>NC_064627.1:445234105-445562774 GCF_023864275.1 Schistocerca cancellata
TTATCAATTTTAAAAACAATTATTAATAGTTACAATATAGCAAATTAGAGCTCATCAACATAATAAAACATTACTTACGCACAAACCTAACAAACAAACATTAACTTAACGTCTTCGGAGTAAAATGCAAACGCGGGAAAATTCCTGGCCTTACAAAACACTGGTGTGCAGAACTTATGGTCGAAACTAACTTTAGTATGACGTGTCACTTCCCAGTAACACAGCTCGATAAACCTTGGACTATACGTAGAATGTTCCCGGAGTGTTGAGTTTTTATGGAAAAGGTTCAAGGCAATCGTAAAATGCGTTTTAGACAGGTACGTGCCGAGTAAAACTGTGAGGGACGGGAAAAACCCACCGTGGTACAACAACAAAGTTAGGAAACTACTGCGAAAGCAAAGAGAGCTTTACTGCAAGTTTAAACGCAGCCAAAACCTCTCAGACAAACAGAAGCTAAACGATGTCAAAGTTAGCGTAAGGAGGGCTACGCGTGAAGCGTTCAGTGAATTCGAAAGTCAAATTCTATGTACCGACTTGACAGAAAATCCTAGGAAGTTCTGGTCTTACGTTAAATCAGTAAGTGGATCGAAACAGCATATCCAGACACTCCGGGATGATAAAGGTATTGAAACAGAGGATGACACGCGTAAAGCTGAAATACTAAACACCTTTTTCCAAAGCTGTTTCACAGAGGAAGACCGCACTACAGTTCCTTCTCTAAATCCTCGCACAAACGAAAAAATGGCTGACATCGAAATAAGTGTCCAAGGAATAGAAAAGCAACTGGAATCACTCAACAGAGGAAAGTCCACTGGGCCTAACGGGATACCAATTCGATTCTACACTGAGTACGCGAAAGAACTTGCCCCCCTTCCAACAGCCGTGTACCGCTAGTCTCTAGAGGAACGGAAGGTTCGAAATGATTGGAAAAGAGCACAGGTAGTCCCAGTCTTCAAGAAGGGTCGTCGAGCAGATGCGCAAAACTATAGACCTATATCTCTGACGTCGATCTGTTGTAGAATTTTAGAACATGTTTTTTGCTCGAGTATCATGTCGTTTTTGGAAACCCAGAATCTACTCTGTAGGAATCAACATGGATTCCAGAAACAGCGATCCTGTGAGACCCAACTCGCTTAATTTCTTCGTGAGACCCAGAAAATATTAGATACAGGCTCTCAGGTAGATGCTATTTTCCTTGACTTCCGGAAGGCGTTCGATACAGTTCCGCACTGTCGCCTGATAAACAAAGTAAGAGCCTACGGAATATCAGACCAGCTGTGTGGCTGGATTGAAGAGTTTTTAGCAAACAGAACACAGCATGTTGTTATCAATGGAGAGACGTCTACAGACGTTAAAGTAACCTCTGGCGTGCCACAGGGGAGTGTTATGGGACCATTGCTTTTCACAATATATATAAATGACCTAGTAGATAGTGTCGGAAGTTCCATGCGGCTTTTCGCGGATGATGCTGTAATATACAAAGAAGTTGCAGCATTAGAAAATTGTAGCGAAATGCAGGAAGATCTGCAGCGGATAGGCACTTTGTGGAGGAAGTGGCAACTGACCCTTAACATAGACAAATGTAATGTATTGCGAATACATAGAAAGAAGGATCCTTTATTGTATGATTATATGATAGCAGAACAAACACTGGTAGCAGTTACTTCTGTAAAATATCTGGGAGTATGCGTGCGGAACGATTTGAAGTGGAATGATCATATAAAATTAATTGTTGGTAAGGCGGGTACCAGGTTGAGATTCATTGGGAGAGTCCTTAGAAAATGTAGTCCATCAACAAAGGAGGTGGCTTACAAAACACTCGTTCGACCTATACTTGAGTATTGCGCATCAGTGTGGGATCCGTACCAGATCGGGTTGACGGAGGAGATAGAGAAGATCCAAAGAAGAGCGGCGCGTTTCGTCACAGGGTTATTTGGTAAGCGTGATAGCGTTACGGAGATGTTTAACAAACTCAAGTGGCAGAGTCTGCAAGAGAGGCGCTCTGCATCGCAGTGTAGCTTGCTCGCCAGGTTTCGAGAGGGTGCGTTTCTGGATGAGGTATCTAATATATTGCTTCCCCCTACTTATACCTCCCGAGGAGATCACGAATGTAAAATTAGAGAGATTAGAGCGCGCACGGAGGCTTTCAGACAGTCGTTCTTCCCGCGAACCATACGCGACTGGAACAGGAAAGGGAGGTAATGATAATGGCACGTAAAGTGCCCTCCGCCACACACCGTTGGGTGGCTTGCGGAGTATAAATGCAGATGTAGATGTAGATTTGCTTGAACCTCTCGCCAAGTGGGGTACGTCCAGAAATGTCAAACAATATTGTTTTAGTGGTACATTTGTTAAGATGTGGGGAGGCACAGTGAAGTACGAACGTACTGACCTCCAGAAATCTGAATACAGTACACCGACCCGTCAACTTGTCTCATCCGGCGAATGGACTGGCCTGCCTGCTCTCTTAACTTCTATCCCATACACTGAGCGTGGGGCGTGTTGGGAAGACGAACTGCGGCACGTCCACATGTACCGATGACCACCCACGAGTTGTCAACCACGCTGCTGGAGGAATTGAGTACCCAACCCCAAGAAGCCCTTATCAAACTTGCGGCCAGCATGGGAGCACTTTCACAGCGTGCTTCGCCGTTCTTCGTGATCACACACGCTATTAAGAACCACGACCCACCTTTCGTAATGTCGAGAGGACCATCATACATGGCGGCCACTTCAATATAATTGTTGTCTTTGAATAGAGAAGTTGCATTTCTGTTCGTTTCACTGTGTATTTCTTCCAGTGAGCTTCTGTACTATACTGTAGCTGTTCTTTGTATGTACAGCCCAAGTATCATCGAGCTGTGACACATCATGCGAGAGTTATTTTTGGCCTGCACACCTGTCTAAACATAACTTATCAAGAACATGAGAACACAAGCTTATAACCAATGAACTATACGAGATAGAATCAGCTATGATGGAGATGAGTAACTGAGCATTAATTCAGGAGATAACTGATGAGAACTGACACAAAAACACCTAAATATAAAATTAATTCTCCGAACACAGAAAATTGTGTGCGCAGTTCTTGAATATGAACAGAGTAGATTGATCCAGCAAAATAAAATACTGGGCCAAACGATTACCTACGAGAAAATCACCCACTTAAACATACTACCACCACAAGAGCACCCTCCGCCAGGGTCTAATTCAAATCAATCTTAAACGATGGAAACCTATTTGGGCGAAACACACTTTGGCGTTGCAGCGGTCCCCCCGTTAGGAAGAACAACAGCGAACAGGAAAATCCTGAAGGAGGAGGAGATTAGTGTTTAACGTTCCGCCGACAACGAGGTCATTAGAGGCGGAGCACAAGCTCGGATTAGAAAAGGATGGGAAAGGAAATTGGCCGTGCCCTTCCAAAGGAACCATTGCTGCATTTATCTGAAGCGATTTAGGGAAATAATGGAAAACCTAAATCTGGATGGCCGGACGCAGGTTTGAACCGTCGTCCTCCCGAATGCGACTTCATTGTGCTAACCACTGCGCCGCATCACTCGGTGAAAATCTTGAAACTCTCCAACTTACAGCACAATTTAACGGTGAATCACAATCAGAATGGAAATGTCTACAGAAGCGATGTTTTCCTCAAGCTCCACCTGCACGACACAGAGCTTGTGCACCGCCGCTCAACAGCAGACGACACTCGTCTGTCGCCACCATGGCCACACCTGGAGCCAATACGCACACGCTGTGCCTCCCACTCCGAACGGCGCGCTTCTGGCGACCTCTGGACAACGAGCAACAAGCTGCCGCTTGACGTGCCCATTGTAGGGGGTGGGGGATTCAACGAGTCGTAATTCACGACTTAAATTTTTGAACTTCATACTTGTTACGAGTTTAATACTGACAAAACTGCAAAGAGTCTCTTCCTCCGAAGCTTATACATGCGTAGTAAACGGCCATATGGTACGCAATTGGGAAAGATCTGTTGGCGAGTGATGTACAGGGTGATCAAAAAGTCAGTATAAATTTGAAAACTGAATAAATCACGGAATAATGTAGGTACAGAGGTACAAATTGACAAACATGCTTGGAATGACATTTTTATTAGAAAAAAAATACAAAAGTTCAAAAAATGTCCGACAGATGGCGCTTCATGTGATCAGAATAGCAATAATTAGCATAACAAAGTAAGACAAAGCACAGATGATGTTCTTTACAGGACATACTCAATATGTCCACCATCATTCCTCAACAATAGCTGTAGTCGAGGAATAATATTATGAACGGCACTGTAAAGCATGTCCAGAGTTACGGTGAGGCATTGGCGTCGGATGTTTTCTTCCAGCATCCCTAGAGATGTCGGTCGATCACGACACACTTGCAACTTCAGCTAACCACAGAGCTAATAATCGCACGGACTGACGTCTGGGGACCTGGGAGGCCAAGCTGAGCACACTATCATCACCAAACGACGCGCGAAAGAGATCTTTCACGCGTCTATCAATATGGGCTGGAGCGCCATCTTGAATAAACATCGTACGTTCCAGCAGGTGTTTATCAGCCAGGCTGGGGATGATGCGATTCTGTAACATATCGGCATTCCTCTCACCCGTCACGGTAGCAGTTACCTGCTGTCCAGCGCCATCTGTCGGACATTTTGTGAACTTTGTTTTTTTTTTGGTTGTAATAAAACCCCATGTCATTCCAAGCATGTGTGTCAATTTTTACCTGTCTATCTACATTATTCCGTGGTTTATTAAGTTTTCAAATTTATATTGACTTTTTGATCACCCGGTATTTTGATAATAAATGACAATTTATTTTATTGAGTTCAGTAGTTTTCAAGAGGCCAACGGCGTTGCCACAGTGGTAACACAGGTTCCCGTCAGACCACCGAAGTTAAGCGCAGTCGAGCTGTGCTCTCACTTGGATGGGTGACCATCCGGTCTGCCGAGCGCTGTTGTGAGGCAAACTGAGGAGCTACTTGATGGAGAAGTAGTGGCTCCGATCTTGTAAACCGACATACGGGCCGGGAGAGCGGGATTGCTGACCACAGGGCCCTCCAAATCCGCATTCGGTGACGCTAGTGGGCTGAGGATGAGACGGCGGTCGATCGGTACCGTTGGGCCTTCATGGCCTGTTCGGGCAGAGTTTTTATTTATTTATTTATTTATTTTTCAGTTTTCAAGATATGCTGTGTGAAGATAGAAACAACCGCTTCCCACATGGCAAAGTTAGACAAGTTTCGAAAGAAATTAACGTAACTCAGGCTCTAATCGGAAGTAAGAACCGTATTTAGGTATACTTGTGAACAATACAGATGTTTTACGTGAGTTTTGTAGCGGATAGTTGTCTTAAAGTACACTACTGGCCATTAAAATTGCTACACCAAGAAAATGACGTGCTATAGACGCGAAATTTAACCGACAGGAAGAAGATGCTCTGATATGCAAATGATTAGCTTTTCAGAGCATTCACACAAGGTTGCCGCCGGTGGCGACACCTACAACGTGCTGACATAAGGAAAGTTTCCAACCGATTTCTCATACATAAACAGCAGTTGACCGGTGTTGGCTGGTGAAACATTGCTGTGATACCTCGTGTAAGGAGAAGAAATGCGTACCATCACGTTTCCGACTTTGATAAAGATCGGATTGTAGCCTATAGCGATTGCGGTTTATCGTATCGCGACATTGCTGCTCGCGTTGGTCAAGGTCCAATTACTGTTAGCAGAATATGGAATCGGTGGGTTCAGGAGGCGACATCGCGCTGAACGCACATTGGAAGCGAGTGTTTGTCATCGCCATAGTGGCGTATCACCTGGCGTGATGGTATGGGGTGCCACTGGTTACACGTCTCTGTCACTGCTTGTTCGCATTGACGGCATTTTGAACAGTGGACGTTGCATTTCAGATGTGTTACGACCCGTGGCTCTAGCCTTCATTCGATCTCTGCGAAATCCTACATTTCAGCAGGATAATGCACGACCGCATGTTGCAGGTCCTGTACGGGTCTTTCTGAATACAGAAAATGTTCGACTACTGCCCTGGCCAGCACATTCTCCAGATCTCTCACCAACTGAAAACGTCTGGTCAATGGTGGCCGAGCAACTGGCTCGTCACAATACGCCAGTCACTACTCTTTATGAACTGTGGTATCGTGTTGAAGCTGCATGGGCAGCTGTACCCGTACACGCCATCCAAGCTGTGTTTGACTCAATGCCCAGGCGTATCAAGGCTGTTATTACGGCCAGAGGTGGTTGTTCTGGGTACTGCTTTCTCAGGAAGTATGCATCCAAATTGCGTGAAAATGTAATCACATGTCAGTTGGTTCAAATGGCTCTGAGCACTATTGGACTTAACTTCTAAGGTCATCAGTCCCCTAGAACTTAGAACTACTTAAACCTAACTAACCTAAGGACATCACACACATCCATGCCCGAGGCAGGATTCGAACCTGCGACCGTAGCTGTCGCGCGGTTCCAGACTGAAGCGCCTAGAACCGCTCGGCCACTTCGGCCGGCTCACATGTCAGTTCTGATATAATATATTTTTCCAATGAATACCCGTTTATCATCTGCATTTCTTCTTGGTGTAGAAATTTTAATGGCCAGTAGTGTAGTTTTCTACCACTGCGAAGAAGATGGTACTGTGACAGCTGCCTATTGATAGTAATTGTCTCAACTTCGGAACACGTTATGTTGACCGTATGCAGAGCGCCCTCTGCGACTGGTAGGTATTCGTAACGGATTTGGTAACATGGCTTGCCAGGCTGGGAAGAGTGTCAGGAGATTTCTGAAACACCACGATAAAGATTTCATTGAGCTCGATAGTCATATTGCTCGAAGATTAATTTGTCACGGCAGTGTATTTGCTCCATTGTTTCAGTTCCACACAGCACGAATTTACTTGAGGAAGAACTCGGCGAGAGTGAGTGGTGGTGGCGGCGGCGGCGGCGGCAGTGTTTTGGAGAGAAACTGCTGCGTTCGCACTTGTGCCGGCGCGGAGCGGAAGAGCAGCTGATAAGGCGGCGCTGGGGGGCCGCCTCTGCTCGTTACGGCTCGAAGCCCGCCGCCTCGCCTCGCCGTTGTAAAAGCGGCTCCCGGTGGGGGGCCGGCCGGCAGGCAGGCAGGCAGCTACTGCGCTACCTGCTGCACTCGCCGCTGACAGCCCTACACACCTAGCTCTGCTTCAATACTGTTAGCGGTTCCATATTCAACCTCTCAAACATTCTGTAACGACTACTGTTACCCTGCTCTGGCAATGTGAAGCAGATCCACTAGTAATCCGCCACGTAACGGTCAATAACACGAAAGTAAAGATGGCGAAAAATTTGGATTACTTAGGAGACATTTTAGTGCACAACTTGGACGAGAAACCAGCACGGCAAGTAAGAACTAACAAAATGATGAAAGCTCAAACATTAACATGGTCGACATACACTGGAGCGCCAAAGAAACTGGTATAGGTATAACAAGTTTGTTTTTGTGGCCATCCTCCGCAGCAAGCATGTAAATACTTGTTTTGTAAATAAAACTGCCTTTTCCTGCTGCTAGTTACTTTATTTATCCCATACGCGTTTCGCTTTCTCCTGTTCTAAGGCATTACCACATACAGAAAACCAAAGCAGAGGGGAAAATCCTGTTGAATGACCAAGTACACATGCCAAGCAATTCAATTCATTATTTACACTAATAGATAAAATAACAGAATAACACTTGCAAAAAGTATTAATAAAATAGTACTGTCCAATATAATAATAATAGAACCCAACATCTATACACTCACTCATCCATAACCCCTCCACAGAATATTGAAATGAAAAGTCAAATCAGCTGTCACCAAAGTTTTCAACCACTCGCTAACAGCTAGTACACCCCGCCCCCCCCCCCCACCCAAAAAAAAAAAAAAAAATAAAATAAAAATAAAAAATCCTCTTCGGCTCCATCCTCCTCTCTCTCTCTCGCACTCACACACACACACGGTATAAACATTATAAATAGAAGTTAGTCTCGCACATATACTTCGGTGGGTTGACAATAAATAGGTAAACATCCCAAAGAAGATGAAACACGTAATGGCGTTGCAATATTTACGTTGTCAAAAACAGCGTACGACGAAATAGTTGTATCGAGTGACAAAAGAACAATAGTCCATCACAAAAAAAACAGTGAGAAACATGGTGAACAGTGTGTGGAAGGCGAGAACACAAAGATGTGATTATACGGCAGTGATAAAAGTGGTAGTACGACCTCCAGACCAGATGCGAGGAAACGCAAATCAGCAAACCCGAAGTAATTACTTTTTTTATAAAAAAAATCGCGAAGTGAACTGTTTAATAATCTAAAATTAACAAAACTGTATCGTTATAGATCCCACTGATGATGCCTTAGGACAGGAGAAGGTGAAACTCGTATGGGATAAATAAAGTAGCTAGCAGCAGGAAAAGGCAGTTTTATTTACACAACAAGTATGATATAGGTATGTTTATTCAAATACAGAGATACGTAAACAGGCAGAATACAGCACTGTGGTCGCCAACGCCTATGTAAGACAAGTGTCTGGCTCAGTAACTGCTAGTACTATGGCATGTTATCAAGATTTAAGCGAGTTTGAACGAGGTGTTATAGTCGGCGCAGGGCGATGGGACACAGCATCTCCGAGATAGCGATGAAGTGGGAATTTTCCCGTACGATCATTTCATGATTGTACCGTGAATGTCACGAATCCGTTAAAACATCAAATCTCCGACATCACTGCGGCCGGAAAAAGATCCTGCAAGAACGGGACCAGCGACGACTGAAGAGAATCATTCATCGTGACAGAAGCCCAACCCTTCTGCAGATTTCAGTGCTGGGCCATCAACAAGTTTCAGCGTGCGAACGATTCAACGAAACATCATCGATATGGGCTTACGGATCCAAAGGCCCAAGAGTGTAACCCTTGATGACGGCACTACACAAAGCTTTTCACCAGTCCTGGGGGCATCATCAACACTGTCATTGGACTTTTGATGGCTGGAAACATGTTGACTGGTCGGACGAGTCTTTTTTCAAATTGTATCGAGCAGATGGGCATGTACGGGTATGGAGACAATTTCAGGTATCCATGGACCCTGCATATCAGCAGGGGACTTCGAGCTGGTGGAGGCTCTGTAATGATATGGGACCCCTGACATGTCTACATACGACTCTGACAGGTGGCATGTACGTAAGTATCCTGTCTAATGACCTGCATCCATTCATGTCTATTGTGCATTCCGACCGACTAGGGCAATTCCGGCAGGACAATGCGACACCCCACACGTCCAGAATTGCTGCAGAGTGGCTCCAGGAACTCTCTTCTGAATTTAAACACTCCCGCTGGCTACCAAACTCCCCAGACATGAAGATTATTGAGCGTATCTGGGATGCCTTGCAACGTCCTGTTTAGAAGAGGTCTTCCACCCCCTTGGACTCTTACGGATTTATGCACAGCCCTGCAGGATTCATGGTGTTAATTCCCCACAGAACTACTTTCAGATATTAGTCGAGTCCATGCTACGTCGTGCTTTGGCACTACTGCGTGGGCCCTACACGATATTAGGCAGATGTACCAGTTCCTTTGGCTCTTTAGTGTATAGTAAAAAAATATGTCAATCAAAACTAAATTAAAACATTAAAAGACGGTGGTTCTACCAGAGGTGACACACGGAAATGAAACTCTTTTCAGAGGCATCCAGGAAGACAATCGACAAAATCCTAAACGTAGAGAGAAGAGCAACTAGAAATTGCATAAATAAAAAAAATTATAAAAATGGACAAAGGCAGATAACGCCAAATGAAGTGGTGTACGGCGAACTGGAGCCCAGTAAAGATACTAGACGGAAAAAAAGGATCTTTTTTTCTTGGGCGCACTGTGAGGACACCAGAAATCAGATTATTAAGAAGAAATGTAAAGGAACTTTGGGACATGAAGCAAGAAGTAGAATGGATAAAAGAAGTCAGAGACGATATGAAAGAGCTAGAATTAACCCTCGGCGATTTGTAAAACAATACAGAAAATTTAAAGAAACCGAAAAAACAAAAATAAGTGTTGAACCAAAAACAGGCAAACGAAACAAAAAAGTGTATTTACAGACGAGGAACGGAAAAAGGATCCAATGAGAAGATACTGAGCAATTCGCAAAGAAAACCTGCTGAAGAAGACGACCAGAAAATGATAGGCTGAAATGATTGAACTGGCTCTGAGCACTATGGGACTTAACATCTGAGGTCATCAGTTTCCTAGAACTTAGAACTACTTAAACGTAACTAACCTAAGGATATCGCACACATCCATGCCCGAGGCAGGATTCGAACCTGCGACCGTAGCGGTCGCGCGGTTACAGACTGTAGCACCTAGAACCACTCGGCCACTCCGGCCGGCACTGAAATGGTCCAATGAGGTCGTAAAAGCAGAACGTGTATATATATATATATATATATATATATATATATATATATATATATACGTTCTGCTTATATATGAAAGCCGTATTTTACTCGACTCGTTCATTCAGACTGTAGACTAAGCACACTGGCCAAGAGATTAAGTCACACGTTCAGCCGTTTTAATGACCTCACTCCGTTTCGGGCGAGAGCGCACAAAGTTCTTCGAGTATGCCATATCCAGACCAAGTCCTGCACTGGTAATTAGACCCTGCAGAGCTACCAAAGTGCCTGGATCTTGATTCCTCGTTTCACACGCTGTTACATGTACCCCCAGACTTTTTCTACGGGCTTAAGATCGGGTGATATAGCGGCCCGTATGATGGGATACCGTGCATAGTGTTTCCCAACCATTCTGATACTATTACCTCATTAGCCAGATGCTAGCTAAGAGAGAGAGAGAGAGAGAGAGAGAGAGAGAGAGAGAGAGAGAGAGAGAGAGAACCTCAAACAGTGAGATCGGTACTGAACCTTGTGTAACGACAGAGTAACAACCGAAAATTCGGTATGGTTTGTGCTGTGTGCTGTTGTCCAGGAGAACGTGCGTAAACTGTAAGTAGCGCCTCACCGACGGAGCGTAGGAAAAGCACCTTTTGTGTAGAGCTCGTCTGGGGGAGTCAGTAGATCCTTTGTTTGTCGTACCAAGTGTCCCTTGTTCAAGCTCTGGTCATGTCAGTTTTTGTACCGTAACTATTATTATGATTATTATTAACAGTTTCACAAGACAAACTCTGACACGACCAGAGCTCGAACCCGAGATCCTCGATACGAAAAACTAACGCTCTAACCACTTCCCCAGAGGAGTTCTACACAAAAGGCGCTTTTCCTATGCTCCGTTGGTCAGCTGTTACTTATTACTTACCGTTTACGCACGTACTCTTGGATGTCAGCACATAGTATCAACCAGGTTTCCGATATAGTTTGCGCTATGTCGACATACAATTATTATTATTATTATTATTATTATTATTATTATCACCATTAATACTTCGGCATGTGCGATGCAACTGTTTCTTTGTTCATCTGTTCCGATTGTTTACGTTTACTCTGTGAAACCACAAATGTAGTCTATAGGTTTGCAACTTTCAAATAAAAGAAGCGAAAGCGGACTGCCGATAGAACGTTGCTATGGACACCGAACAGTCCTTTTACACGTCCGAAACATATACCACATAACATTTTCACACGTACTAGTGTACAAAAATGGCATGAACAGGGCTGGAACCCGGTACCCTTGGTAGACAAACGAAAGCTCTACCGACTTTTCTGCGGAAGCTATACACGACAGACGCTCACAATTATGCTTTTTCTGCGCTCCATGGGTCAGGTATTATTTATTACTTACCGTTCACTCTCCCGGACGACAGCTCATAGCACAAACTATATGAGAACTTTGGCTGATGCTCTGTCGATATGCAACGTTCGGTACCGATCCGACTATCTGACATTTGCAGGTTTGGATGCGAGCAGCATCGACCGGAATGTGATTTGCTGTCGACGTTCTTTTCACCACTACTAAAAGACAATACCCAAAGCCTCAGAGTACTTATGTCTACTGTATCGTCACCATACACCTTTCGCAAGCGTTGGTGGATTTCAACTGGCGCTATTGGTACAGGTGTGAGGCATAAAATCACAGATCTCTTATGGGCCTCTCGATGCCGGACGCCATTTTGGAACGCTCCCCTTCTGCTGCTGCCTATCGCAGGACAATTTAACAGACAGGGCATTACCGGGAACATTTAAAAATCAGCATTACGCCAAATAACCAGGCTACGACACTGTAAGTCAACACAGAAATTTAAGAGGCACTAATGTCGGAATGGCCCTCGTTCTATCTCTTCCCTGGCTTCTGGGGCAAATGCATCTGTCGACAACAGGCAGTTTTGCGAAGAGTCGTCACCGCACAACTCGAGGACCCTCCAACTTGCCTGCCCTGACGACCATCGAACACCAGTCTCAATTGTCTGCAACAGCAGAGATGAGTGGGGTAAATGGCAATGCGGTCTTCACTGAGGCAGTTTCTGTCAAACTTCATGTCGCAGAGATCTGCAACCGTTTTAAAACTGGCGCATCTCAACAAGGCCAAATCCTGACCGCAGTGGAGGTGATCGTCATGAATTACAAGAGAGATTCACGTTGGCGAGGCCACGCTGTGGCTATTCGGATTCTGTGCGGCAGGCTCCGCCACTGTGTCTGTCCTGCCCGTGCCAGCTTCGCAGCCTTGTGGCTCCTACGCATTCTGCTCACATCCGCGTGTTTACATCACCTCGGCGGGGAACCTCCACTTAGCTTTCTGGCTCACGAACCACGTTGTTTAGAGGCAAGATTGATATCACCGGCGTTCTAGCTTCAGGAAGGTCTCCGTACAGCTGTTTTCTTATTTTAGATGGCGATACGTGAGCTTCAAACGGCAAAACTGCGCTATTAAACATTTTGTTTGCTTCTTGGTAAAGGCAGTTTCATTCGAGATCATCTCTTAAACGATCACTTAAAATTTTTTTTAAAATAAATGGTAATGCACAGCGATGTCAAAATTTTTCCTGCCAGAAAACATATAAAAAGTGTGATTCCAACGTATTTTACTTTTCTTACCAATGCCAAGAAACGATCTCCAGAGTTCGTAACATAAACCTGACGCCCCCCCCCCCTCCCACGTTGTGTCTTTAGGAGTGTTTCCAACATTTTTGACCAAACGCACACACTGCAGTGAAGCAATGACTCACCCGCCACGATAATCTTTCGCTCATCAGCAAGTGTCCATTCGTGGTTCTGTCTAATGAAGTTTTTCTTCATTTAATCATTGTTACTAGCATGTTAGCAGAGCATCACACACTTCGGACCCTTATACACGAGACTGGCTGACCTTTGACTTGTTTGGACGTCTAGCTGTTCAACCGTAATATGTAGGTTGGCCGTTACACACTCTCGTACTGGACGTTCATATCGGATGTTACTGACGCGCGGAGCTCCATGGTTTGCTAGATTGTCATTCACAACGATGAGAAATACCTCCCATAGTTTTAGCCCATGATGTCATCAAGACTGCCGACACAGAACACTCATCGAAATCTAATACATGTAAAACGTATGCCGTTACAAGAATTATTATAGCTCTTCTCATGACATACTTGAAGCTGTTTATTGTATTCGAACCTTGCTCCCCCCCCCCCCCCCCCTTACTTGCCAGCACTATCAAATTGACGATTCGTTGATGCCTCCGGATGTGTCCTATCAACCAAGTCATTCTTTCGATCAGGATCTACCATAAATTTCTTCTTTCCCCTATTCGCTTCAGTACCTTCTCATTTGTTATTCGATCCACCTATTTAATATTCAGCATTCTTCTATAACATCACATTTCAAATTCTCTTTCCAAATTTCTCTTTGGTTGCCTTCACAGCTGCCTCAGCGTACAGACTGAATAACATTGTGGAGAGGCAACAGTACTATCTCACCCCCTTCTCAATTACTGTTTCCCTTTCATGTCGTCCTGCTCGTAACCGGAGTTTTCTTTAGAAGTTGTACATAATCCTTCCTTCCCTGTATTTTATCGCTTCTACCTTCAAAGTTTTGAAATGTGTAATCAAGGCAATATTGTCAAAAGTTCGTCATGATTTATCGCCAGAGATATTGATTAAATTTCGTTATTGAACAACCAGGTACGGTCTACAGCTCGTCATCAGGTTCATAAAAACATTTACGGTATCATACTAAGCAGTATAGAATTAATGGCGTCACATAATAAAATCCATGAACTCGTCACTGTTGTTGCGAATAAGTCCGCTATCTGGTAGATTTTGTGTTTGACGATGTAATTTGTATTATTATACAACAGTAACGAATTCATGAATTTTATTATGTGACGCCATAGGTTTTGTATGCCCTAGTATAACGACGTAAATATTTTTCTGAACCTGATAATGCTCCGTGGACCTAAAAAGGTTGTTTAGTAACTAAAGTTTATAAGCAGCTCTTGGCGGTAAATCATGTTCTTCAAATATTTACGAGCTGTGTGGGACGGCTACCTTCTTGACATGTATTGTCAAAAGCTTTCTCTAAATGCTGTAACCGTACGCTTGCCTTTCTTCAACTCTTCTACAAGAAGTCGTAGGATCAGTTCTACCTCGCGTGTTCCTACATTTCTCCGGAACCAAACTCATCCTCCGTTAAGTCGACTTTTCCAGTTTCTCTACTCTTCTGTAAATAATTCGTGTCAATATGAACAACCATCACTTATTAAACTGACCGGTCGGCAATATTCACACCTGACAGAACTGCCTTATTTGGAATTATAGTTATAACATTCTTCCTGAAGTATGAAGGTATCTCGTCTATTTCAATCTTGCCGCTATTAATAAGTGAATAATTTTGTCGTGACTGGCGCTCCCAAGAGTACAGTAATTCTGAGAGAATGTCGTCTACTGCAGCAGACAACCTAGAAGGATGCTTTAGGGGGTGAGACAGGGAGCGAAAAAGTCCGTGTCGCGAGTACTTTCCGCCCTGCGACTGGCCATGGTCTACGTTATTTGCCGTCTAAAAAAATATGCCTTACTACCAGGCTTCATTGCCTGTCTTATTGTGTTTCATAGTTAGTCTTTTATGGCCTCATTTTATTTTATTTTTTATAAACTGCAACGTCAGAAAAGAAAATCCTAGTAAAAGTTGTGTGCAGTCACATCCGCAATGGGTTGGGTTGGTTTGTTTGGGGAAGGAGACCAGACAGTGAGGTCATCGGTCCCATCGGATTAGGGAAGGACGGGGAAGGAAGTCGGCCGTGCCCTTTGAAAGGAACCATCCCGGCATTTGCCTGGAGCGATCTAGGGAAATCACGGAAAACCTAAATCAGGATGGCCGGACGCGGGATTAAACCGTCGTCCTCCCGAATGCGAGTCCAGCGTCTAACCACTGTGCCACCTCGCTCGGTCATCCGCAATGTAAGAAACGGGTGAGTTATCATACAAATGGCAACATTTTAACTGAATACAACGAAACTTTTATCACCAAGAAATAACGCATTGGATACAAAGCACCAACTCAGACTGCTTAAACAACAGCTACTCATACCACCTACAGACAAATAAAGAATTCGGACCGATATTACATCAAAAGTATCACGCGAGACAATTTAACATATTTTTTTGTTGGTGTTGATGTTGTTTTCAGTCCTGAGACTGGTTTGATGCAGCTCTCCATGCTACTCTAACCTGTGCAAGCTGCTTCATCTCCCAGTACTTACTGCAACCTACATCCTTCTGAATCTGTTTAGTGTAGTCATCTCTTGTTCTCCCTCTACGATTTTTACCCTCCATGCTGCCCTCCAATACTAAATTGGTGATCCCTCGATGCCTCAGAATGTGTCCTACCAACCGATCCCTTCTTTTAGTCACGTTGTGCAACAAACTCCTCCTCTCCCCAATCCTATTTAATACGTCCTCATTAGTTATGTGAACTACCCATCTAATCTTCAGCATTCTTCTGTAGCACCACATTTCGAAAGCTTCTATTCTCTTCTTGTCCAAACTATTTATTATCCATGTTTCACTTCCATGCATGGCTACACTCCATGCAAATACTTTCAGAAACGACGTCCTGACAAATCTACACTCTATGTTAACAAATTTCTCTTCTTCAGAAACGCTTTCCTTGCTATTGCCAGTCTACATTTTATATCCTCTCTGCTTCGACCATCATCAGTTATTTTGCTCCCCAAATAGCAAAACTCCTTTACTACTTTAAGTGTCTTATTTCCTAATCTAATTCCCTCAGCATCACCCGACTTAATTCGACTACATTCCATTATCCTCGTTTTGCTTTTTTTTATGTTTATCTTATATCCTCCTTTCAAGACACTATCCATTCCGTTCAATTGCTCTTCGAAGTCCTTTGCTGTCTCTGACAGAATTACCATGTCATCGGCGAACCTCAAAGTTTTTATTTCTTCTCCATGGATTTTAATACGTACTCCGAATTTTTCTTTTGTTTCCTTCACTGCTTGCTCAATATACAGATTGAATAACATCGGGGAGATGCTACAACCCTGTCTCACTCCCTTCCCAACCACTGCTTCCCTTTCATGCTCCTCGACTGTTAAAACTGCCATCTGGCTTCTGTACAAATTGTAAATAGCCTTTCGCTCCCTGTATTTTACCCCTGCCACCTTCAGAATTTGAAAGAGAGTATTCCAGTCAACATTGTCAAAAGCTTTCTCCAATTCTGCAAATGCTAGAAACGAAGGTTTACCTATCCTTAATCTATTTTCTAAGATAAGTCGTAGGGTCAGTATTGCCTCACGTGTTCCAGTATTTCCACGGAATCCAAATTGATCTTCCCCGAGGTGGGCTTCTACTAGTTTTCCCATTCGTCTGTAAAGAATTCGCGTTAGTATATTGCAGCTGTGACTTATTAAACTGATTGTTCGGTAATTTTCACATCTGTCAACACCTGCTTTCTTTGGGATTGGAATTATTATATTCTTCTTGAAGTCTGAGGGTATTTCGCCTGTCTCATACATCTTGCTATAACATGTTTGAACTGCAAGTATGTGGATGGCAAGGGGAAGGGAGGTGGTGCGATGAAGTTTCTGATCACTAGACTTTAAGTCAGTGCAGTGCAGTGCAGTGCAGTGCAGTGCAGTGCAGTGGATTAAATTCCAAACCTCTCCGCAGTGTTTATGAAATGAGGGCATGTAACACTGTTGGTAGCGATCGCTCCGAAGGATGTGGACGTTAAACTCGGCGGCCCCTTTGATGTAATTCAACAGGAGTAGGCTACATGGCAGCACTGGGTTTCATCGCGTCGCTTCTCTTATCACCATCACCACCACCACACAACACAAAGGTAACGCTGCAGTATACATACTTCCATTACGCTCACCTATACTCCATCAATACGCATTCGGCGCAACGTTCACGTGTATGCAAGAGAAGGGGTCAAAGCACGGGCGGCTGATCCCATGCCGTGGGATATCCAAGCGAGAGTAGCACACTCAAGATGTTCACAATGAAGTTGAATCCTCATACTATCGGGTTCTTCCCCCTCCTCCCTCCCTCCCCCCCCCCCCCCTCTCTCTCTCTCTCTCTCTCTCTCTCTCTCTCTCTCTCTCTCTCTCTCTCTCTCTCTCTGTGTGTGTGTGTCTCTGCGCCTGTGCCTCCCAGTTATTGGGGGTTTTTGTTACGTTTATCCACTTTGAAAAGGGGACTAACTTTCATTGCACTAAGTGGAAATTCTGTCCGAATGTTCCCTGCGTTTGCTTAATCGTGGTACTTTCGTATATACAAGAGCATCATCAGCGAACACACACACACACACACAGTGCTGCCGATCTTGTCCGATATATTTATTTGAGTATACTGATGGCATTAGAGATCCTATTACGCTTTGTTGAGGCGCACTCTATGTTAGTTTGGTTCCTATGTAACATTCCTCGCCCGGTGTCACTTACTGAGTTATATTAGTGACACATTCCCCGGAGAATCTCATATTTGCGCAGAGGCTCCGGCCAGCAGTGGACGATATGGCGCTCTTCCGTTCTCAGCGGCGGTCTCTCCTAGGTACCGCCCAGCTCAGTTGCTGAGAGTGCGAAGTAAGGTAGCGGAGCTCGGTGACGTCACAGCTCCTGCCACCGGCCACATCACAGTTCGCCGGAGCGGATGCAGCTGCAGGCGCCGGCGTGTGGGAGGGGCCACTTGAGGCGCGCCGGCTGCCAGGACAGACCGCGAGCCGCTGCCAGAGGCACAGCCGGTGACGTAGCGTGGGTGTAGGTGGACGGCAGCGTGGCCCGCCCACCGGCAGCAGCTGCCGCTGGACACCGGCTGCTGGCCGGCCGCCACCGCCGCCGCCCACGCGTCGGCCGACCGCGCCGCTAAGTGCCGGCGACGCGGAAGTTCAATCGTGCAGGCGTCTCACGGCTGCGGTAGCTTCTCGCTGCTCCTCTTCATCAAAGTATTCTGTTCAATTTCGCTAATTTACTTCTATTAACTCCTTCAGACGCCCTTACGAAAGTACTTTTTCGACACAGTGTTCTTCGTAGCGTAACTTTCATGAGCTGATATGAAATTTCCGTAGAGTGTGTGAAGACATGAATGTGTGTACTGTATGTGACTACGATGTGGCTTAGATACGCGCTCCACGCATTTACACCTTGTTTATTGTTTCTTATGAACTTTTTACAGAAGTATGGCTCCGATTGCATTTTGAAATAGTAGAGACGCGATCTAGTGGAGTATCTAGTACCGAAGAATGATTAATGAATTGTTAATTTTCGAGAAGGATCATTATCCGTATTTATTACATGGTGTAACAAGCAATACTTTTAATATTGAGACGTCTGTAATAAAAGCCAGGCCCACGAAACTGGTGGTAAGGCAACTCGAACTATCTGACCTTTTACGCCATTAATCTCCTTATAAGTGATTACTGTACATTGGAAAGGAGTGGTAAGATTGTCTAACGCCACGTTGGAGCCTGTTGTACACTGTGCATGATTCGAGCTACAAGATTTGATACCCGGCCCACATAGCGCTATGCTGAACCCTCCAATTGATGATGATCTTTCTAATTTTCAGGCGACTGTGAATACCTGCAATAATGCTTCAATATATTGTCTTATCATTATCATAGACTCAGTGTAAAATGATTACAAGTTAGGGAGATAGTAAAACTATTACTCGTTCTTCCCATACGGGGTGGAGATAAAACGTAGTGAGGTCAGAGAAGGGCAGGTGGTGTCGAATCGAGCGAAATTTTCCTACCAACCACAGACTGAAAATTCATCATTGTGGAGGCACGGCCATTTTTAACGAAATTTGTTGTTAACTAGCCTTTTCCCCGCGGCTTCACTCGCGTACGCGTTCGTCACATATACTGCACACGTCCTCTCTTCCCCCCTCTCGGTATCCACCTCTTCCTTCCCCCCGTCTCTCTGTCCACCACCACCCTCCCTTATCTCTGTCTCTATCCTCTGTCTCTATCCTCCTCCTCCTCTTCTTCCCTTCTACTTTGTATTCTTAGCTATGGCGTGGTGATGCAGTCATTGTGTTCAGCCAATTTCCAAACAATTCTGCATACTTTTATGGAATCATATTGTTTGGTGTTCCACTTGTTCCAGGGATAGTTCGCCATTGGCTCCACAGCTCACACCTTTACCTTCAGTTAATTCGATCAGTAGCTGTGATCTATAGCATGACATGTATTAGCTGAGGCCACTTACTTCACATGCTTCACACGCATGGACACAGCTGCGCGCTCGTCACCTATTGGTTGTCGCTTCAAACCAGGTGGTCCGAACTATGGCGATTTGAAACGTTTTGTTGGATTCGACGTATTTTTACCCTGCACTGACCTTGTTATCAACTTTTTCTTGTCCACCCTGCACAATCTCTTGTATGGCGTTTTATAGACATACTGCTTCTCTGACAGAGTGAGTCAGGTGACACAGTGGTACAGTGTCTCACAGTCGAGAGCATGGAGGTTTAAATCCCGTCCATCCCTCAATTTCCTAAGGCGAATGCCAGAAAAGTTCCTTTGGAAGGCGGGCCGAATTTTCTTCCCCTCCTCCTTAATTAGAGATTTTGTTCCGATGGTCGCACAGCGATTCGACATCCCTACCCCTCAGAGGGGGAGAAACCATCTCGCCAAGTTTCACGAAAGAGTAATTGGACCAGCTTATTATCGCGCGGATCTTTTCGAGTTTGAAGTTGCGTTTTTTTTTTTTATCAATTCTACTAATCGATAACGTAGGCTGTGGCTCTGCAACCTCAGTACTGATGGTACAAAAATATCAGTTACCAAAAAGATCCAAATTTTAGCGGTGGAATCGGCAGCAGTCTAATCCCGGGATATGTTATGGACATAACCTTCATTGATAATGAAACACACGGAATATTTGTTATTAACTTTGCCAAAATCATAATAAGCCACAAAATTAAATGTCAGCGAAGGGAAATACATAGAAGTGGGCAACAGCACACTGTGCTGTCACATAAAATGAAGAGTTACAGGTAATACTTGAAAGGTGGCTACACTGAGCCACAGCGCCAAAGATCGCGCCAGAGAGTATTGTTCCGCCGCCTCCACTGGCAGTGATTATTGAGACGTAGCGGCAAGCAGTTCTTGCCGAGAAGTTGTGGTGGACACTACTTGTCGTGAAGTCAGAGTGAGATGTGGTAGTGGAGAGTGTTGTTCCATGTTTTATGCAGTGGTTTGATGGGAGAGAGAGCAGATGTTGTTCTAATGGAGATATTGTAATGGTCAGAGTGCATTTCGTCAATATATATGGAGGTATTTTCTTTTATTCTTTTATTCTTTCAGTGACCTGAATAATGTGTCATTACAGGTTCAGTCAACAAAGCATCTGGCGTGTGTTCTTGTATTAGAGTGTAATTCTGGTTTTCTTGCGCAATTATAGTATTTCTAATTTTCTTTTATCACGTCAGTATAATTGGTATTTAAAAATTCTTGTCTTGTTGAAGAAGAACCGTGCCAGATGTGCGTTGAGTCATACTACCACATACAGAACAGCTACACTTGTGTTTGTTGTTTCGTAGGTTTTATAGTTGCTGGGGACTTAATTAATTGTGCTAACAGAAATTTCCTTACATTCTTTGTTGTCATTCTAAGCAGCCAGATTGCGTACTAAAACTAGTCAGGGCCAGCCGTTTACGAGACTTGCGTAATCGGACAGACAGCTACTAAAAAAAAAAAAATATTTTCATTATTTTAATTAAGCCCCCATGCATACTGCCAAAGCACTATCTCTGCGTATAGGTAGCGATTTACGACAACATTATATCAGACAGCAAACGGCGTCGGAAAGACGACAGTTACTACACAGTAATTTAAGACAAAGATTTGAAAATATCGAATTTGAAAATATCGAATTTGAAAATATCGAATTTGAAAATCGCTAAGATTTGCTGACAGAATAATTACTACAGGCTTGGTTCATCTGAATATCTGCAGGTATCATAAAATTATTTACAACAGCTTACATTGACACATTCTCACTATAGCGTCAACTTTGGCACGTAAGCTGTCGTAAATTATTTTATGACACCTGCAGGTTGTAAGATGACAAAAACCGGTAGTGAATGAAGAATCATTTTATCAGAAAATATTGGAGATTCGGAAATATGAATTTTTGAAATACTTACGACTTAGGAACACCATCTGCACCAAATAACTGAAGGTAAGATTCCAGGAAATCTTCCATCCGTAGAACCAACTGGAAGCAGAAAGGTTTCTCGGGCTTCACAATGATGAAGCCTAAGATGTAAAAACTTCCCAAGTTACCTACTCAGTATTTAACACCCTACTGTGAGAGGAGAAATTAAGTGGTTGTCGATGTCAACTACATACTCTTCGCTTGGTTCCCTATAAGAATTCAAGGAGAAGAGATAATTCTGAATGTTATAAACAAAAATTTCTTTTCCTATGATGCCCAGGACTCTTATCCACAATGAAGCAGACTTCTTGTATATAGCGTAGCAATTAAGAATCTTAATAGAAGTAAGTTCTACGTGTTGCGCAAGGCCGTAATAGGCACCTGAACACGATTGTGGCAGTTAACGCAAATACAATGCAATTACCTTGAGAGGTGGCATGAGCCCCCTCTCATATTTATATCTTACTCTGAGTAATTCGATTTTCCTCTCCAATTGCATGGGGTGAAAAGTTGCTATTCCTTCACAAGCGGACTTCCCACGCAGCGTCTCTCGTCACCCAGGGGGTCCGGTGACAGGCGAGTTATGCTGAGCTTGAAAGGGTTAAGCCAACGGGTGTGAGGGAGTCGAGTGGATGCTTTCCAGACGCCGACATTGTCATAAGAGCGGGAGCGACACGCCCAGAGGGGCCAGAAGGGGCGGCTGGGCTAGAGATTCCGTTACTTCGCAGAAACTTAGTGGAAACACTTTCTGGCGGGCTACCAGCGAGGCTTGGGAATGACTTGTGTTCCTAAGCAGTCTTGGCGGGCAAATTCCCGCGTTTTCTGCAAAATCGTGATTGGCTTGCTCAGGGCATAGCTCCGTGACGTAGCAAAATCGGCGCAGAAATTGGCGCCAAGAATCTCCATTGGTGGAATGGTAGTGGCTTCGGCAATAGAGTGGAATTTTCCGCCGGTCTTCGAGTTGCTGATTGGAACGTTTAACCACAGCCACTGTCGTGGGGGCGGGAATGTTCTGTGTTTGGTTTGTACGGGTGCTCATGAGAGAGTCGGCTCTCACCTTTCGGTCGGGGTAGGTTACAAGACTGAGCTCTCGCTGCTCTGGACAGCCTGCCTTCCATTGGCTGTCTAATATACTTTTATTTAATTGTAACTGTTTGACGAAGTTGCTGAAGTTACGACTTCAACGTAACTTTCCGAGTACAGTTGGCAATTGAGCGTTTTGCGTACAAGCGGCCTATGTTGTCTGTCTTGAGCAGTTATGGCTAAAGTTAACTGTCCCTCAGAGGCGCATTTTTATTGATAGGAAGCCTTTAGTCTGGAACAACCAGACCAGGATAATTTGTTTCGGGCTATACTCGCGACATTATCATCACCACGACGGGACGTCGAAGCAACCAGCCATCGCTTCCGGTACGCCAGATCGTGTCCTTGCAGTTAAGAAGACAGCTTGGTAATGTATGTCCACAGCATCGGCAGATTAGGGAATTTGCTCTATGATAATCAGAGCTCAGCAGAGCGCGCCTGTTCCCATCTTTCCTTATGTGGTTCTGTCTTGGATGTTCATTGTCTGAGTTCTCACTACTGTAGCAGCAATTAATGTTGGGTTGGCTGGGTTTTTCTCTGAAGATTTGCGCTGCAAGGAATTGGTTCCACATACCACTTCGTCATAAATGTCACCATCTAGTTTAGAGACAACTTCACCTTCACAGCATTTATTTGAGTATCCAATTTGATGTATTGTAAATGTTTCATGGGTTTTGTTTATGAGTTTGATTTTAGTAATAATAAGTCAAATTGTTATTTTGGACAGAACTTTCATTCTGTTAATCGGTAGAGCAACCCTTTCATTTCTCACTACGTTAATGAAACTTTCCTTTATTTAATTAATTTCAATCAAATTAAATTATTGCAGGTGCCAAACTCTTTTCTACTCCACTTGCAGGGTCGATTACAGTCAGTTCGCGTGTCGTCTTAATCCATGTGCAACACCAAAAGTCGGAATTAGAAAAGGGGGGGGGGCTTAGAGCATCATTTACATATGAAGATTCTAGAAGAATTTAGGGTTAAATACACTGCTAGCCCCGGCACCTCGCAACCTTGTAAAAATTATGATTGTCGTGTTTAAGATGAAAACAGGTTAGTGTCACACGACGTTAAGAATTCAGTTTACATGGTCATCATATTAAAATATTCAGTTCAGTACGTTAATATTATTTTTTCTAAAAGCAGGAAGAGAAGTTTCTGTACAACTGAAGAAACTTGCAAGGTTGTTCACATATTTTGTATTTTAATTTTAAGTAAATGGCTGTATGGTTCTTAAATTTCCACGTTTTAGTCAAGAAATTATTGCAGTAAAATATTTGCTGTGGTCGGCATGTACGAGGGCGTACTAAAAAGTAATGCCTCCGAATTTATGTGAAAACTCTTAAGGTTTTTTAGATAATTCTTCTTGTGTAGATATTTATTTCCCAACATAGTCACCCTGGCGATGAACACATTTCTCTCTACGAGAGACCAGTTTTTTGATATCATAACTGTAGAATGTTTGACTTTGTTGACGGAACCAAAATCTCATTTGCGCTTGCACCGCTTCAAAATGGCTCTGAGCACTATGGGACTTTACTTCTATGGTCATCAGTCCCCTAGAACTTAGAACTACTTAAACGTAACTAACCTAAGGACATCACACACATCCATGCCCGAGGCAGGATTCGAACCTGCGACCGCAGCGGTCGCGCGGTTCCAGACTGTAGCGCCTTTAACCGCTTGGCCACCCCGGCCGGCAGCACCGCTTCATCACTATCAAAATTAACTCCTCGAAAGTATTGCTTAAGTTGCGGGAAGAAATGAAAATCGAATGAAGCTAAGGTGGGACTCTATGGAGGATGATCGGCGTCGGATTGCTGCAGACGTGGCAGCGCTTATGTGTGGTCTGCCAGTGTCTTGCTGATGCAGACTTACTCTTCCGATTCTAAACTCGATTACAGCATGTTATTTCCACGCGCCGACATAGTCACAATAAACACCGCCATGCTATACGATACAATTCGAAGCCCTCTAGCAATAGAGGGTTGCAAGTATGTAAAGATATAGAAGAATAAATATATAGAAGAATAAAGATATAGAAGAATAAAGATATAGAAGAATAAAGATATAGAAGAATAAAGATATAGAAGAATAAAGATATAGAAGAATAAAGATATAGAAGAATAAAGATATAGAAGAATAAAGATATAGAAGAATAAAGATATAGAAGAATAAAGATATAGAAGAATAAAGATACAGAATCTTAATATGTGATGTTTGTTTTGTTTAAAAATGTTATGAGCTTTCACATAAAACATTCAGAGGCATTACTTTACAGCGCACCCTCATACTTTATATAAAATCTGTACGTAGAAGGTAGCCATCTGAATGGTCGAGTAAACTGAAGAGAATAAAGGAACAATCATCCAGTTCTACTGTCAAATGGTTCAAATGGCTCTGAGCACTATGTGACTTAACATCTGAGGTTATCAGTCCCCTAGAACTCAGAACCACTTAAACCTAACTAACCTAAGAACATCATCACACACATCCATGCCCGAGGCAGGATTCTAACCTGCGACCGTGGCGGTCGCGCGGTTCCAGACTGAAGCGCCTAGTACCGCTCGGCCACACCGACCGGCTATTCTACTGTCGTTGTCGATATCGTACAGAATACCAAGTGTTTTCGTTTAATTCGAAGACTGGTATGCATTCCATGATTGCTTTACGCTGTGGCACTAGACAGTCTGTATTTGACGTTGTCACTTGTCACACCTCTTCGCAGTGATGAGAACGTGCGAGTTGTAATCTCACGTCATTTCGGTACAGGCAAACGAACCGAGTACAGTGTAGCGGCGCACACTGTTTGGGCGCAAGCTTTTAAAGTCTGTTTACCGCTGTGCTCGACGGTGTGGTGTGTGTGTGTGTGTGTGTGTGTGTGTGTGTGTGTGTGTGTGTTTTTCGATCTACCTGCCTGCGCTTGTCTGCATAAACAAGGCGCGCTGGCTGTAACTTGCGGAGAGGAAATTAAATCGCCTTGTGATGGTGCCAGCCCTGCTCGGCGTCAGCTGACAGTTAAGCGGCCCAGCGTGAAAGGTGTGACGTGGCCTCGCTTCGCGTCGCCTGACGAGCCTGCCAACCGCGAGGAACAAACAGACGCGCAGCCGTATCGGCGCCTCGCCCGCCCTTTTGTTTTCCTGCAGGGCCTCCGGCCGCTGGCTGGAATGAACGCCGTAGCTCCGCCTATTGCACGCCAGCCTTATCGCCGTGACAGGCTGCATCGCCCCCACCCCGTTGACGGAACATCGCTCCAGAAAGCTTCCACTGTACCGGGGGAGAAGGGGAGCTGCAGACAACAAACTGCCACCAGGATGAAATGCCTTCTGCTGCCGGCTGCTTCACTTTTCACGATAAGCACTATTGTCGCCTGTGATCCCGAAGTCAAGCTCCACGAAACAACACAATAAGCAATACGATATGCGAATAACTGTGAGCCGAGAAAATTTATAGCGAGTAGAATGGAACGGCATAATACAACTACACACATCAACAAAAGCTACGCACCAACACGATATGTTCTATTGGGGTGTTGCTATTCTGATTATTCCCATACCGATGGGAACATCACCCTCTGACGTTGCTTGTAAACGTACACACGATTACTACGAGCACAGCACTCTAATGGATTGCAGTATTTCAGCTGAACGTGAAGCACCAGTAGGTACGCATGAGAGACCTCTGTGGTACAGTAGAGTCCGTATCCACCATGCCACGAAGGACAATCGAGACCAATTTTCCGGTCTGCATCACCACGTTACGCGTAGCAGGCTCATCAACCACAGGAGTTACTCGACGTGTGCCCCAAGAGTCAAAACGATGTGGTTCGGACATGGAATCGGTTCCACTGACAGGTACTGTTGAGGACTGTACAGGTCGCGCACATTCGACAGGTGTACAGGAGCATCCATATTTACAATATGAGCCGAAGAAACTGTTGGCCGAGTGCTCCAGAACAGAATTCGGCACTTTAAGAACCTACAGATCGACCTACGAGTTGTGAGTCGTGCTTGGGTTAGTGATGGGGAGCTCGTGAATGAGTCGTTCAAATGAACGCTTCACTCCTGTGAAGTGTGAACTAACCATTCAATTTCAATGAACTGGTACTTCAAACTCTTCACAGATAGCACACTCCACACTTTTTTCTAGTTCACTCACTCTCTTCCCCTCTCCCTCACCCACGTCACTCCTCCTCTCATCACTTCACTCCTCCCTGTCCTGCCTGTCGACGAATCACGCGGTGTTAGTGGGGAACGATAGGTTTAGGACGGGTGGGGGAGGTGAGGGGTGAGGAGTAGGCAGCGTCAGCTGCTACCTGCAGTGCTGACATCATTACCCGTGACTATTTGTGCAGTTAAACTTCGCGTCTACGGGTAGCCTACCGTTGGCAGCGCTTGAAGACAAATGAATATTAAAGATAGAAACGAAGAGGCTATCTGTGTGAGCACGCACAACAAACATGAAAATAAAAGGTTTGTTAACAACACTGAAAGAGGGATTTTACCTAAAATCGTACCAATGACTACAGGTGACAGTTTACGTTTTGAATCTAGTGGGTTATTATTGTCAACAAAAATAAAATCTACAGGAAAACTTCTGAATAATTACTTAACGTAGGTATACAGACTTTGTGACAGTGTTAAACATACTCATTCTATTTTGGATTAAATTTTAAAAGGAACATAAAATTGGACTACATTTCGTTGGTAGCCCTATTTTTCAGTTCATGAATACAACAAATAATGTTTCATTTGTCAGATAAAGACTTTTTTGGGCGCTTCATGAGAAAATGTCGAGCAAGATTAAATGTAGTACCTTCTTTATATGTGACAGCCTTCTCTGTTTATCTCTCCTTTGTCCCCCTTTTTTTTCTTTATTGTCATTTCGCAAACTGTATACAGGCAGGCCTGCAGCAGCATACTACGCCGCTCTTTGGCCGCAGTGAAACACAAAAGATAGAAATGAAGACAATTAGAGAAAAAAGATGGTGGACATATAAACGGAGCCAAACACTTTTTAAAATACAAGGTGTCGTTCACGGGCGTAGAGTCCAAGATAAAATTGTTCAGACACTTGGACACAGACAGAAACGTCCTTTGTCCCCTTCGACCATGCTCTATTTAAGATAACTCAGACGCTGTAAGAGCGTAAAACGTTGCGTGCACGTTACTCCATAGTTCCGCCATCTGTTGGTAAAATTGTGAAGTATTACGAAGCTTTATTGTACGAGCGAGGCGAAGCGAGCGTAGCAGCGGCTGAGCGGCGAACTGGGCAACTTCGCTAGGCTTCCGTACTTCACGAATGAACTACTTCATTTGAACGCTTCACGGCAAAGAGTGAAATGAATGAAGTAGTTCACGGGAATGAACGAGTTCGACCCACCTCTAGCTTGGGTAGCTCTGTCGGCAGACCCCCTTGCCCGCAAAGGTGAAAGTCCCAAGTTCAAGACTCGGTCTCGCGCAGTTTTAATATGCCAGGAAGTTTCAGCGCACACTCCGCTGCAGAGTTAAAATTCCATTCTGGGCGCCTACAGGACTTTACGTATGGGCCGGCCAGAGTGGCCGAGCGGTTCTAGGCGCTACAGTCTGGAACCGCGCGACCGCTACGGTCGCAGGCTCGAATCCTGCCTCGGGCTTGGATGTGTGTGATGTCCTTAGGTTAGTTAGGTTTAACTAGTTCTAAGTTCTACGGGACTGATGACCCCAGAAGTGAAGTCCCATAGTGCTCAGACCCATTTGAACCATTTTTACGTATGGCAACAAACTGTTGGCAGACGATTGTATTCCCGAGCAAGGCGAGCACCAAGTCGCACACAACAACACCGTGGACTGCGTTACATATGAGCAAGAAATCTGCAGAATTGACGCCTGAGAGCTGGAGTCTGGTGTCGTTTACGGACGAGATTCGAATATGTTTGTACTCGGACAGTCGCAGATAACTTGTTTGGAGACAAGCCGGTAATCTGAACGCCTCCAACATTGCCCCCCATGTGCAACGAGTTGGTGATGGAGTGATGTCGTCCGGTAGCATTACATGAGACCCCCGTGCACCTCTTGTGTTGTTGCGCGCGATCACACTGTTCTACGGTATAGGGGCCAGATTCTGCAACCAATAGTGAGATCGCATCGGCAACATTTTGGTGACAGTTTCATCTTGATGGATGGTAACTCTTGTTCTCATCGTGCTGTTCTCGTGAACACTGTCCTTTAGCATGCTAGGTTCACCAGTCCTGAGTGGTCTTCCTGTTCCCTGGAGATGAACCCAATAGAACGTGTGTGGCCGGCGTCTGTGACCGAGCGGTTCTAGGCTCTTCCGTCCGGAACCGCTCTGCTGCTACGGTCGCATGTTCGAATCCTGCCTAGGGCAAGGATGTGTGTGATGTCATTAGGATAGTTAGGTTTAAGTAGTTCTATGTTCTAGGGGACTGATGACCTTAGATGTTAAGTTCCATAGTGCTTAGAGCCATTTTAATTTTGAACATGTATGGGATCGACTGAAACTGGTTTCGGGTTTACACAACGACAATGTACCCTGCGCGACTTACATAGAATCGCCATAGAAGAGTGGGAAAATCTGAACCAGGACTGGCTTGATGGTTTCTTCGGTGGTACGCCACGACGGATTCAAGCCTGCATTAGAAAGAAGGTACGTTCCACCGCACGTTGACGCTGCTAAGGAGTGCCGCGAAGAAACACCAATGGGGAACAGACGAATTTGTCATTACACTATTTTTTTTTAATTTGGTGACCTGGACAAGAGTGTGTACACATGGCTCAGGTCCAATTTTTGTTTTCTGTGCCATGAATTTCTAAATACAAGCATGATGCAAAACATTTGTTGGTACGTGTATTCCCAGTGGTGAACGGCTGCGATCTCTTGTGAAGTTCTGTTGAAGTTTGGCTTCCAGCAGATTACTTCTGCTCCTTTGTTAAGTTAGAGTGTTGGAAGTGTAACTGTACAGCATTTAAAGAAGACAGGAGCATCAAAGCACTCAGACTTCGCCCCATAGTGCAATTTCTTCTTGAACACAAGCCGAGTTATCTTCGGGTGCGAAGCCAGTTATTAATGTGAGATCGGATCACCGGTACCTAACCTATGAAACAGACAGCGAAACTAGAAATAGTGCAGAACTTCCCCTCGGGTTGACTAGGTTTCTAACGTTAGTGTGAAAAGGAAACTGGACGTAAAGTACGGTACCGTAGCCACTAAGAAAGGTTCAAATGGCTCCGAGTTCTATAGGACTTAACATCTGAGGTCATTAGTCCCCTAGAACTTAGGACTACTTAAACCTAACTAACCCAAGGACATCACACACATCCATGCCCGAGGCAGGATTCGAACCTGCGACCGTAGCGGTCGCGCGGTTCCGGACTGTAGCGCCTAGAACCGCTCGGCCACATCGGCCGGCAGCCACTAAGAGATTAGTCACAAAGTGGCAGAGTAACCTGCGCTGCGGTTTGGAGGTGTCTACAGAGCTGGCCCAAGTTGCAGGACGGTGTCAATGAGGCAGTTCTTGTCCGTTTAACATTCAAATGCCGGCTTTTCCTGATAATTAAAGTGCCAACTTTTATTTCAACGTGGGGCAGTTGTGAGGTGTGACATCTTAAGAAGTACTAATGCAGCAGACGCGCTCAGACAGCGGGGACAAAGCAGGCGGCGTCCTAGTGCCGCAGTAATGAAATTCTTTGTGCTGCGGAGCCACAATGAGCCGCGTGGCCCGGCCGCGGGCTGTTGCCTTTGCCTGCCTGCCCACCCCGCTCCCCATCCCAGGTGCCCCCCCCCCCCAGACCCTCCATCCCACGGGCAACTTTGAGACTCGGCCCCATCACTATTTAATGGCTCGCTTTTGAGCTGCCGGCAAACTTCTCCCGCGGCGATTCCAGGGAGCTGCGTACAGGAAACAGAGGTGACGTGAAGGCGAGCTTCTTACCAAATACTTTGACATTGTATCACTTTCTTCATAATTTTTATATAAAACATGGGGAATACATGGACGCACAAAGACCAAAAATACTAAGAAGGTCGACAATCCTTTAGCCACATGTAGAGACAGTGAAACGCTTGATATTTCATTACTAATATACCATTTTCAGTCATCGTATGTTAATAATACGCTTTTGTTTTATCGCTTTCTTGTCTGTCTGTCCGTCTGCCCGGTAGAAATTTTGCAGTCGATTTTAAATTAAGTTTCCATTCAACTAGAGACATGAAGTTTTAAACATAGCTGAGAACCGGAGAACAGTGCAATGTTAACTTGCTTTCTTGTCGCTTTATTTGGTAGGGGTGAGGGGTAGCTGTCAAAAAGGTTGGTAATGTCCGAAATCTTGGCTGCTCTGCAGGACTAACGTGTTGTATTGGAATGATTTCCAGGCAGTATGCAAGCAGCCCGGCGTGGCTGATAGGGAAGAGGGGAATAGGAGATAATCAGATATAGCGGGGGAGGAGGAGATGTATGCAATATAAGCGACATACACAAACGCGGGTGAAGCCACAGGTGAAAGGATAGCGTGTGTAAATATGGTGCATGACTCAGCTGCCCCTACCGATATGTTTTTTGCAACCTGCAATGCCGTCGAAAATCACGCAAGAGATTTTCATGTTCTCTCGTTCGCTAGGTGCGAACTATTAACCTTCAGAAAAAACGAACAGAGCCTTTGTACGAAATTTAAAGTAGTCAAATTTTGTACTGGGTTACATTTTCGCCGGAGGCCACGGTTTTAGAGTTATTCAAGAAAAGAGCGTCTGAAGGTCTTCTTTGTATGTTCTTCTTGAATAATTCGAAAACCGAGGCCGGCAAAGAAAACGTATGCCAGTACAAAAAGTAATTACAGTAATTTCCCACGAAAAAGTCATGTTTATTTTTTCTACATGTGTTATTTGAAGGGGCTGCAAATTCCATAGAACCAATGATAGGGTCAACTGCATCACCCGTGTGTGTGTGTGTGTGTGTGTGTGTGTGTGTGTGTGTGTGTGTGTGTGTGTGTGCGCGCGCGCTTGAGAAATTTCACACTCACAACACTAAAAATCATAAAATGTTTATATTAAAAAATATAGACACGGGCTGCTAGATTTGATAGCGGTTGGTTCATGAACCCTCAAGTTTTACCGAGATGCTTAGGGAACTCAAATGGGAATCCATGGATGGAAGGCGATGTTCTTTACCTAGAACACTGGTGAGAAAATTTAAAGAACCGGCATTTGAAGCTGACTGGAGAACGATCCTGCTGCCGCCAACATACATTTCGCGTAGGGACCACGAAGATATGACGAATCAGAGCTCATACGGAGGCATATAACCGACCGGTTTTCCCCTGCCCCATTTGCTAGTGGAACAAGAAGAGGAAAGACTAGTAGTGGTACAGGGTACCCTCAGCCATATACAGTGGCTTGCGGAGCATGCATGAAGATTTAGACGTACAAAATTTACAACTGACGTTTTTGTAAATTATACTTCAAAGTATTTTGAATTTTACCAGTATGAAATCAAGAAATCGTTTTGCTTGTCTGATTTTACTATTACGAAACTACTGTGCTTGAAAGGATTAAGTTTACGTCGAATTGCCAAAGTAATAAATTTTTGAGTAGCGTTTACGAAAGTCTTTATTTCAGCACCCTCATGGAAAAGCTTTAATTAACAGGATCAGCAAATTACTCGACTAAGTCAGTGGCGTAAAAGAGTGAAATTGTGTTGAAAATTTCGCGCGGCGTGAATGCGCTGTAGATTAGGCCAATTTGCTGTGACACTGATAATTTATAAGTAATAAGCGATACAGTGGAAGCAGAGTGTGGTCCACAAAGCAACATTTAATAACTGATAGATCGACGGCTAACAACTCCCAAATCAACCGACACCAAAAAGTAACACATGTAGACACTAAGTAGCTATAGCCGTGCGTGGATGTGCCCTAAATAGGCACTTTAAACATGTAATAACTATAGCATAAAAGTAGTAACGTTTTATCACTATAAATGAAATACACTGTCCCCACACAAATACAACGACTTAGGATAACATAGAAGAAAGCTCAAGTCAGCTAGTTCACGTTCATTCGGAGATGCTTACCTATAGTCAGTCACTAGGAACGGATATCAGTATGCCACGCAAAGTTTGCGAGTAGCTCGAAGTGCATTACCGATGTCCTCTCAGTCACTGATGATGGGCTCTTACACATTCTAGCCTACCTTTTTTTCCCTTTCTAATCAAATAATCTTACGTTAAATTCTTCTAATTTATCAATCTAACGTTATTTTTACGAACTTTTATTTATTTGTGTCATAAAAATACGCTAGGGTACAACAAAATTACATTTTGTGCAACCCGTAAAAAATACATTGAAAAAACGGTCCAGTCAGTTAGCTAGGTGATGGATCATCAATAAAAAAAGGTATCATTTACACCTGCTCACATTTAGTAACAAGAAGCTTTAATTGTGAATATGAGTCATGCTATGTGTCAATAACGAAAGTATAACGTTTTGCTAAGTTTAAATGTAAATAAGAACATTTTCCGCCGATTTAAACGTCAAACCTTCTATAGACGAAGAACAGTAATCACAATAAATTCATTACTTGTACATAAAAATGCATCTGATTCAGCTGTAAGAATATCTTAACGCTCATTGTGAGAGCTAAATATCATTGGCGTGTTCGTATTTCGGTGCCATGGCTTTGCATTCCGCTGAACATCTGTTTCTTATCCATCACACGTGATCTGCACGTGAAGTATACATACTGACGAAAAGTAGCCTCGGTCAAGTTTCTGCTGGCGGGGTTACGAGAGGCACAATACACACGCTGCTTTCGCGCTCTGCGTAGCTCAGCAACAAACATTCCCGCTGATTGCTTCCAGGTGCCTCTTCCAGCATGCAGATTAGCGTGACTGAATCTTGTCGTTACGTTGCTGACGTACATTTAACAGCAGTTACATAGCAGGTTTCTACGTTTACATTGGCCCACTGTGATTCTTGCCAGCTTTCGCATGTGACACTTCATCTGAAATGATGTTGGAGTAGTGCAGCGTGTAGACGTTCAGAAGGGGGAACTCATGGGATCACGTGTTTCACTAGACAAAATAATTAAGCAAAAGCTGAAAGTCATTTCAGTAGTTCTAAATCATTAATTTCTGGGGAACGACAGGGAATGTTAGCAGAACCAAAGAGGACAACTTCTACCAGGAAATTTTAAGAGAAGGAATTATACACCCATTTCATAAGTTTCTCTCATATTCTTAGTACTGTACGTTACGCAGTCAGAAGTCAAACTGTCTCCAATATCCCTCTTCCACGCTGTGACAACGAGACAAAATAACCGCGACAGAGACGAATAAATATATTGCAAAGAGATTCGAAACCTCGGTCCGGAAAAGTATCTTCATTTTAGGTTTTCCAAATTCTTCGTTTACTTTTCTTGAGCAAAGGACAAGAATGACAAGTACAATGTTAACAAACGTGTTTAACAGTCCTCAAAGGCACACCTAATACCCCTGAAGCAAAGCATATGCTAGTAGTAGTGCCGGCCGCTGTTGCCGAGCGGTTCTAGGCGCTTCAGTCTGGAATCGCGTGACCACTACGGTCGCAGGTTCGAATCCTGCCTCGGGCATGGATGTGTGTGATGTCCTGAGGTTAGTTAGGTTTAAGTAGTTCTAAGTTCTAGGGGACTGATGACCTCAGATGTTAAGTCCCATAGTGCTCATAGCCATTTGAACCATTTGATAAAAAAAAGTTCAAATGGCTCTGAGAACTATGGGACTTATCATCTGAGGTCATCAGTCCCCTGGAACTCGGAACTACTTAAACCTAACTAACCTAAGGACATCACACACATCCATGCGCGAGGCAGGATTCGAACCTGCGACCGTAGCAGCAACGAGGTTCCGGACTGAAGCGCCTAGAACGAAAGCAACTTTCACATGAGGCGCCACTGTCGAGTAACATAGCTCGATGAATCTTGGAATGTACAATGAAAGTACCGTATAGTACAGAGGGTGACAGAAAGAGATAAGTAATGAGACGAACATAAATGAGCTTTCCATTTAAAGACAACAATTACACTGTAGACACCTCAGCTTATGATTCCCTTGACATTACAAACCGGGACATGGTTCCTAATAGTGCGTGTGATAACCACAGACGGTGATGCAGGTTATGCGACGTGCTCCCACGTTGGCCACAAGGTTGATACGGAGTTCTTGAGGTAGGGCGTTTCATTCCTCCAACAGCGCTGATGACAACTGGCGGATGGTCCTTGGTGAATGTAGACGTGTTGCGATACGTCTCACCAATGCGGTCGCGCAATATTACCCACAAAAATCAAGTCTGGAACGAACGCACACATGAAACGACGCACATGTAGAAGGAATACAGTGTCATAATTCTGTTAACTGGCGAGTGTTCCATGTTCAAGGATTTCGAGGTCAATAAGGCACGCAACATTATGGCTCCCCACACCACGATACCAGCACCACCAAAACTATCATTTTCGACAATGTTCCTAGTTGTATTACTTTTCCCACCATTGTAAAACATGATCGTTTTGGTGGTCCAGGTGTTACGGTGTGGGGAAGCGCAATGTTGCACGCGCGTATTGACGTCCGAATCTTTGAACACGCTCCACTCACCCGTTAACGTTGTTGTGACACTGTACTGCTTCCCCATGCGCGTCTTTTAGGAGTGCATTCGACTGTCTTCATTTTTATGTATGACAATGTACGTCCGTATCGAACAGGGCAGGTGGAGAAGTTCTTCAAATGAGAGGATAGCCGGTGAATGGATTGGACCGTACGTTAACCCCAGCTTCTATTGCATTGAGCAGGTATGGAATGCGTTGGGCATACGTAATGTGGCACGCCCTAACACACCAACAACCACCCAACAGTGGCCAACCGCAGGGTGGAGGAATTGAACGCCTTACCATAAAAACTCCCTGCAAATCTCGTGGCCGATTTCGGAGCGCGTTGCAAAGCCTACATAGCCGTCCGTTATGATCACAGACCCTATTATGTCCCGCCGTTGTAGTGCCAAGAGGACGATCATAAATCACACTGTCATCATCGTCTTTCAATGAAAGTATCAATTCTGTTCGGCTCATTGCGTATTTGTTTCAGTTACCTTGTACAGTGGCCAACGGCCTTGCCGCAGTGGTAACACCAGTTCCCGTCAGATCACCGAAGTTAAGCGCTGTCTGCCTGGGCTATCACTCGGATGGGTGACCATCAGGTCTGCCGAGTGCTGTTGGCAAGCGGGGTGCACTAAGCCCTTGTGAGGCAAAACTGAGGAGCTACTTGATTGAGAAGTAGCGGCTCCGGTCTCGTAAACTGACGTACGGTCGGGAGAGCGGTGTGCTGACCGCATGCCCCTCCATATCCGCATTCATTGACGCCTGTCGGCTGAGGATGAAACGGCGGCCGGTCAGTACTGTTGGGCCTTCATGACCTGTTCGGACGAAGTTTAGTTTTTACCCTTCATATTATAGTGCACTTACTGCACCGTAGCAGTTGTTTCTATGTTTAGTACACGTTTCGTTGAGCGATGTTACCTGGCGCTGACACATTATGCGAAAGTTAGTTACTTTGATAAGTTTTGTATATCAGTATACTCTGTGAAGTCTTGGGATAGTGATATGCACGTATACAGATGGCGGTAGTATCATGTAAATATAAAACGGCAGTGCATTGGCGGAGATGCCATTTGTACTCGGGTGATACTGCTTATCGTCAATATGTATACATCACGTGCAGATCACGTGTGATGGATAAGGAACAGATGTTCAGCGGAAAGCAAAGCCATGGCACCGAAATATGAACACGCCAATGATATTAAGCTCTCACAATGAGCGTTAAGAAGTTCTTACATCTGAATCAGATGCATTTTTATGTACAAGTAATGAATTTATTGTGATTACTGTTCTTCGTCTACAGAAGCTTTGACATTTATATAGGTGGAAAATGTTTCCGACGTTTATGGGCGCACGACAGTAATTAAGAGACTGTCAAAGCGGAATGGTATTTGGAATTAGACGCATGGGGCATTTCATTTCGTAAATCGTTAGGGAATTCTATGTTTCGAGATCCACCGTGTCAAGACTGTGCCGAGAATACCGAATTTCAGGCGTTACCTCTCCTCACGGACAACGTAATGGCCGATGGCCTTCACTCAATGACGAAGGGCAACGTACTTTGTGTAGTGTTGTCATTGCTAACAGACCAGCAACAGTGAGTGAAATAACAGCAGAAATCAATGAGGGACGTACGACGACCGTGTCCGTTGGGATACTGTGGGAAAATTTGGTGTTAATGGGCTATTGCGGCAGACGAGGAAATAGTGCCTTTGCTAATAGCATGACATCACCTGTAGCGTCTCTCCTGGGCTCGTGACCATATCGGCTGGGCCCCAGAGAGCTGGAAAACCGTGGCCTCATTAAATGACTCTGAGAACAATGGGTCTTAACATCTGAGGTCATCAGTCCCCTAGAACTTAGAACTACTTAAACCTAATTAACCTAAGGACTTCACACACATCCATGCCCGAGGCAGGATTCGAACCTGCGACTGTAGCAGTCGGGCGGTTCCAGACTGAAGCGCCTAGAACCGCTTGGCCACACCGGCCGGCCGTGGCCTCATTAGATGAGCCCCAATTTCGGTTTGTAAGAGCTGATGGCCGAGTTCGAATGTGGCGCACACCCTACGAAGCCACGGACCCATCTTGTCAACACGGGACTATGCAAGCTGGTGACGGTTCCATAACTGTGTGGGATGGACTGGAATGAGATGAAATGGACGGGGCCCACTGGTCCAGCTGCACCGATCATTGACAGGAAATGGTTTTCAGCCACGCATGGACTTCATGACCCCAAACAAAGATGCGCCATGTCACTGGGCCACAATTATTTGCAATTGGTTGGAAGAACATTCTGGTCAATTAGAGTGAATGATGTGGCCACCCAGATCGCCCTACACGAATCCCACCACATATTTATGGGACATAATTGAGAGGCCAGTCCATGCACAAAATCCTGCACCTGCAACCGTTCCGCAATTATGACGACTACAGAGGCAGCATGGCTGAATATTTCTGCTGGGGACTTCCGACGACTTGTGGAGCCCATGCTACGTCGAGTTGCTGCACTACGCCAGGCAAAAGGTGGTCCGACAAGACATTGGGAGTCCCCCGTGGCTTGAGTCACCTCATGGTGTTACGGCTTTTCTCGGTCCTTCTCAAGTACCCGGAACAGTTCGACATTTCATTTAGCACTGCGTTGCGGCATTTTTCGGTCGGCACGACTCTATGAGTTCGGCTCAATCGTGCTTTCAGCGCTGTTTACCATTCGCCATCTGATTGCGGTATGAAGGACATTCACAGATCCAGTGGCTGTTTGTACAAAAAGGGGCAGTCTAGCGATCTATCGTCACTACCCTTTACAACGAATGGAATCACAGGAGACTGTGATAAGTATTCTCAAGTCTTATAAGCGATGGGTACTGCTGATATGCTAAAAAACGACATTACTGTACAACGTAGAAAGAATTTACACTTTTAGATGACAATGAAAGGTCAAAAATTTACAGTGATCGCCGGCCGAGGAGGTTCTAGGCGCTATAGTTTGGAACCGCACGACCGCTACGGTCGCAGGTTCGAATCCTGCCTCGGGCATGGATGTGTGTGATGTCCTTAGGTTAGCTAGGTTTAAGTAGTTCTAAGTTCTAGGGGACTGATGACCTTAGAAGTTAAATCCCATAGTGCTCAGAGCCATTTGAACCATTTACACTGATCGACACACGGGGTTCATTGCTCTGTACATCAAGAAGCATTTTGTGCTATATTTGCAGGCATGGAACACTTGAACAAATTGGTGGTACAAATAGTACAATTTCTCAGTTCGCTCCCATTATTCCAGTATCAGTTGCAGTAGTTTACAACGGAAATGAACTAAGAGTATGGAAACTTCATATAGTATTGCAAAGTACGGTCGTTAAGTCAAAGGACATACCTGGAACGATTTTTCCATTGAAAACTTGCTATTGTTGAATTTATGAAGGAAAGAGGAGTGAAGGAAAGAGGAGTGCAGGAACGAAAATTAGAACATCGGTATGGATTGCAGACTTTGTTTTGGACTTCACTGCACACTGGCCACAGCAAAACATTGCAACATAACTTCTTTCTCATATTATGGTGATGCATTTAAAAAGAAAATCTCACCGCAGAAGGGACAAACACTGACAGACAGACCGGTTTTCCCAGCTAACTGGCGTTGAAGAAAGCGAGTCGTTTGAAAGATTCATTGTGACACTGCAAGAATTAAAAGGATAGTTTTATAAAGGTTTTGAAGACACTGTTAGTGCTACACCTCTTTTCGAGCTGTTTTCCAGACCGTATGCCGTTTCAGTTGAAAGCGCAATTGTACACGTTTAGACGTAACTGACTGACCTGCGAGGTAATTCTAGTTTCAAAGACAAATATTTCTACGTTAAAACTGTCCAGAACGTTTACATTGCTTTCCTCAGGTAGATTTTCCAAGTCTCCATAATGGTTCAAATGGTTCAAATGGCTCTGAGCACTATGGGACTTAACATCTGTGGTCATCAGTCCCCTAGAACTTAGAACTACTTAAATCTAACTAACCTAAGGACATCACACACATCCATGCCGGAGGCAGGATTCGAACCTGCGACCGTAGCAGTCGCGCGGTTCCGGACTGAGCGCCTTAACCGCGAGACCACCGCGACCGGCTCTCCATAATGAGGCTGGAAGAGTGCTACAATATTTCGATGCACATATTTGTGTAAAAGACCTTTTTTCTCGTATGAAACTCAAGAAGTCATGATTACGTAGCAACTTCAATGCGAATCACTGTGAAATTGGCTGCGTCCGTCCGTATGCCGACAGTGTGAACCAGATAAAAGTTATAATAAGTCTTCAGCGCGCGTAATTAATTAATACTGAAGACTTGTTTTGTTTGTGATGTGTTGATGAGAAATGTAAAATATTAAACCAAGTCGTATACAGTGTGATTGCGCCGACATTTAAATGCGGCGCGTTCGCTGTTTTTCCCTCTTGCCCCTCCTCCAGCTGAGAAAGCGTGACGTGGCGGTGGGGGAAGCATGAAGCGAGGCTGAGCGCTATGGCACTCGGGCGGAGGCATGGGCCGCGACTCAGTATTTTGGCCACCCCTGATTTAAGGGAAAGTACTGGCGCACCGAACGAGGTGGCGCAGTGGTTAGCACACTGGACTCGCATTCGGGAGGACGACGGTTCAATGCCGCATCGGGTCATCCTGATTTAAGTTTTCCGTGATTTCCCTAAATCGCTTCAGGTAAATGCCCAGATGGTTCCTTTGAAAGGGCACGGCCGACTTCCCATCCTTTCCTAATCCGATGAGACTGATGACCTCGGTGTTTGGTCTCCTCCTAACCCCAAAGTAATGGCGCTCGGTGATCACGAAGAAATGCAGAATGACTTAGTATTTCCGCTTGATGTACTGAATGGCACGCTCTTCAGACGTGGATATATCCGAGGTAAAGGCCATAAAGTAGAGAGAGTAGTAAGTCCGCATTTGGCAGGATTCTGGAGCATATTCTAAGCTCAAATAGTATGAGAATTGAAGCGAACGAATTCCTGTCAAAGAATCAGCACGGATTCAGGAAAGGCCATTGGTGCGAAACGCATCTTGTTTACTTTGAGGCACGATATACTGCTAACATCAGATGCAGGTGAACAGGTAGATGCCATCCTCCTAGTTCCCTGACGACGCAGTTGTGTATACATAAATATCACCAGGGAGCGACGTAAAGAAATGTCGAAAAGTCTTGGATAACATTTTCAATTTGGCCTGCAGTATACGATTACAAGATTAGTAACGAATATCTGGATCACGTCTCTTCGTTTCAATATTTAGAGGCAACACAAAGAAGCGAAATGAAATGAAATGGGTGGAATGTACCGGGTGACCAAAAAGTCAGTATAAATTTGAAAACTGAATAAATCAGGGAATAATGTAGATAGAGAGGTACAAATTGACACACATGCTTGTAATGACATGGGGTTTTATTAGAACCAAAAAAATAAAAAAGTTCAAAAAATGTCCGATAGATAGCGCTTCATCTGATCAGAATAGCAATAATTAGCATAACAAAGTAAGACAAACTAAAGATGATGTTATTTACAGGAAATGCTCAATATGTCCACCATCATTCCTCAACAATAGCTGCAGTCGGCTGAGCACACGATCGTCACCAAACGACGCGCGCAAGAGATCTTTCACGCGTCTAGCAATATTTGGTGGTTCTAATAAAACCCCATGTCATTCCAAGCATGTGTGTCAATTATTACCTCTCTATCTACATTATTCCGTGGTTTATTACGTTTTCAAATTTATACTGACCTTTTGATCACCCGGTATATAAAACTGGTACAAGTTTTGTGGATGCGTTCTGGAAAAGAGTAGTGCACTTGCTTCTAATCGGGGGAGAATGTACAACATTTCAGTGCTGGCACCGTGCGTCCGTAGCACAGACGGTGGGAATAACTTAAGAGAGATTACGGGGATTCCAGTTTCCTCTTGCTTCATACGTGAAGTGGACGGGGTGCAGGTGATACTGTTGCAGACGGGTTTTAGAGCTGCGTCAGGGTGGCCGGCGCTGGGAGGCCGCTCCGTGGCGGCGTCATGCAGTTGAGCGGCCAGTGTATTGCTCGCGCTGTCAGCTGCACGGCCGAACTGCCGCAATTCGAGGGCTACGTGTGCGACGCGAACACACAGGGCTGGCTCGGCCGGTCGAGGGCTACTTGACGGCGTCCTGTCCGCACTTCGTCAACGGCAGCCGGCGCTGCTGCCAGCGCCAGGGCCGCGTATGCGGATTACATCGACCGTGGTCATCCATCACCACCCCAAACACAGCAGAGAGAGAGAGAGAGAGAGAGAGAGAGAGAGAGAGAGAGAGAGTGAAGACGTGACGTCTGCTGGACATGACGCGTGCGTTGTTCAACATGCTGGGGTAGCTATCAAATACTCCGTCATTACAGAAAACTATGCCAGCTGTGAGTTGCCCATACGAACTTTTGTGTGTGTGTGTGGGGGGGGGGGAGGGGATGGGGGGGGGCTCCGCTGTTTTTTACAGTGCGTAACAGCTATTCGTAAGTTTCGCTGCCAGTATCAAGGAGGCAAAATTTTAAGTAATCCTGCCATTCGGCGGCGCAAATAAACAGAAGTTCAGTTTACATTGGATAGCCACTTTGTGTATCTACAGAAGCGGACAGAGACACAGAGAAAGAGAAAAAAAAGAGCGCCCCTGCCCATGTTTCAGCTGAAGTACCTTCAGCTCCAGCCTGGTGGGGGGTAATTTAGTTTGTGGACGCGGTTGTAGTAGTTTATAAAATTTTCGAATTAACTGCTAGCAACAATAATTTAGTAAAGTAATTAAAATGCCGGAACTGATATGTACTTCACATCGCAAATAAAGATTATAGTATTTTATACGGCTATATCTACACCAAACTGAACGTTCATCGCAGTGCTGCTTTCCGTTACACTCGTGTATGGAGACCGAGGGAATGATTTCTTATATACCTCTACGCGCGGTTAGTGTAAACTTGTTTTCCTGATATGCGCTGTCCGCATCTCGTGGTCGTGCGGTAGCGTTCTCGCTTCCCACGCCCGGGTTCCCGGGTTCGATTCCCGGCGGGCTCAGGGATTTTCTCTGCCTCGTGATGACTGGGTGTTGTGTGGTGTCCTTAGGTTAGTTAGGTTTAAGTAGTTCTAAGTTCTAGGGGACTGATGACCTCAGGTGGTAAGTCCCATAGTGCTCAGAGATAGTAAAAAAACCACACACACACACACAGTTGTTGCATATTCCTAGATTATCTGTAAAAACCTTTCTCGGAATAGTTGACATCGTCTGCTAGCCCACAATGACCACTACCTCAGTGACGTTCTCCCGTAGTCAAACAAATCTGAGACTATTCGCGTTGCACTTTTTTGTTTTTGTGTATTAACCACTGTTCGTCCTATCTGGCAAGGGTCCCTCACGCTAAAGCATTTTTACGTGATAAGATACACAAGTTCTGTATGCACTCTCCTTTGTAGACCGACTGCATTTTCCCCAGTATCCTACCAATGAACTTATGTCCACTACTGCTTTACCTAGGACCGAGTGTCGGTTATACTTACATTTACAATATCCCTACAAACTGTTACGCTGATGTGTTCGTACGAGAGGGCACATTCCAGTTGTGGCAAACTGACAGTGTAATCACAGGACTTTTCACTCTGTGAAGTGCATAATCTTTTATTACTGTACGAGGTGCATTCAAGTTCTAAGGCCTCCGATTTTTTTTTCTAATTAACTACTCACCCGAAATCGATGAAACTGGCGTTACTTCTCGACGTAATCGCCCTGCAGACGTACACATTTTTCACATGACAGCGGCGAAGGCTTCTTTAGGAGTCTGTTTTGACCACTGGAAAATCGCTGAGGCAATAGCAGCACGGCTGGTGAATGTGCGGCCACGGAGAGTGTCTTTCATTGTTGGAAAAAGCCAAAAGTCACTAGGAGCCAGGTCAGGTGAGTAGGGAGCATGAGGAATCACTTCAAAGTTATCACGAAGAAACTGTTGCGTAACGTTAGCTCGATGTGTGGGTGCGTTGTCTTGGTGAAACAGCACACGCGCAGCCCTTCCCGGACGTTTTTGTTGCAGTGCAGGAAGGAATTTGTTCTTCAAAACATTTTCGTAGGTTGCACCTGTTACCGTAGTGCCCTTTGGAACGCAATGGGTAAGGATTACGCCCTCGCTGTCCCAGAACATGGACACCATTTTTTCAGCACTGGCGGCTACCCGAAATTTTTTTTGTGGCGGTGAATCTGTGTGCTTCCATTGAGCTGACTGGCGCTTTGTTTTGGGATTGAAAAATGGCATCCACGTCTCATCCATTGTCACAACCAACGAAAAGAAAGTCCCATTCATGCTGTCATTGCGCGTCAACATTGCTTGGTAACATGCCACACGGGCAGCCATGTGGTCGTCCGTCAGCTTTCGTGGCACCCACCTGGATGACACTTTTCGCATTTTCAGGTCGTCATGCAGGATAGTGTGCACAGAACCAACAGAAATGCCAACTCTGGAGGCGATCTGTTTAACAGTCATTCGGCGATCCCCCAAAACAATTCTCTCCACTTTTTCGATCATGTCGTCAGACCGGCTTGTGCGAGCCCGAGGTTGTTTCGGTTTGTTGTCACATGATGTTCTGCCTTCATTAAACTGTCGCACCCACGAACGCACTTTCGACACATCCATAACTCCATCACCACATGTCTCCAACTGTCGATGAATTTCAATTGGTTTCACACCACGCAAATTCAGTAAACGAATGATTGCACGCTGTTCAAGTAAGGAAAACGTCGCCATTTTAAGTATTTAAAACAGTCCTCATTCTCCCCGCTGGCGGTAAAATTCCATCTGCCGTACGGTGCTGCCATCTCTGGGACGTATTGACAATGAACGCGGCCTCATTTTAAAACAATGCGCATGTTTCTATCTCTTTCCAGTCCGGAGAAAAAAAATCAGAGGCCTTAGAACTTGAATGCACCTTGTACATTTAAGAGAAATCGCCCATCTTTGCACCACTTTGAAATCTTATTAACATGACTGGATGTTTGTGCAGCTTTTTTCCCAACAGCACTTAATTATAGATAACAACATATCCTACAAAACTAATGAAGTTACTGTTACTGTTGTCTGCCACGTCATTAATATACGGTATTAAAAGTAATGGTCCCAACACGGTTCCCTGGGGCACACTTCATTGTATTTCTACATCTGCGGCTTACTGCTGTGTTCACCATTCATAGCTCCCTATCGCCTGTAATACTGACGCAGTCTCTGCTATGTCATCGTAGCATTATTTTATAACTTAAAATTCGATGTTGTAGCTTGTCTCAATATGAATAATTGCAGAAATCTCAACAACACATTGACATTGTAATGTGATCCATGTTAATTCTCTTGTGTTAATTGTACCAAATCACTGAAAGTCGCATAATAGGACATAAACAAAATGTAAAAATGTGCGATTAAGCGCATGTTGAGAAGTTTAACCATGTGTTTTAACTGATTTTTTTTGCGAAATTATCAGTTTCTTTGTTGTTAAGGGTTCTGAAGTTGCAAGATCAAGAGATTTTGATTTGTATATTCGATTAATATTTCACGAAATTGTCATTTGGTATATGAACTGAATCTGAGTGAGTGCATAAGACTATGGCGTAATGGAAGATGACTAAACGACAATAAAGAACTTGCGGAAATCATATGGATGCGTTTGAGTACGGACCAAAATGGTGGGAAAACCCAGAGGTGGCTGTGTAAACCTGCTGCAACGTCTGCTGCGATGAGGATGACGTCACTTCAAATTTAACTTTATTGGGTTCTTGTTGCAAACAATGCTGCCATTACAACGCTTTTTAAGTTTAGTGAAGACAGTTAAAATTTAAGTACACAGCTTTTTGGTACGAATGTAAATGTATACATGTAACTATTTGATACATCAGAGATTATATCGCTTCTTGCAGACAACTTTGTGTTAGTTTCGAGACAGTTGTGACTCGTTAGTTTTTCAATATTAGTTGACAAGGGAATCAGCTTTGTTCCAAGGTTTCCCCACGTTTTATTTTGGTGTGGAGCATATTTACAACATCCCAATATAGCGTGATTAAGGTCTCCGCCGTCTTCTGAATGTTCACTGCAGTGGGGAGGGGAGGATGGGGGCTCTCTAACTCCATTCCTGTAGCGGTGCACAGGGAAATATGCATGTCCCAACCTTATTCGAATAATTGATGTCACATGTCTTCTCGGAAGATTCTTCTGTCTAATGCATGGTTTTACTGGAACAGTGCGCTGGACTGAAGCGAACGTAGACCCCCTTTCCGTGCTGTGGTATTCGCCACTGCTGTTCCCATGGCTGATATGCCTCTTTCCTTGATAGTCTGATGATGATGTGAATGCCTAGGTAATGCACGAACACATCGTGCGAGAGAAAACGTGCGCAACGGACCATTGTAGAGAAAAAGTTTCGTGAGGATTTGAAATTATATGTTGGGAGTGCGTAAGTATTTTCATTCTCAATATTGAATGAATACGGTTTGGATAATTGCCGTGCTATGAGTTATGCTGCCTCAAGATATACACAGTGGTCAGAAACAGTCTGCAACACTTGTAAGGGTGTTGCGGGGGAGATTGTGTTGCGAAATATCTGTTACGAAAAAAATTAGGTACGTTGCGCCGTCTCAGAGATATTTTGTATTGAAGTCGTGCCGTGCGCAAATTGAGGCAGCCTGCCGGAGGCAGTATCGCCACACGTGTTCTTCGTTTGGTAGCCTCAAGCTTACATTTATCACTTCCGAAACGGGCACAGTTTAACAGGTAATGAGCATTTCAACAAGTGTTAACTCACGGCACACAGATGTCTGTGCATTGCCGCATTGTAGCGCGTGCGAGTGCTTCACTTTGCGGACGCAATAACCCGATTGGCTAACTTCAATGCTAAATAGCTCGCAAACGGCGTAAGATATCGATTTTTTCCATAACTATTATTTTCAGTACAACCTCCAATGCAACAGCCTTACATGCTTTTGTGACCACCCTGCATACACACCGTAGTATGTTAAACCTTTAATATGGATCATCCCTCTTAATGAGGTGAATTGTGACAGCACCTGATTTTTTTTTTTTTTTAATTCGGTCAATTCTGATATGACGTACTCTTCTTCTTAAGCGGTTAGATACGCAACCTACAACGGCGCTGGTTCACCGTTCACCGCATTATCCGTCTAGTAACATAGATTATGAATATATATCTCGCATGGTGATCACATACAAAAAACAGTCCTCTAGATTTGCAACGAACTCTGTGCAGCAACAGTGTTTTGTACACGCAAGAAGTATCCACCAGCCGCCGTAGCGGCCCGTGTTTGCAGCGCGTGGGCGCTTCTGTGAAGTCACGAGGCAGCCGCCTGGTGGGGGAACTACTTTGTCGTCTCGCTGCCGCCGCGGGTCCCGGACAACCCTTTTCGGAGAGACTTAACACACGCGCCACCAGAGGTCTACGAACTCTGGCCGCCCACGCACAACTCCGCTACGTAAAGGCCGGGTAGTGTCCTTCACAGCTACTCCGAGTGTACTGACGGCGGTCACGACGCTTCCGTTCCCCCGAGCAGAATGTCAGCTCTTCAGCTCCTCTTGTAAACGAGTTGACTTCGGCAACACTAGCCTTCCTGAACTGCCATTTACAACTGTAAAAAACAACTACAGCTTTTGCTCAAAGAAACACTTGCTTATTACTCTATTTACTGCATTCTCCACATGTCAACATTACGCTGCTTTACACTGACCAGGCACACTGCCTTGGGAAAACACGTTGAGTCTCGTACAATTTTTTTTAAAAATTACGTATTCTAGTCGCTTGTCACTCAGAAACGACTATTACCGCTTTCGATTTATCACGAAGTCCAATAAAAAAAGTGGATCGTAAATAGTAGAAAATTGAAGTACAAAACGAGCTACACTCATAGAAAAAAATCGCTGCATCAGAAGGAGTTGTGGGACATTAACAAAAGTTGGTTGGCATATTTCTACAGCTGAAAGGTGATGTCTATTCAAATTTCGCTCCAGCCGCATTCAAGTGGCGCTGATAGAGCCACTGCAAGGATGCAAATCAGATTTGCTTTCGTACACGCTGTAATGGTCGTGAGTGTTAGTTACCTTTCAGACTGGACGTGCTGAGTCGATGTTAGTCAAGAATGCCTTTAACGCGAGAAAGATGCCATTATCAACATCTCAGTGAATCTGAACGAGGTAGTGTGATACGGCTTCCTTCTGTGATACAGTAGAAAGAAATATGTGTGAATTCCTAAGGGACCAAACTGCTGAGGTCATCGGTCCCTAGAGTATGCTAAGAACAACACACACACCCATGCCCGTGGGAGGACTCTAACCTCCGGTGGTAGGAGCCGCGCAATCCATGACCTGGCGTCTCAAACCGCGCGGTCACTCCACGGAGCGCAGTCTAAAGACTTGTCAGGAATGTAGCCATGGTACACGATTGCTGGCAGCAGTAGTCACAAAACGTACGATCGCAAGAAGACCGGGCACCGTACGGCCACCTGGCACTGTCGAAAGAGAGGACCATCTTGTTCAGCCTACGGTTCTGGCGCGTAGTACTGCATCTGCAGCAGCAGTTGATACCACAGTGACACAACGAACGGTAACAAACCGGTTACTTCAAGGACAGCTCCGAGCCAGACGGTATGTGGGGTGTATTCCAGTGACCCCAAACCACCGCCATTTGCGACTTCAGTGGCGCCAAGCGGGAGCTCGTTGGAGGGCAGCGCAGGTTGGAGGTCTTTCGCATTTTCTGATGAAAGATGTTTCTGACTCTGTGCCATTGATCAGTTGTTTATAAGGGCCTGCAAGCAACCTGTCTGCGTGCTGGAGACACTGGACCGACACCTGGAGTTATGTTCTGGGTTGCGATTCCGTATAACAGCAGGAGCACTCACGTGGTTATCACACGCGCCCTCACTGCAAATTTGTACGGAAATCTGATGATTCGACCTGTTAAGCCGTCATTCATTGACATCACTCTACGGTGCATGTTCCAACAGCGTTAACACTCGCTCACATATTGCTGTAGTAGCCCTGCATGCTCTATATTAGGGAATCGGCCGACCTACTGCATCATCAGTTGAACCAGTCTGAGTTGGGTTAAAGTGACATTCGCGTGTTCGAACAAAATACTATTTGAAGCGTACTCGCGCGCAACTGACTGCGAGAAAACAGCATTATCGCTGACGCTCTCTCTATTTCTTGAAATAAGAGAGCTTTGGTTCGATGTTAGCTACTGTGGAAAGATACAGTCTAGCCACTGATCTCAATGAGTGTGAATGAATGTATTACGGCTTAAGAGAGAAGGCATTGTTGCTGGAGTGCCATCTTTAATTGAAAGGCATTTTCTGATTTTGTGCGAGAATAATAAGCCAATACAATAAATCAATTTCTCGGCAGCATAAACAAGGTGTGTACTGCGTAAATTATTCTACATCTTATGGTTTCACACTTTCAAACATTTTTGCATACCTACGAGACATTTCTTTGAACTGTGGAAGCTCGAACCTGCAAACTCTATACGGTCATTAATTTAAAGACTTTTAAACAAATGCACCTCGACGGACAGGACCGTAGTTAAAGTAGACTAAGATTCCTACAGATTCAGCACGGAGTTCGACGACCGGCAGAGATATAGAGTACAGCTTACAGTCAGCGTGTAGCAGCAGATCTCTAGTCTGCCACGCACAATCCCCTGAACATAAACGTCGTCTAGTGAGATCTGTTTGGTTATGTATTCATTTCGGAGACCTAAACTCTGTCCTTAGAGACTGAATACTAAAGAACTAATTCCTTGAATCAGTAATAATAATAAAATCAAAGCAGTAATTAAGTGAATAATAATAATAATAATAATAAAAGCACTTCAATGGAGGTTACTTTTTCTCTCTGAAAGGAAATTTTCAACATACATCAGGGTGAAATAATGACTCCTCTCATTAATCATTACATCTCAGTAAAGTTATAACAATTTACCCTTCACGTCAGAGAGAGTTACACACACTCACAGTAAACCTACCTGAGCTCTGATGTTGGAACTGTAGGCTACAGTTTACGACTTCACAGGATTAAGTTTGTAACAGTTACATCTTTAATGTAAGACAATATTCGCAATGGAACAGTGGTAAACGAGGAAACAGGTTCTTAAAGTGGAAGGTGGTACAAAAATTTATTAACTACAAATGGAAGGAAGTTAGACGTAAATTAGAAGCAAGACAGGGGACGCCAGCGTACTGACGCGATTCGCGAGTGGCGAACTAGTTAAAGGGGGTTGCATACTCAAAACAGAGTGAAGCACCAGTTAATCGAATTACGAGCGGCGTTCGATAAATAATGCGACTCTAAAAAAAAAGGAAAAAGAAGAAAAAACCTCACTGACATAACACTGCTTGAAACGCACCTCCGTTACAGACGCCATTTTGAAGGCTACGTACAGCGCCGCCACCTATCGGAACTTCTTGGAACCGTAGGGGCTTAAGTTAGAATACTCCACGACGCCTCACAAGAAGTTCCGCATTTGTTCAACAGAAACTGGCCGAGACAAAAGGATGTTGCAATACTTATTGCACACCGCTCGTATTTCCCCTGTTGTCCACTGCTTTTGGGAATTATACATTAATGGAACTGACGTTCCATTGCTCTTCTGATGTGTAGTCTTACGCGCCTCTATATGACTGGCCGAAGTTTGCGTGCCATGGACAGCCGAATTCGAGAGTTTTGAAACGTAATGAAAAAGTCTGAGAAAAATTTAACGTATTGTTTATTATTAAGGGTGACTATGAAGAAGTCTTTCCGTGATAATTTATTTCTAAGAAAATATTCTGGATACAGCTGTGCTGTTTGGTGCAAATGGTAGCTTGTACCTCATTAAGTTTTTATGGGTAGCCGTCTACTTGTGCTCAGACATTATCAGTTACAGGAATTTCAACTATGAATAGTGTTTCAAAAAGGTGGTGTACTCCCAAACTGCGGGTTATTTGTTAGCCCTTCTTTGATGAAATCTTTCCGGTCAGAAGGTATCGGTAGAGAGGGTCCAACATCGTTATCACCACGTGCACTAGACATAACCACTATTAACCCTTAATGTGGGGTTACAGTAAGGATAAAGCGTTCGATTCACCAGTTCCTGATATGCAAACTCCAATGGCGCGAATAAGAGATACTGCAGAGGCGGTGACGGAACAGGGCGACAAGCGGAGCACATATAACCACACATAACTACATGAATTAAGCTATCGTTTACAACATACCGCATACATCTATCTAGCATACTTCCTTAGAAATAATTTTTTAGTAATCAAGGAAAGAGTTTGCGGTTACCTGTATATTTCAGCCTCAGGTTGCTAAAAACGTTTCGTTACCGGCTAAGACTCACTGTAGTATGCAGTCTCGCAGTTATCTAATAATGGTTCAAATGGCTCTGAGCACTATGGGACTTAACTTCTGAGGTCATCAGTCGCCTAGGACTTAGAACTATTTATACCTAATCCCACACATCCATGCCCGAGGCAGGTTTCGAAACTGCGACCATAGCAGTCGCGCGGTTCCGGACTGAAGCGCCTAGAACCGCTCGGCCAACTTATCTAATAATATGAGGAGAGTTCAATAAGTAGGACAACAGTTTCCTTACTCGGCCAAATTCGATGGAAAAAATTCAGAATTTGTTGTGATGTATCGTGGAATATTACCTCTTCAGCCCCTATAGTTTAAAGAATTTCTGATAGGTGGTGGCGATATATGTAGCCTGTGACGAAGATGCGTTCCAAGCAGCAGAGACCTGCCAATGAGTTTCTTTTGGCGGAAAATCAGAGCATTATTGGTTTTCATAGGCGCTTGCAGAATGTCTACGGAGACCTGGCAGTGAACAAAAGCACGATGAGTCGTTGGGCGGGACGTTTGTCATCACCGCAAGTACGTCACGCAAACCTATCTGATGCCCGGCGTGCCGGCCGGCCGCACACGCCCTCTGGGAATTGAAGAAACGACTTCAGCGTGTACGTCGCCACAGAAATGCAAACGGACTTCTCCTTCTCCATAACAACGCAAGGCACCACCGAAGTCTGCGTACCCGAGACGAGGTCGCAAAACTTGATCCACAACCCGGATCCCGCACCTTCCGACTTCCATCTGTTTGGCCAAAGGAAGGATACACTCCGCGGGAAGCAGCACGTGGATGGTGGGGAGATTATTGATGCAGCAAGACATTGGCTGCGACGAGGACCATTAGAGTGGTACCATGCCAGCACACAGGCCCTCCCAAGAAGGTGGCGTAAGGCTGTCACCTTGAACGGAGATTACGATGAAAAATAGTATTTTGTAACCAAAAGAGTGGGGAATAATCCGGCGTATTGGAATCCTAACAAAAACCTACCAACTTTCAGAAAAAAAAGTGTTGCATTACTTGCTGAACGTCCCCACGTAATAAAATTTCAGTTCCACTCAGAACAAAATATGAAAAAAAAAGGTTCAAATGGGTCTGCGCACTATAGGACTTAACTCCTGAGGTCATCAGTCCCCTAGAACTTAGAAGTACTTAAACCTAACTAACCTAAGAACATCACACACATCCATGCCCTAGGCAGGAGTCGAACCTGCGACCGTAGTGGTCGCGCGGTTCCAGACTGTAGCGCCTAGAGCCGCTCGGCCACCCCGGCCAGCTCAATTTCTGGAAAGCCCGAACTGATATCCGGTAACATTCGAGTAACAGGCCTCACATGGCACCAGATGAAAAGCTCACCTTTGACTAAGAAACTGAATAAGAAATAAACCTACTGCAAGACAGGGCACTCAATATTTTATACTCGTACAACCTCTGGTGCTAACTGAAGTGTAGGATGGTTCAAAAATATTCATCTGATTTTACATGACTGTATCTGCTACATAAATCAAACTTGGGGTACGTTTTAACTTACGGATCGAAACAGAGTTTAGCCTTGACACCAGTTGTCGGTTCAAGTGCATGCCGGTAGCGGGCTCCGTCGTGCAACCAGCTCGCTTGTTCCTTCATTATCCAATGTGCGAGGTGTCGAGATGACGGTAACGCAAAACAAAAGCCGCTTTGCTTTCTCCGTCTGGACAAATTCAGTTCAGTCATAACTACGCGGGCTGTTTCTTCTCGACAGTACGCGTTGGATCTCTCACACCATAAGGAACGTACGGGTCTGGTGATCACACAACACTGACCCCCAAAGTCACCTAATCTCATGTTTTTTTTCTTTTTTTTTTTGGGAGGGGGGGGGGGTGAATTGCGATGCTGCATACCAACAGCGCTGAACTTCTTTCAGACTTGCTCGCAAAATTATGGGACGAGTTTCATTCTCATCTGGGCGTTCGTCAAGTGTCAGGTGGAGGGTGTTCTATACATTTGTGTGAGGTAACTGGGAGCTTTGGTCCTAAACCTAATTTAGCAAGGACACATGGTCGTACGTGGCTTCATGTAAAAGATTTATATTTGTATAACAGGATGCATCTTTTGAAACCAGCTTTGAATCCCTAGCTGTAAGATGACATTTACCACAAGTTTATGTCTTCATTGGTGTAGAAAAAATAGTCTTTAGAAATGGGATGAATGTATTTGAGACATCCTGTATATTGACGATTTACAATACTATCTTGTCACAGTTCACTGGACAGGCGGCGAAAGGAATAAATGGATGAGTAAAATTGAGCTGCAGTAATTTTGGTGAATAGAATCTTAAGAGCCAAACTTTCAAACTGTCTGAAAGCTTAAAATCAATCTGTCGGGTTTCACCAGTCTGGCTCACGGTAGAGGGACATATTTTTAAATGAAAACCGTTGCTTAGTCAGTAATGGTGAGATGAATGTCGGGAATTATCGGGGCAGAAAAAAAAAGTAACAGGCAACAGATTGGAGTGGAAGGTGTATGATGAGCGTTACGAAAATGAAATGGCGGCGGATGGGGCACAGGGGACAGAGGAGTGGATTGTAAGTGGAAAAGACCCTTCCTGTGTTCCAGGAGATAAGAGGAGAATCAAAAAATGCACTTAAGAAAGGTCAGCAGGTCACGAACAAAATATTCGAGAATAGCGCAGATTCGGACGGTTGACACCGCAGTCCATGTAAATGTCAAGAGCAAACCACTTTTCCAGCAGTGGATGTTAAATCACTGATCGTGCTTATGGTGTAATAAATATTAAATTATACGCAATTAGCGGTGACAGGTTATTTTCTATAAATACCGTTCCTGAGTAAACCATAACTGAACTTTGCGTTTACCCTTACACAAATCTCAGTTTCTCCTCTCGCCATTCGGTGTGTAACTACCCCTAGGTCTGCAAACTGCTGTTCTATAGGATATTCACGACCACCCTGTCGATGGCGCGTTTGAATTCGTTTGCGATCTAGACAGCTGTCCGTGCAGAACTGTACTGTTACAGGCGTATTGACTGAAAGCAGAGGCAAACGTAAACAAAACTCTCCAACATCGAAGGTTAAGAGCGGCAACACAAGTGACACACACTGTTTACGATCTAATGAGAAACCTGGCAAGACGTGACGCTGCGGATTCAGTAAGCGGACGAGGTCCAACACAACAGTTTCTTCAATGTTACACAGGCAAGGACAGCGGCCGTATCTGACAGGATTTAGCACGAAAGGTGCCTTTTAAGAGACTATCTGAGGACATGCAAAATTTAAATTGATTGGCGTGATAATGACACAGGACGCAAATCTCGTTATGTAAGCTCTATAATAGACCTAATGATTCAATGACCAAGCGTTTCTTTAAAGTGCTGCCATTTCTCAGAAGTCTGCTTTAATTTATACGTTGCGGAATTTTTTGTGGCACTTCGCAGTGATCAGTCTGTCCTTTCTTTTGTCCAGTGAGGAGAGAATTACATATCCGAACCGAAACGACTCACACCTATGAACGAGAGAGGTTAGAGACGCGGTAAAAACGACTACTTTTTTGCAGAGTACTGCAGGCCTCTAATTATTGCAAAGTGGTGTTGAAGCGCCGCGCGAATCGTTCAAAATGTTTATCATCATTTTCTCACATTAGATATAAGAGATAACTATCTGAAAAACTTGGAAAATGTTATTCCCATGACTCTGCCAAATTCAGAAACTTCAAGCAGTTTTTTTTTTTTTTTTTGGGGGGGGGGGGGGGCTCAGTCACGCGTTTAGAGCAGATCGACCCCCTCCCAACTTCGGTCACTGAGGACAGCGGTAACAGTGGCGGACTACTGGTGCCGGTCTCGTGCGAATGGACGAAGCATTCATTTGGCATACACTCAGTTTCAGTTCTCCTTGTTCTGACGAGACCAATCAACAGCTTTGTTGTCTGCGGTTATGACATCCCTCGGAAAATCAGTAAGTGGCGCAACGTGTCTTGCGGTACAATGAAATAGTTGAAGAATCCGCAAGTAGTGCGTTTCAGTACATGCCAGCAATGTTTAGACGTGTCAAAACCTAGTTTTATTACAACGATATTCCAACCACGTTGCAAAACGACGAATCGTTTCCTTAAACATGAGACTATATCTGACGAACGTCAAGAGGAAGACCGTTACTGTTTTATTTATTGTGCGGCAAGTGTCACTGCAGAATGATAGATAGAACTATTGCTGTGCTAAGGACGAAACAAGCCTTAAGCGCTATCCCAGCAAGGGGATGCGTACATCCAAAGGGTCGTGACTATAACACCTACTCAGATGTAATAAGTACTGCCGTAGAATGATGCGTTTCTGAAGCCATTTCGCTTTTCTATTAGGCTGTCGAACACACTACGAGAACGCCAGCAGTCCGAAAAGGCATTAGCGCAACCACTTAATAATCTTCCACCAAATGTGTCGTTACAATGAATCATATTCCTTCGGAAAGGAACAACAACATTAAATAATACACTCCTGGAAATGGAAAAAAGAACACATTGACACCGGTGTGTCAGACCCACCATACTTGCTCCGGACACTGCCAGAGGGCTGTACAAGCAATGATCACACGCACGGCACAGCGGACACACCAGGAACCGCTGTGTTGGCCGTCGAATGGCGCTAGCTGCGCAGCATTTGTGCACCGCCGCCGTCAGTGTCAGCCAGTTTGCCGTGGCATACGGAGCTCCATCGCAGTCTTTAACACTGGTAGCATGCCGCGACAGCGTGGACGTGAACCGTATGTGCAGTTGACGGACTTTGAGCGAGGGCGTATAGTGGGCATGCGGGAGGCCGGGTGGACGTACCGCCGAATTGCTCAACACGTGGGGCGTGAGGTCTCCACAGTACATCGATGTTGTCGCCAGTGGTCGGCGGAAGGTGCACGTGCCCGTCGACCTGGGACCGGACCGCAGCGACGCACGGATGCACGCCAAGACCGTAGGATCCTACGCAGTGCCGTAGGGGAACGCACCGCCACTTCCCAGCAAATTAGGGACACTGTTGCTCCTGGGGTATCGGCGAGGACCATTCGCAACCGTCTCCATGAAGCTGGGCTACGGTCCCGCACACCGTTAGGCCGTCTTCCGCTCACGCCCCAACATCGTGCAGCCCGCCTCCAGTGGTGTCGCGACAGGCGTGAATGGAGGGACGAATGGAGACGTGTCGTCTTCAGCGATGAGAGTCGCTTCTGCCTTGGTGCCAATGATGGTCGTATGCGTGTTTGGCGCCGTGCAGGTGAGCGCCACAATCAGGACTGCATACGACCGAGGCACACAGGGCCAACACCCGGCATCATGGTGTGGGGAGCGATCTCCTACACTGGCCGTACACCACTGGTGATCGTCGAGGGGACACTGAATAGTGCACGGTACATCCAAACCGTCATCGAACCCATCGTTCTACCATTCCTAGACCGGCAAGGGAACTTGCTGTTCCAACAGGACAATGCACGTCCGCATGTATCCCGTGCCACCCAACGTGCTCTAGAAGGTGTAAGTCAACTACCCTGGCCAGCAAGATCTCCGGATCTGTCCCCCATTGAGCATGTTTGGGACTGGATGAAGCGTCGTCTCATGCGGTCTGCACGTCCACCACGAACGCTGGTCCAACTGAGGCGCCAGGTGGAAATGGCATGGCAAGCCGTTCCACAGGACTACATCCAGCATCTCTACGATCGTCTCCATGGGAGAATAGCAGCCTGCATTGCTGCGAAAGGTGGATATACACTGTACTAGTGCCGACATTGTGCATGCTCTGTTGCCTGTGTCTATGTGCCTGTGGTTCTGTCAGTGTGATCATGTGATGTATCTGACCCCAGGAATGTGTCAATAAAGTTTCCCCTTCCTGGGACAATGAATTCACGGTGTTCTTATTTCAATTTCCAGGAGTGTATATTCACTGCGGCAAAATCGTGGCGAAGTATAACCAGGACATAATAAGGAACCATGACTAACTGACTTTTTATTTGTCGATAAATTCATACTCGTATCATAGTGAAGCCATTCCGGGCTACACCTGCTTTGAGTTGCATTTGTTCTCGCGCGGCAACACATGCCTGCTTTTCCGACAGAGGGGGGTAGGGTACTGAGGCGACTGTTTGGGCCCCTCCACATTCCAGAAGCTCATCCACTCTCTTCTTGTACGTCTCCCAGCTGTCCGTGCTGTTAGAGGTGGTTATTCAGGCTTTTGAAAGGTGGTCACACTAGTGTGATTGAACAGTGTATTAAGGTGCCACCAATGTATGGGTAACGAGGACGAAATAATCAATAATATTAGTATGCAGTAGCCTGTGCCATGCACTATACAGCAGTTTTCCGAGTATATATATGCAGATGAAAATTATTCCGGTTTGCTTTTGATCTAATAAAATTTATGTTTTATAGAGATGCAATGCAGAAAGAATAGCAACATAGAAATTATTACAGATGACACTAGGTGTCAGAGGTTGATAGATTAGCTATATGTGGCATTCTCCTAAATGGAGGTGTAACAATTCCTATCTTAAGCGACAGTCATCTCATGACCTGCACACCTAACACAATGGTGCGAGCTGGACTCGCTGAGGTCTAAAAAAAGAAAAGATACCAGCGAAGTAGAGCTCTAGAAGCAGAAGCGTACAGAACGAGGAAGTTTTGCGGAAACAATTGCTACCAGTTCTCTTCTTCCAAATAAGAACCGCCCTTTTTTTTTACAGCCGAGTCTTTTTGCTGCGCTCTGTACTTCGGCCACAATGTATCGACACAATTCCTCGAATTAGACAGCAGCGTGCCAAAGCAAGCGCTAATTAAAAACCGTGAAGAGATGACACAAAGGCGGCTGCCCGCGGTCGCTATCGACGCGGCGGTGGCGGCGAGCAGGTCGATACTGAATGCGCACGTATCGGATATTGCATCGAGCCGAGGCGTCCGTCAATTAGCGTGCACCTGAGGCCGCGCGGGACGGAAATGCGACCCTGCTGCGGGGTGGCTGAGGAGGATTGGGGGGGGGGGGGGGGGGCTGTTGGCGTCTACGTGCTGCACCAGTACCAACAATGGCGCCTACCGTTCTAAGAGCATTGGGCGAGATGCTGCTGTCGGCATATCGACTGCTTTTCTTGCACCACTGTCCGGGCACCTCAGTCCATGCAGCTTGTACTCAGAATTAATTAGAGCAACAGCTTGTATGAGGCCTGTCTCACAGGTACGACGTCCGCAGAAATTTATCCAACAAGGGATGCAAGATTTCGAAAGTTCCATTTTTGTAACTGAGTCTGAGAACGTGTCGTGTCCCAGGATATAAATTAACAGGAAGTAAACAAAGCTTATAGTATCTTAAACGTCTGATGCTTATCCAGTCAGGTTTTTCTGAAAGTAGATTACAGATATACGTTGAATATAAGCATCAAACAATGGAAAATACCGGATGGATTGGATTGTTTTTGGGGAAGGAGACTAGACAGCGTGGTCATCGTTCTCATCGGATTAGGGAAAGATGGGAAAGGAAGTCGGCCGTGCCCTTTCAAAGGAACCATCCCGGCATTTGCCTGGAGCGATTTAGGGAAATCACGGAAAACCTAAATCAGGATGGCCGGACGCGGGAAAAATACAAGATACCAAGATGGTTTAACGACAGTACCATGAAAGGGATATCGCCGCGAGTCGTCGACAACCACAACAGAAAGTCTGCTATACGTTTGAGCTTTCGACCGATAGGCCTCTCTCTAACGTAGAAAAAACATACACATTCACGCAAGGACAACTGACATACACATGACCACCGGCTCTGGCCACTGAGACCTGGTCCGGCCTCAGTGGACAGAGATAGTGATTATACGTATGTGAGTTGTGCTTGCGTGAATGCGGGTATGTTTTCTACGTTATTAGAAGGCTTTTTGGCCGAAAGCTCACTTGTACAGCAGTCTTTGGTATTGTAGTCTTCATCTGAAATCAGGTTTATTTGTCAAGATCGCCATATAAACATAATTACTGGTTAATAGTTTCGGCAATATGTATTGACATCCCCAGATCCATAAAACCGAGCAGTGGTAGCTATATCATAGAATGCTTGCACCATTCTATCACATGAGGGCTAGACAATGTACAGAAAGAGTCGAGGCATTTGTGTATATTGCATAGCCATCATGTGACAGAGAGGTGTAAGCTTTGTATGACGTAGCTGCCACTGTTCGGTTTCAAAGATATGAGGATGGGAATACGTACTGCTGAAACTATAATCCAAGAACTGTGTATAAATAGCGATGTTGCCAAATAAACGGCTTTTGGAAAGAAGACTAAAATATAAAATCATAGATCGCCTCCTGCACCGATTGATCACGTCCGATAACCATAGCAGACTTTTTGTTGTGCCTGTCCACGACTCGAAATCTCCTCTGTATGGTGAGCAGCAAATTAACCTTTTCATAATATTAGAGGTAAGCATTTCATTAGTATATCCAAACTATACCTTTTCATATTATTAACAGGAATATGAGTGTAAAAACCTTCGGAAACAACTATGAAATTTGTTGGTAGAACCAACTCGTAACAGCCAGGACTCATCCAAAATGGTCTTCGTCTTCCTGGTCTGGAAAGTTGTGTAGACATGGCAACTGAACTACAAAAGTTCTAACTCCAGAGTTCAATGTCGCGCAGTGTTGTACCCCACAGTTTAAGAATCATATAATTTAATGAGATCTCAACACATTTCCGACATTCGTATTTCACCATTTTTCCTCTCGTGTAGTGCAGAAAATTATATTTTTTCTGTATTAGTGCCTGCAGATGAAGTATAGGTTACAGCAGACTGGTATACGTGTGAGCTTTCGAGCTATACCTACAGTATAGCATGACTAGACTATTTTCTTCGTAGCCGCTATAATCCCTATATCGTGTAAAACTGAACAATATCCCAGAAGCCATGACAGACCCAATCGAAACTTACTGTTGAGATTAAGGTGTACTCAAGCGAAGCCGCTGTTCCTGTTGGAATTGGGGACGGGTGTCATGCGAGTGTAATGCAGCTATGTTTATACTGTGCTGTCCTTTTCTGTAGATCACTAAGGGCTGTACAGGAAAGCTACAGAGAAAAGATCGGGTATTCTGTTCCGGTAATGTTTGTAAAAAATTCACACCCACCAATATTGCAAAACAACATCGAAACCGCCGTCATGACACCGAGAGTGTGTAATTAATCGAACAACTTGACAACCAAAGAATGTGGCAGTTACTTAAGCCAGTGTGTAGCTCCCAACGCGGAGCTGAGTAGTATCAGAGACAACCGTTTCTAGAAATACGTGATAACTCTGAACTTAATACAAGCCTACCACAGATTTCAGGAGGAGGACGTGTCACCTCTTGCCGCCCCCCGTTCTCCCAAGCCCTTCCGCGCAGCTACGCTGACGGGTTAGCCAAGTGAGGCTCCTTCACCATCTGCTTACTACATCGCAAGTTTGTGACGATTGAACTACATTGGACGTCCACCCGTTTCCCTTTTATTTTTCTCTACTAATTTATAAGGCTAGGGCGACGTGGGAAACAAAAATTCTGAGCGGCAGACTAAAGCTACCACTGGGGGATAAATTTTACACTAATCTTTGTGATAAACATCGTAGTGAGGTTCACACGCCGCCACGCAGTAATTCGTCGCGCCTATGACTCCAGTAGCTGGCTTTAGCAGCGTACGTGGACACGGCAATGCAGTCGGGCTACGAACATGAAACATCTGGAACCAAGACAGTCTGATTTAAGATCTGAAAAAAAAACTCTGTTAAGCTTCGAGTGGCTGTAGGGGACGTCGTGACGAAGAAACTGAGGACAGGAAACTGTGTCCGGAATCGACGCCCAACGATGCTACAGTGTGTCTAAGACAAATGGGACGACGTCTACCACTAGGCCAGGTCCTCGGCAGTAAGGTTTAGATTTTACGAATTTTCAAAAGCTGATGTCTCTACTGATTGAGCATGTACCTTTACTTTTTGTCTCAACGACAGCTGTCTACTGTAGGCGACGGTGACGAGTTCGCGTATGTGTTGCCGGTTGCATGAAGAGGGGTGCTGAACGAGAGATGGGATACGCTCTCACTTGATGCAGTGAGACTAGTGATTCTTTCCAAGCACTTCGTCACTAACACAGCAGTTCAGACAGCTGATCAGCGCAGAGACCGCTGATTAACGTTCCTTTGCTGACAGCCGTGAAATTGCGCCTCCTAACGAGGTTGCGGGGAACCGCAGCAACGAACTTACTTTTTCGAAATAGCTCTGTTAAGAAATAGAGAAGCTGATTGTAGAAAAAAACTATTTTTATGCCCACAGGACTGTGAACTGTTGTTTGTTTAGAGTCAAATTAAAGTCAGGTGCCACGCACCTGTAATTTCTTATTTTAATTTGATGTTTATCTTATTTACACACTAGCGAATTCAAGGCAATATTGCTTCAACAGATATTGGTCAAGTATACGGCAATTAACATAGACAGAAGTAAATATGCCATGGCGAAAATAATTACAAATAACAGTGACAACAATAGCAGTGGGATTTGCGTAAAATATTATCAACTGTATAAAAGTTGTAAGTAGGCTGTTTAGGTTTTTATGTTGGTAACGCCACGTAGCGTTCTATATGAAAATCACTGACTGTGCTGTGTGAAGGCTGTGGTTGGTTTGCATTGTTGGAGTATATGCTATTGTAGTGTTGGGCAGTTGGCTGTTAACAGCGCGTAGCGATGCGCAGTTGGAGGTGAGCCGCCAGCAGTGATGGATGTGGGGAGAGAGATGGCGGAGTTTTGAGAGCGGACGATCTGGACGTGTGTCAGAGACAGTAAATTAATTAGACTGGGTGTCATAAACTGCTATATATATTATGACTTTTGAACACTATTAAGGTAAATACATTGTTTGTTCTCTATCAAAATCTTTCATTTGCTAACTATGCCTATCAGTAGTTAGTGCCTTCCGTAGTTTGAATCTTTTATTTAGCTGGCAACAGCGGCGCTCGCTGTATTGCAGTAGTTCGAGTGACGAAGATTTTTGTGAGGTAAGTGATTTGTGAAAGGTATAGATTAATGTTAGTCAGGGGCATTCTTTTGTAGGGATTATTGAAAGTCAGATTGCGTTGCCCTAAAAATATTGTGTGTCAGTTTAGTGTTGATCAGAATAGGTAAAGAGCGAAATGTCTGAGTACGTTCAGTTTTGCTCAGCTGTTTGAAAATCAAATAATGGAAGAGGTTTGTCAGCACAGTAATTCATTAATTTTTCTAAAGGGACGTTTCAAAGTCTACTTGTGCTATATCCATGTGCCAAGACATCTTCGTGAAACACCAAAGAGAATACAAAATTATTAGGATAGACTCCAACGAGGAGCGCCAATCAAAATCCCGCAGTACGTTTTAATATATTCATTGCATTTACCAGAGGTTGGAAAAGGGGAATAATTTTAGAATTCCAATGTTTAACGAGGTGGAAATGTGTATCCCCTACATAGTGCAAGTTAATGTGGCTGACTTTACTAATAGTGATATCAGTTACCCGCATTAGTAACTATTAGCTGTTCTTCGCCTCATTACACTTACTTAACCTTCAATATTTTATAAAGGAGCGAATATTCATTATTAGGGGATTACATATATGTCACACTGCAGACACATACACATAGCTGGAAAGGTTCATACTATCACTAAGTTTTCCAGATCTAACATTCGATCGATGTCCAAATATCAACATAATAAGCAGTAGACAAATTAACTAAACGTGCGCAACAGTTGGTTTAGGCAGAGCACATCCACTGTATGTTTTTGTACAGCTGCCCCAGATATGTAGCAGGAAGGAAATGAAACCGCGAACGCCGTCACGGTTTCGTGGCTAATCTTGTGCGGTTGACGCTCTACCGGGAACAAGCGGTGCTCCATCCACGTCGCTTTATACTTCCAGCTTTCTACAGTTGAAGTATGTGGAATAACTGGAGGAGGCCACAGAACGATAGCTGCCGTTCGTTGGCGCTCAAAACTGTGATAATGAAAAGTTAATAACTTGAAGACTCATCGTCATCCAAGTCATTATGGTCTGACCAAGCCAGGTGTAGCAGTGATGAAACACTGGACGTAATGAAAGGACGTGAGTCCATATCCTTGTGTGGCAATCCATATTTAGGTTTCCTGCGAGTTCTCGAACTCGCTAAAGAGGAATGTCGTGACGGTTACTCCGAAAGGCCACAGTTGATTTCCTTTCCTAAGCTTCCCCAATCTGAGCTTGTGCTACATCTCTGATGACATCGTTACCGGCGGAACGTCAAACCCTGATCTTTATCACACAGGATGTGTTTCCTCATGTTAGACGTAACTTTTCATTACCAGCAGCAAAACAATCTATATTTGGCCAAAAACCTAGAATCTTACGTTTCTTCATCCATTTATTGGATATAAGGTCCGCCTGTTATTCAAAGCACACTTACTGTCATGCGACCCAACCATGTTTCAGCACCTCTGCGCCATCATCAGTTGGGTTTCTTTATTAAAATCTGTGAAATGTGAACGTATTTTGAGTGATAACTAATCCACCAAGAATTAGGCCAAGAGAACAGTTCTTGTTTGTTTTCGTCGTTGTCTTAATTTTACATTATACACTTCTGCAGAACCGTTTGCCATTATCATTTAATCGTAGCGTGTCGTCTGTAAGCAGACAACGTTACTTTAAATACAACTGGCGAGTTAACACATAACTTCCCGTTTAAACATAATTTTGTTGTGCTAAGACACTTCGCACATGTCTTTGCTATTACTTACTTTTTGCTTTGGCAGATCCGTTTCCTTTTGCGTTCCCGTGAGTTGCTGAGAAGTACACACAAATACCACACATATTTTGAAGAATTTTGTTTGTAACGAACAGTTTTCACTTCGCCAAAACACAGCGTAGATATTGTTATTGAGTGCCCTATCTCAGTCGGCGATCGCTTGGTCTCAGGTGAGTTTGGCGCGGAGTTTGAATTTTGTTTGTTCTCTCTCTCTCTCTCTCTCTCTCTCTCTCTCTCTCTCTCTCTCTCGTGTGTGTGTGTGTGTGTGTGTGTGTGTGTGTGTGTGTGTGTGTGTGTGTGTGTGTGTGTGTGTGTTTTTGTTGGGGGGGGGGGGGAGCGGTGGGGGGGGGGGGGTCTTTTCTGTAAAGTTCCTTGCAAGAGTCAAATATTGTGGCCTCTGCATAGTGCAGTATATTCATATGTAACCTTTTTTCTTTCTACTACCGCTCTCTGTATGTGGAAGCTTCCCTCTAATGTTAGTTTATGGTATAGGCTATAGCTGGATTTAATATTTTTAAATCTGTTTGTATTGTAGTTGGGTGATGGTTGTGGGCTATTAGGTGGCCAGCGACTGTGCTGTGCGTGCTTCTGAACAGTTCATGGGAACGCAGAAGGAAACGGATTTGCCCAAGGAAAACTTAAGTAATAATTTTAGGTACGAAATATCTTGGCACATCAAAATTACGTTTAAATAAAAAGTGATGTGATAACGGGCCAATCATATTCACATCAACATCGTCTGGTTGCCGCTGACGCGCTACCAGTACATGGTCATGTAGAAATGATCCTGCAGAAACGAGTAATGTAAATATTAAGGTAATGGAAAAGACAAATAAATAATTTTCGTAGATTCGGTATCACTCAAAATTTGTTCACATCTCACAAATTTTAATAAAGACGACCTACTGATGATTGCACCGAAGTGCTGAAACATGCTTGGGTCACGTTGAAGAACAGTGTTTTGTGTAATAGGCGAGGACCTTGTATCTAATAATTTTAACTGCAAACACGGCAAGTACACAAGCAGGGTGTATACGGCCCGGGACATCCGGGAGATCCGGGAAAAACCCGGGAATTTTTTCATCCGGGACAAATCCGGGAAAAACCCGGGAATTTTTTAGAATTCCGGGATTTTTCATTGTTTTAGATTTCAGTTAATTTTGTAGGTTTGACGTGTAAGATCAGATACGCTGACAAAGAACTTTAGTCCACTACTGCTGAATAATACTGCAGCAATGAAACATAAATCAGAGAATAACACCAAAATAAAAGTTTAGTTGGATAGAAAATGGGTAATTTACACAATGCACAGACCAGTTTGCCGACACCGAAAAGTGTCAAAGGCTTTAGGTCGAAGATTATGCAGTACGTCACAATTGTTTAAATTTCTAACAGATCACCAGAAAATATTACGAATAGTGGCTTGAGATGCGTTACTTTCAAAGTAAATTTCCATGCAAGATGATTTATGTTAAGTGTGAGAATGTGCAGTGAATTTCTTAAATCACAGGGCGTTATAACTCTCATTCAAAACTTAACACTTTGAGGATCAGCCATTTGAAAACTGTCGGGCCCAGAAGACAAGTCATTTATGCCACTATTTAAAATTTTACCGGTACATTTGTATTTGATATGACTTAACATGTAACACACGCTAAAAAAAGACCGAGCTTGAGGTTAGTTTTCATATTTAATGTTGTTCTTTCATAGATAAAAAATTATGCAATCGATGCCAAAAAGTGTAATTGACCTTCAAAAAAATGTGCATAATGTGTTACTGAGCAATGTCACAAGTCCCTTCATGCCAGAACACTTCGACTTTTCTACGCAACTGATAATCATTTTGACACGATTTTAATTGCCAAATTAGAGCCTGTTAGTAGGCCTACGGACTTCCTATCATTGTAGGACTAATAACAGTGGATGCCAATAGATGATGCAATTCTCGTTCGTACATACACATCTGATTACGAGTTAATTGGTGTAGAAACGCACTTTGCTGAGTTGAGCGAGCTCGGCGTAACTTCGTAACATACGCGCCGCGGCCTGTCTTTCTCATAGGCCTCGTGCTCTGAATAACTGCCGTCATCCGCTAGCGAGGTCACGTGACATGAGCTATGACTGGCTGACAAAAGTGCATCGCTCAACGCAATCTCTATTTTAGAGTTTCGGAAGCTACCGTGCCGTAATTTTTGGAATTTGTGTAAATACTTTCGCAATACGAAAATAATTGTCTCGCATCAAACAACTTTCCAAACGCATTGTTTTTCCAGGATTTCGTTTCCTAAAGTGGTGGGACGTCCTCCGCCGGTATAAGACCTTTACGATTCAAATGACTGATACGTTTTATAGCTCCGAGGGAAAGTATACTGTTACTTAACCCGGATGTATTTTCACCAGCTTTATACGCAATTTCATCCGGGAGAAATTGTGTTTTTAACCGGGAAATCCGGGAAAAATCCGGGAATTTTTTTTTCTTGTCCACGTAGACACCCTGACAAGCAACAAGTCCAGACGACGAATACTTCATCCGTATTCGATAAATCATCAAGGACGAAGCGTGGAGGGAATAAAAGCGTCCATGACTCTGTGCGAGCAGGCCACAAATGGTGAAATCCAGTGACAAAGGACAGGGTGTTATGGGCCAGATCCTGCGAACGAGCGCCTTGGGAACGGCGAACCTCGTCGGTTGTCCGCGAGCCACTGCCGTGAGCGTCTGTCGAAAGTGGATGAAGGACAGTGGAACCATTAGCAGGCGACGAGGTGTTTAACGTCCACGCTTCATGACAGAAAATGGAGGCCGGAGGCTTGGTCGCTCCGTAAAGTAGGATAGGAGCCAATCTGTGGCAGATACGACAGAGTACAACGCTGGTGCAGGTCCAAACGTTTCGGGGGACACCGTTCAGGACACATTGTTGAGCAGAGGAGGACGGCTACGTGTTCTCATGAAGACCTAACAACGTCGTTAATTACGTTTGCACGTGACACTAGATCATCTACATTGGACCGTTGATCAATAGAAACGTGTCACGTGGTCAGTGACTCATGTATCTTGTTACACCAGATCGATTGTCGTGTTGAGAGACGCCGTCTCCAGGTTAAAGGGGCACTCGTAACATATACCACGCTACGGACACAGGCCAGTCGGGCAGTACACTATGGGGGACATTCAACTGATTTTCCATGCTATGTCATAGTTATCGAAAGCACTATGATAGCTGTGGAATACATGAGAATTACCACCTGCAACCCTTCATGTTAATATGTTCCCCAAGGCGAGAATCGTGCTACTGTGATTTGAGAAGCGTGAGCTCAAGTTGATGTTTTGGCCACCCAATTATCGTGATCTGGATCCGAAGGAACGCGTCCGGAACACTATCGGGCGCCAGCCCATCGTCACAAACCACTGACCCGTAATTTAAAGGTACGACGAGAACTGTGAGTATACATCTGGTGCCACACACCTCCGAAAAAGCACGAAGAACTTATAGAATCGATGCCATGCGGAATCGTTGCAGTACTGAGCTCCAAAGGTGGACAAACACTCAATTCAGCAGTGTGCCTTATTCTTAAAATCCTTGCCGCCCTGTCATACTGAGAGAGAGACACACACACAGATTGGTTGACAGACAGGAATGAGCGGCGAATCTTCTTATCTCGTTCAATTATGCTTCATATTTTGTAACAAGAAGAGTACAGTGTCCTGTTTGCATGTGAAATAATTCTATCTGGTGAAATGGGCTATGCCTGAAACAAAAAGAAAGAAAATCGTTCCGTGGACGTCAAATGCCTTCTTTGCCAGCAGTTCTTCAGTGGCCGTCGTGGTCACCCCTGGAGGTGGAATGCTCCCTACCTGCGCACACTGTCACCGCCGCAGATCCCTCAGTAGCAGCAGCAACATTCCGAGCCCCGAGGTATGCCTCGCACGTAGCAGTTGGCAGCAAGTTATGTAACTTACATAACACGGACTAACCTGCGCACTGAGCTCCAGGAACTCCAGGGTGTCCTCTGTGTGGCAATCCGGTATATAGTTACACACACAACCTGGGATTTTCGTCCGATATTTGCGACAGAACACTATGAGATCCACAACCGACAACAAAAAATTGTAGACTCCATTGTGACCACGTACAATTTCGTGTTATTTTCTGAGGTAAGTATCCTACTTCAGCAACGATATCATATATTCACATCCCTTGTTCATCACTGCCATAGTCAACATTGCGGGGTTCAACTAAACAGCCAGCTCGTTTGTCGTATTAGATTTCTGATGGGAGTGTTTCGGTGTATTTAAGATTTAACTGAAGCCCAGCTCACTGTCACACGTGATAGAATCTCTCTCTAGCGCTTTCTGAACGTACCCCCTGCAACCGTTAGGGCATGTAACATATCTGAAACACTTTCACTAACTTCGTCAAATTTCTCAAATAAAAGCAAGGAGAAACCTCCCAACAAACGTGTATCCGAAAAACTCCTTCGTTGCCACCTTGCTGATGAAAGAATGTTTTACTAGCTTCTGATGTTACGATCTCAGTTTCTATACACGCATGAACCACTGACGCAGGTTTTGAAGCGTATGCGAACGATATCGAACGGTATCGCAGCTTTCTCAAGACGTCGAAAGAAAGTCTCCGTGCAGGGAATGTATGCTGCATACGCCGAATGCTTTATGTGGCCTCACAGATAATAATTAAATTGACTAGGGTCAGAGAAACGAGCAAGCTATGGAAATAATGATCCCTAACTACCCATATTTCGTGCAGATTTCTCATAGAGCATCTCATATAGTGGGAGTGAACTGATAAAGACTATAGAAAACCTAAAGAAGAAAAGATGTGGAAGAAGAGATTTGTTACGCTGTGCGAACAAGTTAAAAATTGAAGGTGCGAAATGAAGAGGTGCTGGGACGAATAGATGAAGGAGAAGGTCTTTGGAAAGCAATGAGAAAAGCGTCAGGTGCTACAGCATCAAGGGAAGTTAAATAAACCCCGAAAATTAAAATTATGGAGGGTGTAGGTTACGTAGGTATGTAGATACAGAAAGAGTATTACACTACAGTAAGAAATAGAGGAGAGCATAAAACCAAGCGGAAGACTGATCCGCAACGATGTATTTCAGTCACCCTGTAACACAGGGCTCTACTAATAAAGGTACAAGGGCATTCTGAAAAATAATGTTTCCGCATTTTTATGTGAAAACTCAAAGATTTTTGAAGAAAACAAAATTTAATAACATTCTGCATCTTTATTCATCATTTATACATTTTTCTCAACATAGTCACACTCATAACGAACACATTTCTCCCAATGAGAGACCAGTCTGTTGATACCGTCACTGTAGAATGTTTGACTTTGTTGACAGCGTCATAACCTCACCTCTGCTTGCACCATTTCATCAGTATCAAAGTGAAATCCTCGAAGGTGTTTGTTAAGTTTTCGAAGCAGGTGAAAATAGTATGGGATCAAGCCGAGACTGTAAAGCTAAGGACGAGGGTTGTTGCAGACGTTGGAGCACTCTAAAGTGGTATGGCATTGTCATCCTGAAAGAGACGGTGCTCCATATGTGGACAAACTCTTTCTGTGGTTAGAAATTCGATTGAGACAAGCTGCTTACGAAACACCGACGAAGCTACGTTACACACCGCCATGTTACACGCTACAATTCAATTCAGAGCTCTCTAGCGGCAAAGGATTACTACTTGAATCAGCGAAGCGGGAACGTCATCCGAGTAACGTTTACGATATTGAATACCTCAACCGACATTGAGGACTGAACTAACAAAAAAAAAAAAAAAAAATCGGAGGCATTACTTTTCAGCACGACCTCGTATACTCCGGAGGTTTCGAAGTGCGATGTCACCTCGACCGCCGAGAGTTATAAAGACGAAACGATAAATGGTGAAAGACATCGCGTTCTAGCAACAAAGTGAAATGACAACTTCTTGTAACTATATGGTTTTGAGGATTTCAAATGTAACACGCAAGCTATCACGAAACGAAGTTGAATGTTTTACAGAAGCTACAACATTTATTCAAGTTTACTTCTGAAATACTACGTCGGACAAAACAATAATTCGCGGCTACACACAAAGAAGGTGTTTCATCTAGATTTTGAACACGTTTTTGGTAGCTTCCGAAGGAATTCTGGGTATTTTATTGTGAATTAGATCTTTTAAGTGTTGCTTCTCGGCCGGTCGCAGATCACACTCGTCTAAACCCTAGGACGCCTATGGTGGGGGGGGCTTCGTTGAACCCACAATTTTTTTATGTCCCCTGAAATTACCCAAGTAACTTTCATACTACATATTCCCTTTGTGTTATTGTTTGTTGGCTATTTTATGAAACGTTAGTGTCAATATATTTTATAGAAAATACCTGCTTTGAATGAAAAAATAAATAAACTTATTATGTGTCCAACAACCCCCCCCCCCCTTAGGCTTCCATGCTATAGAAAATTTCCCTTAGTAGGATTTCGTATTTCTCATCTCTACAACAATGCAAGTTAGTTTCTTGTTGGTTGGTATTCTTGATATTCACAACAATCCGATTACTTTCAGAGGAAGTGATTGTTGATGTCAGTCAACTGTTATTTATCTTGTAAACTTGCAGTGAGTTAGTGCAGTTCCCAGCACATAGGCCTCCAGTAACTTTGGTGTCCTACACAGCAAAAACGAAACCAAGCAAAAACTTACTGATGTTGTCAACAATGCACCAAGATAAAGGCACTGTTGGAGGAGAGAAGAATAAAACTGAGATAAATGCGTATTATAATTCCACTAAAGGTGGAACTGATACCATTGATCAAATGGCGCGTATGTACACCTGCAAGAGGGGAACAAAGAGATGGCCTCTATCTGTATTTTACTCTCTCACCGACATTTGTGCTCTCAATGCAACCACCATATTCATCCAGCAACATCCAAGATGGAATGAAAAGAAACACAACAAACGGAGACTTTATCTTCTGCAAGCTGGGATGGAACTAGTGAAATTGCAGATAGAAGAAAGAAGTGCCAATGCAAGAGGGTTATCCAAATTGTTCAATCAACGGAGACTTTTCTACAAAAGAAAATCAAAGAAGTGACAACAGAGGCACATCAGCCTCCTGCAGGGAAAGGTCTGTGCCATATTTGTGTACGAAAAGCTAAAACAAAGAAGCAGAAGTACAACAATCTAAGTAAACCAAAACAGTATTGTGGACAGTGTCATAAACATGTGTGCAACACACATTCAGAAAAAAATTGTGAAGTGTGTCTCTTGACTTGAAGTTGAGGACTCAGAGTAGTCTATTGTATATGAACACATCTGTATATTGTATTGTAATATGTCAATTTTTTATTTACTCAATCCAATATTTATAACAATTTACTACATTTATAAACCGATGCCTCAGTTAAAATACATAAACCATTTTGAAAGTTGTAATCTTTCGTCACTAAACTTATTTAATACCTGTGGGCTCGCCGAACCCCCCCCCCCCCTTTAGGCATCCAAGTTAGAAAAAAAAGGCTTGGGCGTCCTAGGGTTAAAATAATATTGTAGGTGAAAGTCTGGCAGAGTACAACAGACAAGCAAGGCGGCCATTTGATACAAGCACGTTTGGAAATTAGGTTGTTACCAATCGCTTCATGGGAAACTTGCAAGCTTCTTGTCCAACTCAATATTGTTCCACGAGTAGGAATTAAATAAAGTGGCTACATCGTGAAATGCTAATGAAAGGCACACTGCACGCGCACGGTAGATTCGCTGTAGCGAAAATACCACGTGATCGCAATCGTACGATGTTACTTCGACCAGTACGACATGATTACTAACCTGTAGCTTAGCGGTCGCCGAAGCAGGATACAAATAAAAGCTGACCAGATCGAGACAGCTACTATTCTGCTAGAGGTCACGCTTACGTAATGAGGTCTTGGTGTAACTACGAAAATAAGTTACGTACGAGATGCAGTGGCGGCGTGATTAACATAATACGTTGGCTGTGGCGGGCAGTGTGGCCGACTATCAGCGCCGGCAGTAATCACAGCCAGCGGCTGGGCTCTCAGTACGTCCCGCTTAGTTATGTCGTCGGGCGTGTTCGTTGGCTGCCGCCCAGGTAACGCCGGAGAAGCCGCTTCGCTACGGGCGAGACGCTGCGGGTAAAAAACGCGACCGCCGTAACATGAGCGCAGCGGCGCGCGCGCACGTTGATTTATCACTGCCTCCTCCCCCCCCCCCCCCTCCGTTCCATCCCACCGCCAGGCCAGCCACGGTCAACAAATGGCTTTCTCTGGCCGCTGTCGAGGCCGAGCCGAGAGAAGCGCGCTCATGCAAAGTTATGTGCAAACTTGGCGGTGGCTTTGCGCTCGCGGCGTTGTGCATCCTGTAGCCGTCACGAGCAACGCCAGTGGCCTTATTATTTACGACGCACCTGCCTCATCAGTAGAGGCACGTACTTCGCCGTCATCGTACTGTATTTCGTAAGTGCTTGATTGTACTCCGCCCTTTTCTCTACTACCTGTTATCTTCACGTTGAAGCATTCTGTCTTCAAACCGCAGTGATTAATGGTACTTACGTGGATGATTTTCTTGTTTTGTTTACATCGTTATTTCCAATCGGCAAGCACGACTGAAGTTATTTTCAGGCTGACAGTGTCTGCATTGTTCAGTACCTGTATAGCCTAACGTATTGTCCTTCAGAGATACATGTGTGAAGCAACAGACACTGCAGACGATCTACAGCCGTAGTAAATTAAAGAAATGTATTAGCAAATTGCAAATACGATTGTACACCAGCTGTACATATGACCAAGTGACATATGAACATTTGTGAGTGACAATGACTCGAACCCGGAGTTCCCGCTAAAGGCGAGCAGTATCCTTAACCACTCTGTCTACCCGTGCCCGCTTCCCGGACCGACTCAAACTTCCATACATGACAGAGTCCCTATCCCATGCTCGCACATGTTCCTCTGATTCCCGCACAGGGAGGGACATCCTTATCCTCGTTGTTTTGCCATGCCTAAAGGGCACTGCATTAGGCCAGTGGTGTCCAGTCTTTTAGCTTAGCTGTGCGACATTGCAAGAAGGCCGCACAAAATGTACCAAACGATAACCGCTGGAAGAAAGAACGAGTGCGGAGGGACTGTCGGAAGTATGTAGTTCACATGTTTAAGTAATTTAGAATTTATAATTCTTCATTCTAAAGAAACAAAATGGAATTAATTTGGCATTTCATGTAAGAGATTTCATTAATAATTTTGTATATAACGAAACGCAAATCATAGAGTTAATGTAACATTTGACTTCGATTTTTGAAAACCCAATGTATTAGCATCAGTTTCGATCAAAGTGGTTGTAATTCTCAGGGTGTTTTCAAGATGTTCGTCTGATTTATCGTTTCTATTTTTACTCTTTGTGTGTTCTACTATTGAAAAGTAAGTGTTTACAAATGAAAGCGCTTCTGTGAATCAAGGTATATTTGTCTCTTGACAAGTATGATTTGTAAAAGTGAAACAAAGATACACGATTGAATGTTTTGTTTTAGTTTAATATCGGATTGAAAGTATATGCATTCCACCTGAAAATCTTCTGGCAGCGTATCTGTAGTGATCAGCGTTACCGTAAAGAAGGTTCTTTACTACAATTGCACAGAAATAATGCGCAATTTCTTTGTATTTCCAGAAATTAATTTCATTATACGTCTCAATCTCTAGTTTCGAGATGGAACTGAAGTAGCCATAAGACAATAGACCAGCGCGTCTCACGCATTGGTCTATTATGAGAACGAGACTCTGGGGGTTGAATTACAGCACGAGCGACAGTGTTAAGAACGGGATGGCCCAATGAGAGAGTCGTATCGTATGGAGGGAGTTTGAAATTGAAAATATGCATTTTATAATATCCCGTTGGTCGTGCGTTGGGCGCCCCTGCGTTAGATCATACAGAAACTGAACAATACAGACACTGGCCAGAATGAAATTTTCGCTCTGCAGCCGAGTGTGCGCTGATATGAAAGTTGTGGCAGATTAAAACTGTGTGCCCGACCGAGACTCGAACTCGGGACGTTTGCCTCTCGCACGCAAGTGCTCTAACGGCTAGACACACAGCTTTAATCTGCCAGGAAGTTTCAATACAGACACTACCAGCCTACGTTTCATGCCACAGCTGGGAAAAATGAGACTAATGAGGCCTCTCCCTGTGCGGGAGTCACAGGAATATGTGCGAGTATGGGATGTGGACATTGTGTTGTATGAAAGTCTGGATCGATCCGGGAGGCGTGCATGGGTAGACGAAGCGATTAAGGAGACTGCTCGCGTTTAGCGGGAACTCTGGGTCCGAATCTCGGTCCGGCACAAATTTTCATCTGACACTAATTACTTGTACAGCTGGTGTACACCCGTATTCGCAAGTTTCGAATGAATTTCGTTAACTGAAGTTATTCAGCTGGTGAGTGAGCTTTTTTCTCCTCCCTTCGTCGCTTAGTCTTCCCGCCGAAGTTTCTACCCTGTTCTTCTGTCCAGCTTTTGTTGGTTCCAGTTCTGGATTCGTCTGCGAATTGATAGTTCTCAGCTATTACCTCGAATGAAAACCCATTCTGTATCGTACCACCGTTCTTTCAGATCAAGTAACCAAATATTTTTTCTCTAAATTGCTGTTACACAGCTACACCTTAATCTTTTTAATGTCATTTCTTCGACTAGTCTTTGGGTTGTATCCTTCTTGTCAAGAGCTCCTTCTTTTAGTATATTAAAAACGATTAGGTGTAGAACTGCCAACTGCTGTTTCAGAAATAGTTTATTAGTTGCGTACCTACAAATAAAATTCCTCTTCTAAAATAACGAACAATGTTACTTCTGTGAAATTTAAGAACAATTTTTAATGATATGGGAAGACAGAGAATCTTTCATTATTCATTCTGAGAATTTGTCCACAAATTTTGAGCCGTCTGTTCCAAGATGTGGAGGAGATTCCCTCATTGTGCTGATATACGATTAATCCCAAAGATAATATTTTCCTCCAAATTTCACTTGCCCACATTGAGCGAGACAGGAGACGAGATCTACCACGTCAGTAGAATAGCCCACAAACAAACAAACATTGGGATCTCATACTATGGTGTATAGTCACTACAGACGTAAACGTTGCTTCACGTATGTGTGATGATAATTCACAGAGATCATTATTACAGGATGCGCCAGGAACATTCAGTCACTCCTTAAGAAGAGAAATATCCAGGACGATTTCTCCAGGAGTAACTAATACTGTACATTTCAAATCCGCCAGCACCCCATCTACCGCGCTCTGGAGAGATCTCCACATACGACAGTGTCGCCAATGACTGCACCACGCGGCAGCTAAAGAGGCGCCAAACGTGTTATACCATTGAGCTATCAGTGTAAAATTTATACTGATATTGGGATGTTTGGCGAACAAACCTGGCCTTCATTTCCACACGGAAATAGTACTGTCACCCACCACTCATGACGCCATTATAGAGACTACCATACATTTAATTCTATGTGATAGAGTGTGTGTGTGTGTGTGTGTGTGTGTGTGTGTGTGTGTGTGTGTGTGTGTGTGTGTGGCGGGGGGGGGGGGGGGAGGGAGTGTGTGGGAGTGTTCCTTTTTGTCCTAATTTCGCTATTTCCTAGAGTGCAATTAATTCCATTGCTGACGCATTTGCTACCTTCAATAATCTTGGTCTGGACTCTAGCACTAGTCACTGGAGACACATGAAATCCAATATTTAACAAACTGCCCACTTTATAATACATGTACCTCGTTAAGTCTTCTACATGTGCTGAACTGTGCTCCAAAATATTTCAGACAACATTTTGTCGAAAATGTGTCAGTATTTCGCAACTGATAGCACAGTAGTTGTAATCGGGGCTGAACCTCTTGCTTGCACATACACCCTTTTTTTTTTACCTAGACTGAATTCTTCATTACCAATTCGTGGTCATGTTTGACCACGGAAAATAATGGTAGGTATTTACCATAGTCCTATTTCACAGCTGAAGAATTCCTTTATAATGTTAGAGATGTGTCGGTGAATCTCACACCCGAAGATGATTTTATTAAGTACGTGGCGATATATTGTTGCTTTGTCCCCCCCCCCCCCCCTCCCACCTTTTTCTTGCAGTCAACTTACAATATCTATCAGCAGTTCCAGACTTTTCGGCATTCAAGATTTGCACAGTTCCGCTCGCTCTGACTCATTTTACGAGTGACCAGAAAGGAAGCTTTTTCTTACAATCTTCCACGTCATCCTGTAATGCCAGACAGTATCTCTGAAATAAAAACCGATGTTTCGACTAAGTTTTAAGACTTCTTACCGCTCTGAGAAAATGCGCTGCAAATCATTTAAAACCGACCGTTTTTGCTTTATAGCAGTTGTTAATTTTACAGAATGAAGTACCTAAGGAGTTTACCCACAAGTATTTTATTCACTTTGACAATGAGCACGCTTCCCACTCAACAACACAAAAAACAAGTTTTTAGGCAGGTGACTGTTCTACGTTCGGACTACATGTTACGTTTTCACTAGAAAAGTCTCAGGAGTAGCTGTAAAAAAAGGTCTTTCTTCATCTATCGGAGTTAATCAGGTCACAATTTTATGTGAAGAAAGGACCTTAGACAGGCCAGATAAAAGAGCTCCAGTTTCTTGACATGATTCCAAGTTTCTGAAACGCACAAAAGGGTGAGGAGAAGAATAGATTTTTTACATAAAGAGCCTCCTATGTAGCTGCAAAACATCATGGAGAAAGACGCGCTGACTCAGTTTACAGAATGTAGCAGCTAATTTTCCAATGCTGACATTAGCTTCGAGCTAGTTTTCCCCGTCACAGTGCTACTCAGTTATACACAGACTAAATGTCTCGCCAGGAAAGGTGATATATGTAGGTTCATCATCGCCATCCGAAAAAACTGCGCAGGACACAGTTTTTTTCTCTCTTGCTTGCGTAGCTACAGTTAAGCAGCGTTCCACAGCTTACGGCACGTCGGAGGGGAGAACTGATAAGATGGTCAGACCGCGACAGTTACCCGGCAGCTTTTCCTTCCGTCACTTTAAATAGTTTCTAAGCAGTTCCACTCAACAGCCTGTGACGTCACTGACGAGGTGTTTGTTCGGCCTTGAAGCCCGCGCGCGGCTCGTAAGTGACCTTGTGCAGGGAGGAGGCAGAGGGGCCGAGGAACCTGCCAGACCTCTGAGGCCTTCCGTCAGCGTCCACGGCACTACTCCCAACTCAGCCGCTGGTGGCGTATGGATTTGCACGTTGCTCCATTCTAGCGGCGTTCCGATCACTATGAGCCAGTTCATTGATTGATTTGCGTCGTTAATCAGGCTATTAAAAACTTTCGTAGAAACTAAGATTCTTGTAGCACGTTTGTTGCAACGCTCCGACAGTCTATTCTCAGCCCGGGACAACACTTGCGGTGCAGGAAGTCAATGCTAGAGGGTGAAAAATGAGGCCGAAGAACTCTGTTTTTCTGTTAATTTGTCCGTTTTGAAGGACTGCGAGCAGATCAAGGTATATTATGTAGACACAGACAGCAGATCAGTTACTTTCTATTTTTTGTATACTATAATGAAGTAAATTAAGTTTTTAATTTATCACTATTACCATAATTTCCTTCCTCTTACTGTTTCTTACAAATGGCAAACAAACCTTGAACCTTTTAAAGCAAATGAAGCACTGTACTTGCTACGTCACTTCGTAAAAATATTTCCAGACAAGTGTTTGTGCCATTTTGCAATACAATGGATGTCCGACAACGATGGCGAGCAACTACCGTATAGGACAGGTGCAGGCAAGTCTCGCACACTGCACGTACACGTGTACCTTACGCCGCGACACGCGGCAACAGTGACATAATTGTCTCGGCAATGCTGCACTAATTCTTATGCAATGCGTTTGTCGCTAGTTTCTGTCAGCATTGTTATTGTAATAACACTGATCACTTTCTCCAATTCCTATAATAACGCAATATTTCAAACTCATGAAAATTTTACAAATAAAAATCACTCCTTTTTCAAACAGTTTATTTAGAAATGAAAAAAAGTGCTATGGTTAACTGATACTTTGGTATAGAACAAAAGTATCTGAATCGATTTTAACCTTTCGGTTTTTCCCATCCCTACTTAGCTTTAACTGTTGCTAATGCATAGGGATAAAATTGGGGGACTACAGCGTTGTCTAGTTGTTCTTTCCCGAAGCTGCTGTGGTTTCCTCTGTCAGTATCCACTTGAATGTGACGTGGACCTATACTATTACTGCTTCTTTCGTGCTAGCGGTCTCTGAGACCGCACCTGGGACTTGGCGTTATGGATTCAGTAGCCTGGTCTACGTCTACAGTTCATGTTACCAAGCCTGACTTTCAGGTTACTGTTTTAAAATGATCTGGAAACAGTTTAGGAAATGATTTTGGATGAGACAGCGTCAATGAAATTGAAAGCGAACGTAATACAGTACAGGAACAGTGCGAAAGTGAAAACGAATTTATTTTGCCACTTGCGAATTCCTTGAATGAAAAATCTGATGAAAGTGATGAAGTTAGAAGTGTGGAGACTGAATGTTTAGCTAGAGGTTCTGCTAGAAATGCATTAGATCGAAGCAAATATCGCTGCTCGTCGAAGCCTCTTCCAGTGATGGCCAGTGGCATTTTTCCGCATGTTGGACAGAGTGGGGTGAATGTGTCTGTCCTTCACAATTCCTACAAACATCGGCAAGCAAGTCGCCCAATGTGACGTCAACTGAAATAAGACTTGCACTCGCGGCCGAACTTCCCCGATACAGCCTCCCGGCCAACAATGCAATACGATCACTCCATTTTTCCCCACAAAGACAATACTTAGGTGAACCGCTTTCATTTTTTAAGAAAAGAAGTCGTTGGTTTCACCACAGATAAAAAGCGAGTCAACAAGTATCACCCACGTTGTGAAGTTCGTGCATCCTTCACCTTGGTTTTGGGTGTAGCAGAACAAAGAGTGGAAGTCGTCGTAGAGCAAATGGAAAAACGCAAAAGATGCTCCACCTGTAAGCAAAAAAACACACTATGTTTGCCATTGTTGCAAGAAGCCAATCTGCCTCGAAACGTCTACAAAAATTTCCAGCGAGCACAAAGACAACCTCTGAGAAGGAAACTAAGCGCCTAAAAAGTACTAGAGCAATTTTCATTTTTTTGAAAGTTTTGGGGAGTTTATATTTTTATTATTACATGTTTAATAAAAACAAAGCAAAAAAATTTGGATTGCAGGGTATTTGAGCTTTCAGAGCAGTAACATTATCATGTAATATTTTGGTCACTGCGTGCAGTTTTCTGTTTATATGCGTTGTTTTTTTCGTAAAAATAAACTTTAAAATTTATTTGAAGATTTTTTTGTGATGTGTTAATGTAACCTTTTACATAGAATCTGAACTGTGCCACTGAAATTGCTGAATGCAATGTTTATGGCTATTTAAATACAGAATTCACTCAGACCACACCTGGGACCGTGTGTGTGTGTGTGTGTGTGTGTGTGTGTGTGTGTGTGTGTGTGTAAAAAAAACTGGGAAACTAGGGAAGGACGCGCCGGCCAGTCACAGTTGCAGCAGTGACGTAATGCGATGTTGACGTCCTCTAGTGGTGCGTGTGAAAAATGATTCAAATGGCTCTGAGCACTATGGGACTTAACAGCTGTGGTCATCGGTCCCCCCTAGAACTTAGAACTACTTAAACCTAACTAACCTAAGGACATCACACACATCCATGCCCGAGGCAGGATTCGAACCTGCGACCGTAGCAGTCGCGCGGTTCCGGACTGCGCGCCTAGAACCGCGATTCCACCGCCGCCGGCGGTGCGTGTGATGGCATCATCCGACAGATAAGAGCGAGCGATGGAAGAGCGGTGATCGTGCGACGGCGCTGGCGGTAGGTTCAAAGGTGACGTCTCTCGCGTAGATTAGTGCGTGTGCGGTCAACGGAAATGTCGTCCATACCGCACTCTGTGACTTGGACAATCCAGTTTCTCCTAAGTTTCTATCCACGGCGATCAGTTTCTCTGTATATTCGCACCATTTGTCGGGCATTACATCCCAATGCATTGTACATTAAATGCGCGGCTGCAAGTGCTCGTAACAGCTTCATCTTTCACATGAACTGTAGACAGTGTCAAACTTCGCTGTGGACAAGACGCAGATGACTGCGAGTTGTTTTTCAAGGTGTTGCCGCAAACACAGACGCTGCAGGTCTTTTGATTTGAGACAAGCACAGGCAGCTCAGAAACACGCGCCACACAGCACATGCGTTGGTCATTCAAGATCTCGTAACACCTCCTTTGGAAACTCGCTCCAGGATCTGCTAAGTTCTGCATAAACTTGGCTCTGACGATCTGGTGCATCCTACGTAGGCATCCTCCTAGCTTTCCTCATCTGTCTTGTCCAGTACAGTGTCCGGGAAAATGTCTACGCTGACTAAGTAACTGACGTGAAAGGGACAACGTGACTGCTCAGATTGATATCCAACAGTTTGAAATGTGCCCTCTCGATGGAGAAAGTTATACAAGGCACAGTCCTCCGGCGCACATTCTAACAGCGATGGGATTACCTTTTTGGATTATAAATTGCATTAATACTTTTTATAAGCAACCATCCATGATCCGAAAAAAATAAGAAATATCAGTAATCATTCCCATCACCACGGCAAATGACACTGCTTTAGGCCGTCGCGTTTTGGCTGTCTGTCGTCATTGTTCAGTGACCCTAGTCGGCACATTTTAATGGACTTCTTAACTGGAAAATGCTGGAATTTAAATAATCGGACTTGGATATTGGCGAATATAGGTTCTTTCCCTATCAAGAGAATGGTTAACGAAAGAGCACACATGGAGCTCGAATCGTTTGGTGACTGTACAGTCCGGTTCCAGCCTTTCGCAGACGGCCTCTGTAAATGGCAAATAATACAGGTAATACAAAAGATGTCCTTTCACTTAAGGTATTTCATCTGACAGTACGAAATGAAACATAGTTAGATAGGTAAATTTTAACTCAATACTCCGTAAGCAGACAGTACACGAGACTTCCATCTTACTTTTAACACAATCAGACAGAGAAAGACAAGAGAGGACAGAAAAGACAATTTAAACTACAACGTCAGCTTGACGAAAATGAGATTAAATAGAATATGGATAGCCTCTCAGACTCGTCTTATTGTTGATATATGTTCATATATTTATATATCTAGTGGTTAAAGGCTTTATTTATTCTTTTGACTTTAAATAGTGCGCCTGCAGGAAAGAATTGTCAGATTTTCGTGTATAGTTAAAAAGTAATGCTCTAAATTGCTAAAGTTCAGGGCACAAGGCGTGTAGCTGCTGCTTGCTCTTACAAGGCATTCCATTTGAGTCTTCCGAAGGTCATTAACGATTCCACATCGATATTGTGGATGGTCTTACTAGATTTCTGTCTGATGGTGGAGTGATGGGTGTTGCATGTGATTTGTAAACATGCCATACGCTGTCATTGTACTGGAGAAAATCCTGACTATCTCCCTAAACCTCAGTCCAGCTGCGGTACGGGGCCAAGTATTTCTGCTGTCTTAGGTTACAGAATACCTGAGTTGTACCGCTGTGGTTACATAGCTGAGTTCAAAATCGATTGTGCAACAAATTGGAAACTTGGGGAATAAATGCGAAACATTTTTAAAGGAATTTAGCAACCTATATACTCACAGTGTTGTGCATCAAACACATGTGTTCCTGGCGAATGTTGATCCTTCCTTCTAATACAAAACACGTATTGCTAAAAGTCACATAAGGATGCGTACTAGACGTACAATTGCAAACCATAATGACGATTCACTTCTTCCTCCAAGTTTCCTACAAAATGGTTCAAATGGCTCTGAGCACTATGGGACTTAACTGCTGAGGTCATCAGTCCCCTAGAACTTAGAACTAGTAAAACCTAACTAACCTAAGGACATCACACACATCCATGCCCGAGGCAGGATTCGAACCTACGACCGTAGCGGTCGCGCGGTTCCAGACTGTAGCGCCTAGAACCGCTCGGCCACTCTGGCCGGACAACTTCCTTACATATCTAGGACAATTCGAATACAAGGAAAATCAGTATTTCTCGATGAACTAAGGGCAAAGACATTCAGCATGACTGAATTCAGATCTACTACTGTCACTCACCGATGACAACTTCCCGTACGCTTCAGCATAGTCAGCAAACGGCCACAGATTACTTCTCGCCTGGTCAATCAGATCATTTACCTATGTAGAAAATAACAGCAGTCCTGTCGCACTTTCCTGGGGCATACCTGACCATAAACACCTACCGGATAGCAGCTCGGAATGCTGTTACAGGGCACTTTTCTTGTCCCGTAACTTACTGCCCAGTAGCTTATTTATCTCCATCAACTAGCGGAGCAACAGTTTTATAGGTTTATGACCATATTTTTACAGTTGAATGTTATCACCAAGTAACAATTGTACAGCTTTCGCTCCACAACTTTTTTCTACACTGTGCCGTTACTCAAGCCGTAACCACTTTTATCTAACGAGGAGAACACGGCTAGTGCTATAACCTGATCTTCCAGAAACTTTGCTCAGTGGAAGAGACATAAAAAAAGGCACACGCGTGTCTTAGCTTATCCTAATACACTCGACCGTTTCTGAGAAAACGACGGTCAAAGTTTCAGACGTTATTCAGGCGCCCTCTAGTGCGCGTTAAGTTCAGTCCACCTGTTGGCTAACTTACGTTTTCGTGCCGTGTTCCAAAACCGATTATTGTTTATATTTATTTTATTTTTTTCCATTTATCTGCTCATGTTACTACTTCAATGCTTCTTACTCCATAACGGGAGGTAAGGGCGTCATATTAACTGTGAAATTACAACTGGATTTCACAGTAAGTGCCATACATTTGTTATGTAATATACGTGTATGTTATTTTCAGTGGTTACAGTCTTCTCATATTCTTATATTTCATTCTTGCATAAATTATTAATCCTTATTCTTATGTTAATTCTTCAACAAGATTTGGTGCATTCCCTTGGATAATACCGATTGTAGAAACATTCAAAACTTGGAAATACCAAACACAACGAGCATCGTGCGAAGCCAGATCTGCCACAGAGACGTTTCTTTGTATGAATCTCGCTCTGACAAGAAATGTCATTAACATTGCTGAAGACTCCACCCGTTGGCAATAATTTCGTAGCTAACCACGCACAACTGATCAATCTTCCGAAAACTGACGCTTGTAACTGTTTATGAATCAAGATAAACTGTAAGAATTTCACCGAAAACAATTTAGAGAATTTTTCATTCATTTATTGTTTTTTTTCCTTTTTAGTTCATTCCCCAGACAAAGAATAGACAAATAAGGACAATGTTACTTCAGTATACACTGCAAAAAATCGTGTAGTACGCTTCTGCGGACATATAAATGAAAAATTAAAAATAGTAATCGTAATCGGGATTCGAACACGGCGAACAAAAGAGTGAAGCCGCGCCGGTAGTCACTATGACACTGCTTCGGATGCACTACTTACAAAAAGGTACACACACTACCTCTAAAATTTTGACAGTCATTTTCTCAGAAACGGCCGAATATCTACGGATAAGTCGGGACATATATTCGTCTGTTTTGGCTCTTCTGCCACTGAGCGAAATTTCTGGAAAATCCGGTTTTGGCACTTGCCGCTTTCTCCTCGTAAGGAGAGAAAGTGAGTCCGTTCGAGGTACGGAATCGAAGTAACGGCACGAAGTAAAAGGATGAGAGCAGTGTAAGGAAAATGACCCACACAGAGAGCTGCCCGAGGACTGGTGGAGCGGGCGAGTCTTGTGGACACGACGTCCCCTCGGTACAGACAGTGGTGGCCACGGCAGTGAGACCGGCGAGTAACCGCTCGCACTTCCGCAAGGCTGCACGCGCCCGTCCCGCGGCATGCATATGTAGGGCCCGGCCAGGCCAGGCCTGGAAAACATCCATATGCATCGCGACACGCGGGGTCGCAACCCCGGAATCCGCCGGCGGGTTGTCTTGTCGCTCCCGTCTCAGCTATCGTCGTCAGGGGCGCAGAAGTAGTTCCTGAATTTCCAAAACTCGCCTCTTTCACTCGCTGCTTAGCGTACTCCAAAACCAAAGTCTAAAATCCGTCAGTCTTGTGTAAATCACGTATGTTCTCGTAAGTAACAGTATGCTCCCTGCCGCCGTTGGATAAGCAGCTGCCAGCAGCAAGTCGTATACCCTTAGCTCACTTATTTGTTACATAGTTTAATTCATTATTTCTTTGTGTGTTTTTGGTATTTGCATTGTTTAATTCATAAATTTCGGGCGTATTATAGTATTTGAGAGTTCTAGCATCGCGTTTTAGTACCTGAATAGTGTAAAATCACGTAGTCTCTTTCCGCCGCCGAGCAGTGAGTCAGCAGCGCGCAAGTAGCAGCATTACTGCATTTACTAGGCAATCTTGTATTTTAATAACCTTTTAAATTTTGTGTCGAATTGTTTGTGCTCTCTGTAGATTAGTTCAGACGTTCTTTGCACAACAGTTTTTAGCATGGATAGGGACTGCAACTGCTGTGTTCGGATACAGGCTAAGTTGGCATCCCTTCGCTCCCAGCTTCAGGCAGTGTTGGCTTCAGTCACACAGCTTGAGGCTGTTGCCAATGGGCATCACTGTGGGGGTCCGGATGGGGGTTTGTCGGGGACGGCCAGCTCGTCCCACGCATCCCCCGATCGGACTACGACTGTGGCTGTCCGGGATACTGCCCACATTGAGGCTGATCCCTCACCTGTGGTAGAGTGGGTGGTCGTCTCGAGGTGTGGCAGGCGGCGAAAGACATTACGGAGGGCTGAACGGAAGGCCTCTCCAGTTTGTCTGACGAACCGGTTTCAGGATCTGTCACAGGCTGATACTGATCTTCGGCCGGACATGGCTGCTTGTCCTGTTCCAGAGGTTGCCCCTCAGTCTGCAAGATCCGGGCGGTCGCAGAGGGTGGGCTTACTGGTAGTTGGGAGCTCCAACATCAGCCGCGTAATGGGGCACCTTAGGGATATGGCACCAAGAGAGGGGAAGAAAACCAATGTGCACTCAGTGTGAATACCGGGGGGAGTCATTCCAGATGTGGAAAGGGTCCTTCCGGATGCCATGAAGGGTACAGGGTGCACCCATCTGCAGGTGGTCGCTCATGTCGGCACCAATGATGTGTGTCCCTATGGATCGGAGGAAATCCTCTCTGGCTTCCGGCGGTTATCTGATTTGGTGAAGACTGCCAGTCTCGCTAGCGGGATGAAAGCAGAGCTCACCAACTGCAGCATCGTCGACAGGACTGACTGCGGACCTTTGGTACAGAGCCGAGTGGAGGGTCTGAATCAGAGGCTGAGACGGTTCTGCGACCGTGTGGGCTGCAGATTCCTCGACTTGCGCCATAGGGTGGTGGGGTTTCGGGTTCCGCTGGATAGGTCAGGAGTCCACTACACGCAGCAAAGGACTACACGGGTAGCAGGGGTTGTGTGGCGTGGACTGGGCGGTTTTTTAGGTTACATGACCTCGGGCAAGTACAGAAAGGGCAGCAGCCTCAAAGGGTGCGGGGCAAAGTCAGGAAATGCGGGGGCCAAGCAGCAATCGGTATTGTAATTGTAAACTGTCGAACCTGCATTGGTAAAGTACCGGAACTTAAAGCGCTGATAGAAAGCACCGAATCTGAAATCGTTATAGGTACAGAAAGCTGGCTGAAGCCAGAGATAAATTCTGCCGAAATTTTTACAAAGGCACAAACGGTGTTTAGAAAGGATAGATTGCATGCAACCGGTGGTGGCGTGTTTGTCGCTGTTAGTAGTGGTTTATTCTATAGTGAAGTAGAAGTGGATAGTTCCTGTGAATTATTATGGGTGGAGGTTACACTCAGCAACCGAGCTAGGTTAAAGTTGGCTCCTTTTACCGACCTCCCGACTCAGCAGCATTAGTAGCAGAACAACTGAGAGAAAATCTGGAATACATTTCACATAAATTTTCTCAGCATGTTATAGTCTTAGGTGGAGATTTCAATTTACCAGATATAGACTGGGACACTTAGATGTTTAGGACGGGTGATAGGGACAGAGCGTCGAGTGACATTATACTGAGTGCACTATCCGAAAATTACCTCGAGCAATTAAACAGAGAACCGACTCGTGGAGATAACATCTTGGACCTACTGATAACAAACAGACCCGAACTTTTCGACTCTGTAAGCGCAGAACAGCGAATCAGTGATCATAAGGCCTTTGCAGCATCCCTGAATATGGAAGTAAATAGGAATATAAAAAAATGGAGGAAGGTTTATCTGTTTAGCAAGAGTAATGGGTGGCAGATTTCAGACTACCTAACAGACCAAAACGAAAATTTCTGTTCCGACACTGACAATGTTGAGTGTTTATGGAAAAAGTTCAAGGCAATCGTAAAATGCGTTTTAGACAGGTACGTGCCGAGTAAAACTGCGAGGGACGGGAAAAACCCACCGTGGTTCAACAACAAAGTTAGGAAACTACTGCGAAAGCAAAGAGAGCTTCACTTCAAGTGTAAACGCAGCCAAAACCTCTCAGACAAACAAGCTAAACGATGTCAAAGTTAGCGTAAAGAGGGCTATGCGTGAAGCGTTCAGTGAATTCGAAAGTAAAATTCTATGTACCGACTTGACAGAAAATCCTAGGAAGTTCTGGTCTTACGTTAAATCAGTAAGTGGCTCGAAACAGCATATCCAGACACTCCATGATGATGACGGCATTGAAACAGAGGTTGACACGCGTAAAGCTGAAATACTGAACACCTTTTTCCAAAACTGTTTCACAGAGGAAGACCGCACTGCAGTTCCTTCTCTAAATCCTCGCACAAACGAAAAAATGACTGACATCGAAATAAGTGTCCAAGATATAGAAAAGCAACTGGAATCACTCAACAGAGGAAAGTCCACTGGACCTGACGGGATACCAATTCGATTCTACACACAGTACGCGAAAGAACTTGCCCCCCTTCTAACACCCGTGTACCACAAGTCTCTAGAGGAACGGAAGGTTCCGAATGATTGGAAAAGAGCACAGGTAGTCCCAGTCTTCAAGAAGGGTCGTCGAGCAGATGTGCAAAACTATAGACATTTATCTCTGACGTCGATCTGTTGTAGAATTTTAGAACATGTTTTTTGCTCGAGTATCATGTCGTTTTTGGAAACCCAAAATCTACTCTGTAGAAATCAACATGGATTCCGGAAACAGCGATCGTGTGAGACCCAACTCGCTTTATTTGTTCATGAGACCCAGAAAATATTAGATACAGGCTCCCAGGTAGATGCTATTTTCCTTGACTTCCGGAAGGCGTTCGATACAGTTCCGCACTGTCGCCTGATAAACAAAGTAAGAGCCTACGGAATATCAGACCAGCTGTGTGGCTGGATTGAAGAGTTTGTAGCAAACAGAACACAGCATGTTGTTATCAATGGAGAGACGTCTACAGACAAAGCAACCTCTGGCGTGCCACAGGGGAGTGTTACGGGACCATTGCTTTTCACAATATATATAAATGACCTAGTAGATAGTGTCGGAAGTTCCATGCGGCTTTTCGCGGATGATGCTGTAGTATACAGAGAAGTTGCAGCATTAGAAAATTGTAGCGAAATGCAGGAAGATCTGCAGCGGACAGGCACTTGGTGCAGGGAGTGGCAACTGACCCTTAACATAGAAAAATGTAATGTATTGCGAATACATAGAAAGAAGGATCCTTTATTGTATGATTATATGATAGCGGAACAAACACTGGTAGCAGTTACTTCTGTAAAATATCTGGGAGTATGCGTGCGGAACGATTTCAAGTGGAATGATCATATAAAATTAATTGTTGGTAAGGCGGGTGCCAGGTTGAGATTCGTTAGGAGAGTCATTGGGAGAGTCCTTAGAAAATGTAGTCCATCAACAAAGGAGGTGGCTTACAAAACACTCGTTCGACCTATACTTCAGTGTTGCTCATCAGTGTGGGATACGTACCAGATCGGGTTGACGGAGGAGATAGAGAAGATCCAAAGAAGAAAAAATGGTTCAAATTGCTCTGAGCACTATGGGACTCAACTGCTGAAGTCATTAGTCCCCTACATCTTAGAACTAGTTAAACCTAACTAACCTAAGGACATCACAAACATCCATGCCCGAGGCAGGATTCGAACCTGCGACCGTAGCGGTCTTGCGGTTCCAGACAGTAGCGCCTTTAACCGCACGGCCACTTCGGCCGGCTCCAAAGGAGAGCGGTGCGTTTCGTCACAGGGTTATTTGGTAACCGTGATAGCGTTACGGAGATGTTTAGCAAACTCAGGTGGCAGATTCTGCAAGAGAGGCGCTCTGCATCGCGGTGTAGCTTGCTCGCCATGTTTCAAGAGGGCGCGTTTCTGGATGAGGTATCGAATATATTGCTTCCCCCTACTTATACCTTCCGAGGAGATCACGAATGTAAAATTAGAGAGATTCGAGCGCGTACGGAAGCTTTCAGACAGTCGTTCTTCCCGCGAACCATACGCGACTGGAACAGAAAAGGGAGGTAATGACAGTGGCACGTAAAGTGCCCTCCGCCACACACCGTTCGGTGGCTTGCGGAGTATAAATGCAGATGTAGATGTATAATCTGACATCGCTACATAAAAAGTCTGACATCGCTACATAAAATACTAATTGCCTGGTATGCTGATGGTTGACGCAACTGGAATCTACACTGATGTTACAGAAGTCATGGGATACCTCCGAGCATCGGGTCGGACCTCGTTTTAAGTGGTGTAGTGCAGCAACTTGACATGGCATTGACTCGACACATCGTTGGAAGTCCCCTGCAGAAATATTGAGCAGTAATGCCTCTATAGCAGTCCATAATTGGGGATGCGTTGCCGGTGCAGCATTTTATGCACAAGCTGAGCTCTCGATAATGTCCCATAAATGTTCGCTGGGATTCATATCGGGCGACTGGGTGGCCAAATGATTCGCTCGAATCGTTCAGAAACTTCCACTGACCAGTCGCTTGGCGCATTGTTATCCATAAAATTCCATCTTTTTTCGACACGCTAAGTCCATGAACAGCTGCAAATGGTCTCAACGTGCCCGAATCTTACCATTTGCAGTCTATGTTCGGTTCCAATGAACCAGAGGACCCAGTCTATTCCATGTAAACGCATACGACTCCATTATGGAGTCACAATTAGCTTGCACAATGTTGACAACTTCGGTCCGTGGTTTCGTGGGGTATACGCCACAACCGAACCCTACCATCAGCTCTTACCAACTGAGATCGGAACTCATCTCACCACGGTCACAGTTTTCCAGTAATCTAGGGTCCAACCGATATGACCGCGAGCCCAGCAGAGGTGCTGCAAGCTATGTTGTGCTGTTAGGAATGGCACTCGCCTCGGTCGTCTGCTGCCATTAACAGCAAATTTCGCCGCTCTGTCCTTCCCACCAAACAGACAGACATATAAATTTATGAAATCAGTGCCAGTTTACAGAAAGGCGCGACGAGTAATGGAGACTGACCAGTAACAAGTATAACCAAAACCATAAGTCGAGAAATCTCAAAGTCATTCCACCTTTCACCGGCAGAATAATGAGTTGCCTACCTCACCCTCATGCTCGCTCTCCCTCTGCTTTCCCATGTGGTGAAATCTGTGCCTTTTTCGTAATAAAGATACTACTCCACGTCTATTGTGTATATACTGTGTTTTATGACTTGCCTCATAGCCTATGCTAGTGTCCAACAATGTCTCTGTTTCTTAACAATTATCAAACAGTGTAAATAATATTTTATTCCTCAGGCATGATTATCAGCGGATGTTGGATCAAAACTCAGAGCTCGTTAAACTCTGAGGAACGTGTGTCTGCACGAGATCCACCAAGTCATATCATGTTTATTGAAAATCCTGGTCTTGATCAATTGCGAAGAGAGGTTCTACGGAGAAAAATACCTCTGTAGCAGATCTTACATTTCTCTGTAATTTTATCTGCGACGGGTAATGATGAACTCCGTGGCTGTTGTTCTACTAAGGACTGACTGTTGAGGGGGACGTAACCGTCCAAACACTAGAAAGGATCTTTATTTTACTGGTATGAACTGTGTCGGGCCATTACGCCCGTGTTCAGATGACTACAGTTATTTCAGTACAGCATCGTAAGTGCTAGCAGTCTGTCGGCTGCAGCTGTATTTTATAGCAATATTTAACTACTGGAACATTCTTGTGTAGTGCAGGAACAGATTACACGTTCTTGACTATTCTGACGATGTACTAAAACAAATGCAGCCATCTGAAGATAGATGTAATGGCTCGGAACCGGTCAGAGCAGCGAAATAAACCTTCTTAAATGAATTTATTGCTGGTTTGTTAATCCCTGTACTTCTATGGAGCAAATTCTAAACGTAAAATAGTGCCCATCTCCTTACTGAAGTAAAGAGCTGCGACGGCAAAAATGTAGTGTACAGTACGGCTAGGCGCTATCGTCGCGTTAGAACCGCGAGGAGTTTAGTGTTCGTCATAATTTCTCGAAATACCACCCGTCCCAGTTGGCGCTCGTATAACGAACCTCTTAAAGCCAGACAGTGAGCGAGAACAGGGAATAAGGAAGCCGGCGGTGGGTTTCTTGTTTTGAAGTTGCTGTGAGCAAAGCACAAGGAGCAGGCGTGCAGGATTCCACGGCGGTCCCCCGCCACGGGTAGGCGAGGCAAAAACACGGTAATGTGGTGGCCCATTACCTGCCGGGGTCGTTACGAGGCGCAGCGCTGGTAAACACGCCGGGCGTCTTAATTACCCCAGCCTCAGCCTCAGAAGCACAGTTATAGCGCCGCCACCTCTGCTGTTCCGCATCGCTAACAGCCCCTGTCTGTCTGTCTGTCTGCCTGTCTCGCTGTGGGCGGTCCAGGAAGAGTAGATGAATATAATACATTTTGCGATTTCCAATATGAGATCTACATTTACATACAATGAGGTGATAAAAGTCATGGGATAGCGATATGCGTATATACAGATGGCGGTAGTATCGCGTACACATGGTGTCAAAGGGTAGAGCAATGGCGGAGCTGTCATTTGAACTCAGGTGATTCATGTGAAATAGTTCCCCACATGGTTATGAATGCACGGCGAAAATTAAAGGACTTTGAAATGGGAACGGTGGATTGAGCTAGACATATGGAACATTCCATTTCGAAAATCATTAAGGAACTCAGAATTCCGAGATGCAAGGGTGTGCCAAAAATACCAAATTTCAGCTATTACCTCTCGCCACTGAGAACATAGTTGCCGATGGCCTTCACTCAACGACCGAGAGCAGCATTGTTCGTGTAGAATGGTCAGTGCTAACAGACAAGCAACACTGCGTGAACTCAATGTGTGACGTACGACGGACTTATCCATTAGGACAGTGCAGCAGACGACCGATGCGAGTGCTTTTGCTAAAAGCACGACATCGCCTTCAGCGCCCCCATTAGGCTCGTGACCACGTCGGTTGGACCCCAGACGACTGGAAAACTGTGACCCGGTCAGATGAGTCCAGATTTCAGTTGATAAGTGCTGATCACAGGGTTCGAGTATGGCGCAGATCCCACGGAACCATAGACCCAAGTTGCCAACAAGGCGCTATGGTATAACAATCATGTACGAAAGGTACTACGGAAACAAAGAAAGCTTCATCATAGGTTTAAGAGTAGTCGAATCATAGCTGGTAAGGAAAAGCTGAACGAAGCGAAAAAGAGCGTAAAGAGAGCAATGAGAGAAGCATTCAACGAATTCGAACATAAAACATTGGCAAACAATCTAAACAAGAACCCTAAAAAGTTTTAGTCATATGTAAAATCGGTAAGCGGATCTAAATCCCCTATTCAGTCACTCGTTGACCACGATGGCACCGAAACAGAGGACGACCGAAGAAAGGCAGAAATACTGAATTCAGTGTTCCGAAACTGTTTCACTGCGGAAAATCGTAACACGGTCCCTGACTTCAGCCGTCGCACGGACGCCAAAATGGAAAATATTGAAATAAACGATATCGGAATTGAAAAACAACTGCTATCACTTAGTAGCGGAAAAGCATCCGGACCAGACGAGATACCCTTAAGATTCTACAGTGATTATGCTAAAGAACTTGCCCCCTTTCTATCAGCAATTTATCGTAGATCGCTGGAAGAACGTAAAGTACCTAGCGACTGGAAGAAAGCGCAGGTCGTTCCCATTTTCAAGAAGGGTCATAAATCAGATGCGAATAATTATAGGCCTATTTCGCTTACGTCAATCTGTTGTAGAATAATGGAACATGTTTTGTGTTCTCGTATTATGACGTTCTTAGATAACACAAATCTCCTTCATCATAACCAACATGGATTCCGCAAACAGAGATCATGTGAAACTCAGCTCGCCCTATTTGCCCAAGAAATTCACAGTGCCGTAGACACTGGCGAGCAGATTGATGCCGTATTCCTGGACTTCAGGAAGGCATTTGATACGGTTCCGCACTTACGTTTAGTGAAAAAAATACGAGCTTACGGAATATCGGACCAGGTTTGTGATTGGATTCAGGATTTCCTAGAAGAAAGAACACAACATGTCATTCTTAACGGTTCAAAATCTGCAGATGTAGAGGTAATTTCGGGAGTACCGCAAGGAAGCGTGATAGGACCTTTATTGTTTACAATATACATAAATGACTTAGTTGACAACATCGGTAGCTCCGTGAGGCTATTTGCAGATGACACGGTTGTCTACAAGAAAGTAGCAACATCAGAAGACTCGTACGTACTCCAGGAAGACCTGCAGAGGATTAATGCATGGTGCGACAGCTGGCAGCTTTCCCTAAACGTAGATAAATGTAATATAATGCGCACACATAGGGGCAGAAATCCATTCCAGTACGATTATGCCATAGGTGGTAAATCATTGGAAGCGGTAACGACCGTAAAATACTTAGGAGTTACTATCCGGAGCGATCTGAAGTGGAATGATCACATAAAACAAATAGTGGGAAAAGCAGGCGCCAGGTTGAGATTCATAGGAAGAATTCTAAGAAAATGTGACTCATCGACGAAAGAACTAGCTTACAAAACGCTTGTTCGTCCGATTCTTGAGTATTGCTCATCAGTATGGGACCCTTACCAGGTTGGATTAATAGAAGAGATAGACATGATCCAGCGAAAAGCAGCGCGATTCGTCATGGGGACATTTAGTCAGCGCGAGAGCGTTACGGAGATGCTGAACAAGCTCCAGTGGCGGACACTTCAAGAAAGGCGTTACGCAATACGGAGAGGTTTATTATCGAAATTACGAGAGAGCACATTCCGGGAAGAGATGGGCAACATATTACTACCGCCCACATATATCTCGCGTAATGATCACAACGAAAAGATCCGAGAAATTAGAGCAAATACGGAGACTTACAAGCAGTCGTTCTTCCCACGCACAATTCGTGAATGGAACAGGGAAGGGGGGATCAGATAGTGGTACAATAAGTACCCTCCGCCACACACCGTAAGGTGGCTCGCGGAGTATAGATGTAGATGCAAGCGGACGGTGGCTCCATAATGGTGAAAGCTGCGTTTATATGGATCGGAGTGGGTGTTCGGTATGCTCGACTGCTTGGAGTCCATTTGCAGCCATTCATGAACATCTTCCCAAACAACGATGGTATTTTTATAGATGACTATGCGCCATGTCACAAAGCCCAGTTTTTCGAGATTGGTTTGATGAACATTCTGGACAACTCGAGCGAATGATCTGGCCACTCAGATCGCCCTACATGAATCCCATCGAACATTTCTGGAACATAACAGAGACGCCAGTTCGTGCACAAAATACTGCACCGGCAACACTTTCGCAAGTATGGACGGCTATGGAGACAGCATGCCTCAGTATTTCTGCAGGGGGCTACCAGCGATTTGTTGAGTCCATGCCACGTCGAGCTGATGGACTACGCCGGGAAAAAGGAGATCCGACACGATATTGAGAGAGAGCCCACGATTTGTCATGTCAGTGTACATACACCGCAAGCTGTCATACTGCGCATGACGGAGCGTACCACGTACTAGTAGTGATTATGCCCTTTCCTGTTCAATTCGCAAAGGGAGTGAGGGAATAACGATTGTCCAAATGCCTCCGTAACAGCCCTCTCTTGAAGGTTGTCTCCGCGGTTCTTACGCGAAATGTACGCTGGCGGCAGCAGAATCATTCTGCAGTCAGTGTCAGATGCCGGTTCTTTGAATTTTCTCAGTTGTGTTTCTCAAAAAGGACGTCGCCTTCCCCCCTTGGAATCCCATTTCAGCTAACGGAGCATCTCTCTAACATTCGCGTGATGATCGAAGTTAACGGTATCAAATGTAGCAGCACGCAACTGAATTGTATCGACGTCTCTCTTCAACCCGATGTGGTGGGGATCTCACACTCTCGAGCAGCACTCAAGAAACGGCAGAGTACCTTGATGAGCAGCTCATCAGAACGAATAATGTCTTGAAAAAGGACACCAACGAAAGTAAAACAAAGGTAATGGATTGTAATCGGAACAAGTCCTGTAATCTTGATAGAATAACATTAGAAAATGAGGCACTAAAAGCGGAAGATGAGATTTTGTTATTTGGGGTGCAAAATAACTGACGATGTCAAGAACTACCAGTGAAAAACCTGTCAAAAATTATATTGTTGATGGACGTTGAACGGTTATTATGATAAAAACTCTTAAACGTTTTCGCCGATATTACAGAAATATTGTTAAAAAAATTTCTTACGGTATCCGAACAATGAATACCCCGGTCTGATTGCAGGTCCTCTAGAAGTCAATTTTTCAAATGTAAGTGGATTTACTTGTCACATATGCGTACCGGCGCGACGCGGTTGTCTTCCTCAATCGAAGCAATAGGCCCCTACATTGACTGGCTTATTTCTTCGACGTCGCAACTAAGCGGGATCAGCGTACTGCCCATTTCAGGTGTCAAGGATGACATATTGGCATTAGCTTCCAGAGAAACGGCGTATGGCTTCCCCCCCATCTACTGGAAACCCCTCGAGTTGGCCTGGTCTATTCAGCAAGTAAACTACAGTCCCAAGCTCCGTACTAATCCGGACCACGAACTTTAAGCATATACTTTGTTAGTTTGAGTGTCTGTAAAACGTATTACGTATGAGGCCGAATTTTTCATACGCGTTAACGGGTAATATAATACCTTTCGATTGAAAAGCTGTTTTTATTCGCTAGTCTGATTCAGTTCAAAACTGGAAATAGTCCCTCTGGTAATCGCTTGAAATGCCGCCCTTGATACCTTCTAACTGCCAATAGAATGGTACGTAAACATTAAATGAAACGAAAAGTTAATTCTGTTACGTGATGACATTACGGTAGTCCTATAGTATCTACATAACACTCTACGAATCGCACTTAAGTGCCTGATAGAGGGTTCAACGAACCACCTTCACAATAATTCTCTATTATTACAGTCTCGAACAGCGCGCGGAAAAAGACGAACACTTATACCTTTCCATGCGAGCTTTGATTTCCCTTATTTTATTATGATGATTGTTTCTCCCTAAGTAGCTCGGCGTCAACAAAATATTTTTGCATTCGGAGGAGCAAGTTGGTGATTGAAATTTCGTCAGAAGATCCCGCCGCTACGAAAAACGCCTTTATTTTAATGATGTCCACCCAAAATCCTGTATCATGTCAACGACACTGGCTCTCCTATTTCGCGATAACACAAGACGTCCTGCTATTCTTTGAACTTTCTCGATGTACTCCGTTAATCCTACCTGGTAGGGATCCCAGACCGCGCAGCAGTACTCCCAAAGAGGGCGGACTAGCACAGTGTAGGCAGTCTCTTTAGTAGATGTATTACATTTTCAAAATGGAAAATCCAGTCTTTGTTTTGCCTCCCCACAACATTTTCTACGCGTTCCTTCCAGTTTAAGTTGTTTGTAATTGTAATTCCCACGTATTTAGTTGAATTTACGCCCTTTATATTTGACTAATTTATCGGTTAACCGAAGTTTAACCGATTCCTTTTAGCACTTACGTGCATGTCCTCACACTTCTCATTATTTAGGGTCAACTGCCGATTTTCGCACTATACCGATACCTTTTCTACGTCTTTTGCAATTTGTTTTGATCTTTTTGATTACTTTACTTGACGATGAACGACAGCATCATCTGCAACAGCCTAAGAAGCTGCGCAGATTGTCTCCTAAATCGTTTATTTAGATAAGGAACAGCAGAGGGCTTATAACACTAACTTGGAGAACGCTAGAAATCACTTCCGTTTTACTCGATAACTTCCCATCAGTTACTGCGAACTGTGATCTCTCAGACGCGTAACTACGATGACATTCCATAAGCATGCAATTTCATTAGAAGCTGCTTGTATCAAAAGACTTTTGAAAATTTAGAAATACGCAATCAATTTGAAATCCCTTGTCAATAGCACTGAAAACTTCGTGTGAGTAAAGAGCTAGTAGTCTTCCACAACAACTATGTTTTCCAAATGTCGACTGTTTGTCAGTAGACAGTTCTCTTCGAGATAATTCGTAATATATTCGAAAATGGCTGGCTCTGAGCACTATGGGACTTAACATCTGTGGTCATCAGTCCCCTAGAACTTAGAACTACTTAAACCTAACTAACCTAAGGACATCACACACATCCATGCCCGAAGGAGGATTCGCGCGGTTCCGGACTGAGCGCCTAGAACCGCTAGACCACCGCGGCCGGCCATTCGAAAATCCTGCTGCATATCTACGTTAATGATACTGGCCTGTAGTTTAGTGCATTACTCGTACTACCTTTTTGATTTAATTGTCAGTTTACTAGCAGCGAACAGAAACGTAGAATGTAAATCATCTGTGATATGATTCGAAACTTTGCATAGATTTACCCAGTTCAACTAGTATCAGAACTAGCTAAAACAACAGAAACTAGATGTACCAAGCTCTGAACTTTCTGTCTTCTGTCATGTGTGAATTGCAGTGATCCGAAATCGGGTGAAAGTGTTTGAAACATACCGCATACTGGCATTTTGAACTCCCCGTCACAAGCAGTACGTTTATTTCGAAAGAGACATCCAGGCAAGATTTACTATTTACTGATATACAATTGAATACACGTTCAACAGATGTAGCAAGGTGGACATCGCAGACAGACAATAGTTGTTACGGCACTGCGAGTTTTGCTCACAGCTGGCAAAGCACTGATCATCCGATCAGACGTACTTTTTAAGTTACCAAAAAGGTTCACGTTCCTTGAATTTGTTCATTAGCCTGAGTGGGACTCATAGTATGGAGCGGAGACGCAGGGGCGGATGCAAATTTGAAAGAAGCAGCGGCACTTTTCGGTGCTGGCGCCACTCCAGAGGCCATTGCACTTCGAGGCGCCAGCAGTAAGATAACAAGGGCCAAGCTGCCAGTTGTTGGCGCCAGTGATTTGAGGGGGCCCCCTGCCACGTGCCCAACACGCGACCGCCACGCCGTTGCGTACAAGTAATTGGCCGTTAGCCTTTACTGCCGATGACCTCCGCGGCCGAGTGAATATCACACAAGCGAGCCGCCAACTGCTCACGCGAGGCCTCCTATTCAACGACAAAACTATCGCTAACAGATTCGACACCAGTAGGACGCTAACTGAACAGAGCAAACTGTCCAGTAACGTGGAATATTTATAAAAAATGAGATGCCGATTTTGATGGTAGGGCAAGTGGGGATTGCAAATTTATGAAGGCCTAAGTCGTAGATGTTCATTTATCACCTATTATCTTCACTTTATATATAGAGGAAAATTAAAAGAATGAATAGATTGGAACATATTAAAAAATAGGTGAGATAAGTTGGGAAATTTGGAAATTGAACTGAAGTTCAGAAACTCTGAGGTTTGCCAATGACGTAGCAATTCTGCCATAGAGTGGGATAGGTCTTTGGAAAGCAGTTGAACCTAACGGCTACTGTCTTGAAAGGAGATAAATATCAACCGAAGTAAAACAGGAATAATGGAATGTAGTGGAATTAAATCCGGGGGGCTGGGGCATTATATTAGGAAATGAGGCACTAAAAGTGGACGAGTTTCGCTATTTGGACAGCAAACTAACTAATGATAGCAGAAGTTGAGAGCATATTAAACGCAAAATGGCAATAGCAATAAAAACATTTCTGAAGAAGAGAAAGAGAGAATATAAGTGTAAATGCTACGAATTCTTTTCTGAAAGTAAGTTTTCTAGAAAGTAGTGTTGTATGGAAGTGCAATGCGGATTAACAGTATAAAACAAGAAGATAATGTAAGCTTTTGAAATGTGCAATAGCAGAAAACTCACGGTCAGATGGGTAGATCGAATAGCTAAAGGGGAGGCCCTGAATGGAATTAAGAGAAAAAGGAAATTTATTTCACAACTTTATTAAAAGAAGGGATAGTTGATATGATACATTTTGAGGCATCAAAGTACCGCAGATTTGCTAATGGCAAAAATTAAAGATGGAGACGGAGGCTAACGTATGTAGGCGGTTTTAAATGGAAGTTGTTTGAAGTAGTTTTGAAGCGCCGAAGAGGCTTGCATGAGATAGACTAGCGTGGAGAGCTGCATCAAACCAGTCTTGGGACAGAAAACGACAACAGCAACAAGGGAAAGACTTTATTGTACAACAGAAATTTATTGTACAACAGAAATCAGGCACCAAATTAATGAAATATTTAAATAATTTCATTGCTTTCTGCCACTACAGAAATCACTGCTTCTGAAAAGTCAGGCTATCTTCAGGTGACGTACGTACACTGATACTGATAGTCTGCTACTAGGACTGTTGATATTTTTTAAAAAATAAGGTGAATCCTATATATGTCGAAAAGGTATCGATAATTTGATGTATCGACAGAAAAAATATCGAAGTATCTGTCTGTAAATATATCGGCTGCACATTATAAATATACTATCGGTTTTAGAGCTGTGTATTTGAGTATTGATTTATTTTTAGATACGCTGTACATCAGCAAGCTAGCAGCCTGCGCATCCCCCTTAGAGCAAGAATTGAAAGGAAAACAATAAACGCTCACGCTTGGCTAAAACCACTTTGCTGACAACGGTGACTGCATGTAAGTGGCAAAATAAAATGTGTCCGACGGGCCCGTCGGTAGGTTTCGTCACATATCGGACTGATAACCTCAGATGTTAAGTCCCATAGTGCTCAGAGCCATTTTTGACTCTGTGTGACTGTGAATTCTGCTGCCCTTGTATTTTTACCTCGCTCAGCTCTCACTCACCACCGTCGTGTGCTGCTCCTTGCGTCGCACTTTTTTATTATTTAATTTTCTTAATCTACAGAGATTGATCTATGCAGAGTGTGAATTTTATAGTGATTGCATGCTCAGAAAGGCCTGTAAAATATTAAATTGTTTGTACTGACAGACACTACCACCTTTTCCGAGATTTGTAATTTCAACGAAATTTTGTGAGGGTAAAGGCTACTTTCTTTCGATTCCTTTGACTGACATCTCTATCTTTGGCTGATATGTTTCATGCACGTGTTGCATTTACCTTTAGAAGTGACTGCGGATGGAAAACCACTAGGCGAAAAATGCAGGTTTACTCTGAAAGAAATTGATTTTCTTCAGCTATTTTACGGGAGAGTTATCAGGAAAACACGAACAATTAGAGGCAATGAAACGTCCCTGTTTTTTTCATTTCTGCCAACGCCAGTGACCTAGCAGTTGTGGTGTCAAAATTGTGTACTGAAGCTAAATGTTGCAGTTTCTATTGGTAGCACCGAGAGCCGATGACCTCAGCGTTTCCCATCACACGTCTCCAACCACCGCAAAGACCAGTCTTGTCTTGAGATTTTGTTCCTCATTTTCAACAACTGTTTTTGAAGAATGCCTGTGTAAGAAATAGCACACTAGTTGCGTTTTCTTCACATCGGAAGTCTTGATATTCCATTCACATCTTCACACCGCCACCCTCCAGTGAAATCTGACTACTACTATTGTGCCACATATACAGGGCTATTACAAATGATTGAAGCGATTTCATAAATTCACTGTAGCTCCATTCATTGACATATGGTAACGACACACTACAGATACGTAGAAAAACTCATAAAGTTTTGTTCGGCTGAAGCCGCACTTCAGGTTTCTGCCGTCAGAGCGCTCGAGAGCGCAGTGAGACAAAATGGCGACAGGAGCCGAGAAAGAGTATGTCGTGCTTGAAATGCACTTACATCGGTCAGTCATAAAAGTGCAACGACAACAAAAATCCACCAACTGCTAACTTCATTCGACGATGGTATGCGCAGTTTAAAGCTTCTGGATGCCTTTGTAAGGGGAAATCAACGGGTCGGCCTGCAGTGAGCGAAGAAAAGGTTGAACGCGTGCGGGCAAGTTTCACGCGTAGCCCGCGGAAAATTGGCTCATGCCAGAACTGGAGACCGACAGCGCCGACTTCATCTTTCAACAGGATGGTGCTCCACCGCAGTTCCATCATGATGTTCGGCATTTCTTAAACAGGAGATTGGAAAACCGATGGATCGGTCGTGGTGGAGATCATGATCAGCAATTCATGTCATGGCCTCCACGCTCTCCCGACTTAACCCCATAGGATTTCTTTCTGTGGGGTTATGTGAAAGATTCAGTGTTTAAACCTCCTCTACCAAGAAACGTGCCAGAACTGCGAGCCAGCATGAACGATGCTTTCGAACTCATTGATGGGGACATGCTGCGCCGAGTGTGGGAGGAACTTTATTATCGGCTTGATGTCTGCCGAATCACTAAAGGGGCACATATCGAACATTTGTGAATACCTAAAAAAACTTTTTGAGTTTTTGTATGTGTGTGCAAAGCATTGTGAAAATATCTCAAATAATAAAGTTATTGTAGAGCTGTGAAATCGCTTCAATCATTTGTAATAACCCTGTACTTGTTTCACAGAGTCAAAAGAGAAAGATTGGACGTGTTGTAAGCTTGAACAGCAGTAAGACTCCTTCACAAAATGAAATTATGTTCTACATCAACTTCAAATATTTATCAAAAATTGTGAAAAATAATAAAAATAAAAATATCGGCACTCGATATTGCCATTTTGATATCGACATATCGATACATCAGTGGAAAACATATCGCCGATAAATATCCATAAACGAGGGTCGTTCAATAAGTATGGCCACATTTTTTTAAAAAGCTATTAATATACATAGACAAACTTCCTTGTTGGTGCTTCACATTTGATGTTTATGGTGTGCGCCGGTGAAGTTTCGAACCGTTCTGGTAGATGGCAGAGCCGTAGTACAGCGTCAAAATGGCGTCTACATACGACTCACGTTGCAAGGAGCGTGCTGTTATGGAATTCTTGTGTGCAAAAAAAGAAACCGTGGTGAGCATCCATAAACGATTGTTGCAGTGTACGGTGATGCTGCAGTTGATAGGAGTACAGTTGGGCGATACGAAAAGAAAGTTACAGTTTCGGGAAATGCAGAAATGAGCTCCATGATCAGCCACGCTCCGGACATCCTGTCACAGACACTGCTCCAACATTCTGGAACCGTGCAGATGTCATTATTAGTGCCACCCACCTATTTGGGCCGCTTAAAGATTCTCTACGGAGAGCACACTTTGAAGATAACGAGTGTGTCAGTCATGCAATGAAAACATGGCTACGCCTACAGAACAAGAGCTTTTACCAGCAGGGAATTCAGGCTCTCCCACAACGTTGGCGTATGGCCACAGTCCGTGATGGAGACTACGTAGAAAAATAGGATATGGACAAGACATGTTGATGTACACTGTGGCCAAATTCGGACTCTCAAAAATAAATATGATCTGAGGAAAAAAAATGTGGGGCATTACTTACTGAACGACCCTCGTATGTGGGAGAAAACATCGACATATCGATATTTTATCAACAGCCCTATCTGCTAACTGGTGTTGCCATTGTGATCTGCTGAAAAAATTTAAAAAATAAAAAAATAAAATTAATGACACAGATTGTGAGGGGATATTTTTGCAAGGTAAAAAACAACTCAGTAAGTATTATTTATATGAGTACCAATTTATCTTTAAAAGATTGTACTGAGTCTTTTCGTCGTATTCTATTCTTACAGCATCAGACAAGCAATATAATGTCCGCTTTTGAGAAACGGAACTGTATTCAGTTGCTGGCGAGCTATTTATTTTCATTCTGCTTGGAGGTGATATGGCCATCTGTCAGTTTTCTCGTAAATTTCACAATCATTCTTAAAATTATATATTTTGAAGGGAAGGAACAGCTACATAACTGGCTAATGGTTAGGAATATCCGATAAACTGTTGTAAAAATTTCGTTCGCTAGTTTGCCTACAACAAGCAAACGAACAAAATATGAATTTCGTCTGTCGCTTTTACTCTACTATATTCATGATAAGGATTTTTTTAGATGCAGCCGGTGACAATGGTAGGGGAATGATTCATGGTTAAATCGCATGCGGATTACGGAACTTATATTTATTTCATTCGCACTTACTATGTGGAACCATAGCTTCAACTGAACGTTTGATTATATTTGTTCCTAATATTTCCGTTTACTGTGTTTCGATAATTGATATCCGTCTCCCACTGATGTCTTGCTCTCCTGTACAACGTTGTCCTCACGTCTGAGAGCAATAGTATGATACTGAAGGTAAGGTTTGTTGTCTGGTCGAGCACGACGTCATTTCAGACCTAACTAAACAGACGTGTTCGTATTTGAGAAAATTTGTAAAGCAAACTGACGGTGTCCTCTTCAAGAAAACCGTTCAGGTGTTTGGCTTAAGCGAATTAGGGAAACCATAGAATACCGAAATCTCGATGCGTGAATGGGGATTTAAACCGTCGTCCTTGTGACTGCGATCCCTGCACCACTTCGCTTCAACCACACAAAATAGTTCCCCAGAGAGACTTGCACGCCAAGGCAGTTGTTGTTGGGGGCAGCCCAGGTAGGAATGCCGGCCCTGGGCAGCCGCTGGCTGACAGTGTGCCGTAGTAGTGCCGCCAAGCCTCGGTTGCGGGAGGCGGACGGCGGAGGGCAGGAAGCGTCGCGACGAGGTGTGGTGTGGTGTGGCGTCCGCGGAATGCGCCCGAGGCGCTGGTTAGTGGTTTCTGGTTACGGTCGCTGGCGCGCTCTCCTCGGAAGCCGTCAGCGTGGCTGGCCCGTTAGCCGCGCCCCGGTCGCAGCAACCACTGCCGGCGTTCTGCAGTACGAGCCGCGCCTCCGGCTGAGGCAGACTTACGTGTTTACCGGCGCCAAGAGCGGGCCGCACCACTGCAGTCTCAGTGCTGCCTAGTGTGGACCATCAGTAAATCCAGAAGGCGAAGTGGGATTGACACCTCGGCAACATAAAAGCGAGCCACTGAGAACCACAAGAGCCCAAAACACACCGTCGTCAGTTCTGGTATTATCCATGTGTGCACCCTCCTGACGTCTGCTGATCTCACGGTGAAACAACTTTATCAGTGCTGTACAGCTACGCTGTACGTACACGGTATTCGAAATTGCCTTTACAGATTTTCTACGACTTGTAGAGGGGACTGACTACACAATATTTTGAATTGGAACCTATGTTCGAAAACGTACCGTTTCGGTGCTACAGCCGTTTGAAAACATGTTTGCTACGTAGGTATGCAACAGGGTAGTCATGGAGGTCGGGGGAGGGGGTTGGGGGGGAGGTTATGTCGGATTGGCTGCCGTAATTTGAACTCTATCCTACCTCTTTGATGCTCAAGCGCGTGTCTGGTAGTGTTACAGTGAAATGGCTGAGCACTCTGTCGCCGAATACACCGGCATGATCCTTGTGAATGACGAAGCTCACGGTAATTTAAGAGCTGATCGTCGCCTTTATTAAGATCGTTCCCTGCAATGTCCGATTCCAGGGCGTACCATTTTCGCCACAATCACGCAACGGCTTAGAGAAACGGTACCTTTGCCATCAGCAGACGTGGCAGTGGTGCTTCAAGGAGACGAAGCACATCCGAATTGGAAGAGGACGTACTGCAGAAGAGAACCCGTCAACAAGTACACGAGCCATTTCTTTGGCTATTAATGAGTGGAAACGCACAAGTGATGTACTGGGTCACGCCCAGTCAGTTACTTGTAAAAGTGGTCACGTTGCCAACATGTTTTCAGATGGTTGTAACACGAACGGTACGTTTCCGCACATGGGTTCCGATTCAAAATATTATGTGCACACTACCAACTGCAAGTCCTAGAAGCTTGTAACGGGAATTTCCGAACAGCCTGCATGAACATTTACGAAAAGCAGTCTCACCGATTTCTCTAATACTCACTTCCGTATGGATCCAAAGCACAAATCTTTATTTCTGTGGGAACGTTCATTGGATACACTGATGCTCATTTCTTTATAAAAGCTAAAAGCTGTTAAGGAATGCCCCACACCACAACCCGATGTTCCATGGTTTCAGCGTTCCTGTCTGTAAAACAGACACTGAGGATTTCAGAATCTTTAAGAGTGTTAACGACGTCACTACCAAACGAAGAGCTGACGTTCGTCATAACAAAGTACACTTCAGAAATTTTACAATTATGAAGTTTTCAACAGGTTGTCATGGACTGTCTTTTGTAGTAATATATTCTTCATTGGAGTCGTGGTAGACTACCATTTTCTTCAAGTCACATCGAGGGAGACAAAAATATTTTCCCACAGTTTTCAGATGCCTTGCAAAATCTAGTGCCCAATTACGTAGGTGGAAGGCGAATATCAACCTTGAAACACAAAGGCCTAACCAAATTCCTAGACCAAGCTTCAAAGATAGAAACTTAATGAAACCATTAGATTTCATGCCTGAAGTGAAGACGCAGTTTTCTCTGAACCTCAAGCCAGAGAATGTTTTTAACGAATATGATGACAACGACGACCGTGTAGTGTTGGGATAGGTCGTAACTGGGTATGTGATGCATGTAGTATCTGTTCTTTACGTTCTGATTCTAGTTTCACATTAATTACAAACTACACTATAGTCAAAAAGACACTATTGTCACTAATCTATATATCATTAGCATTAATAATACTTCAAAATAATGATTACAATTTCTTATTTAAAGTGGTTACATGATTTTTGTATTGGGAGTATAGGATGTGGACACCTAGTTAAAAAACAAGTCATACCTAGGAAACTCGTATTGAAGGCTATCTTGCTTGTATCTGTTGCAAATTATTGTTTTTGGCGAAATTACTGGTGTCAATATGTCTGAGTGAGCGTCTTCCAAAACAGCTATTGTAACTGTTGTCTCCCTCAAACGTACTGCAAATTGGAAAGATACCACCAAAAATGCGATTTTAGACTTTCCCGACAATTATGCTGCTTCAAAGATTCTCTGTGTACTGCCGATCCAGCTGTCTAAGGGCCACGACATTTCTTCGAACAACCGTTCCGCTGTCGTCAGGTGATGCTGATGGAATGGTGTGTCTGCTGCGTGCTGGCGGCATTTATACCTGCCGGTCCAGTGTTCGGGCCTCGACGGATCCGCGTAGTGCTCGGTGGTGGGGGAGTATGCGGCTGCGACAGTGGTGGGGGTGGCAGTCTCAGAAGGGGAGGCCACGACGTGGGGATCACGAATTTACTTCAAACTTTGTACACCTCTAGTAAGGTGCGCTACTCTGACAATTCCGAGAAAATCTCAAGAGAAGTTTTACGCGTCTATTATGTAACTGATCTATCTGTGCAAAGGTGTCGGCCGTAAGAAGTCGTCGTGGTCGAGTTGTTAGCTCTCGCGCTTTGAAAGATGATCGTGAACGAGCCGACGATTCGAATCCCGCCAACAATTTTTAATCTATATTTTTTTCATCATTTGTCACGTTATTTAATTTATATGCAGCCCACGAAGTCCGCAACACTGATTTGAAAATGGTCAAAAAACCAATTACCAGTAGACGAAAGTCCTGGCTACCACCGGTAAGTTTCTGGAGTGTATTTTCAGGGAAGCAAATAAAATCCGTGTTACTGATAATTTAATAAAAGGGACAAGGGCTTACAACTGAGGAATGCATGGAAGCCAATATTAAGCTCCATCAAAGCAGAACACGACACCCGGGAACGCGGCGGCCGAAACGCAAATAAGAATCACTCCCCATCACCGCACCCGCGCGCCCCCCCACCACAGAGCACGGGGAAGGGGCGGCGAGGCGTGAACTCTGGACCGGCGGTTATAAATACCGCCAGAAAGCAGCAGACACATCAAGCGTGGAGGGCTGAGAACTTGAACAAAACTAAAACTATAGAAGACTGTTATCCTCCCTACATCATTATACGGGTCTGCAGTTCGGTCAATGGCGGCAGACAGCCGTTTGCATAAAATTCAGACACTGCAAAGCAGGATTCTCCGTACCATACCTTACGCAGACCGCTACAGCCGTACACGCCCAACACACGTATTATATTAAAGACATTTTAGACTAACCCTCGATACTCACATGCGTAAAAAAAGTAAAGAGCACTCAGAGAGGACTGCATCTTCGACCCATCATTTTATCCGTCAGTTACGCACAAAATACCACGAAGCTGCAGATAAAAGAGCAATCTCCAAACTAACCAGACAACTACATCCATCCACATCGACATCCACACTCCGCAAGCCACCTGACGATGTGTGGCGGAGGGTACCCTGAGTACCTCTATCGGTTCTCCCTTCTATTCCAGTCTCGTACTGTTCGTGGAAAGAAGGATTGTCTGTATGCTTCTGTGTGGGCTCTAATCTCTCTGATTTTATCCTCATGGTCTCTTCGCGAGATATACGTTGGAGGGAGCAATATACTGCTGGACTCTTCGGTGAAGGTATGTTCTCGAAACTTTAACAAAAGCCCGTACCGAGCTACTGAGCGTCTCTCCTGTGTTGTCTTCCACTGGAGTTTATCTATTATCTCCGTAACGCTTTCGCGATTACTAAATGATCCTGTAACGAAGCGCGCTGCTCTCCGTTGGATCTTCTCTATCTCTTCTATCAACCCTATCTGGTACGGATCCCACACCGCTGAGCAGTATTCAAGCAGTGGGCGAACGAGTGTACTGTAACCTACTTCCTTTGTTTTCGGATTGCATTTCCTTAGGATTCTTCCAATGAATCTCAGTCTGGCATCTGCTTTACCGACAATCAACTTTATATAATCATTCCATTTTAAATTACTCCTAATACGTACTTCCAGTTGCTGACCTATTTTGTAGCTAAATGATAAGGGATCTATCTTTCTATGTATTCGCAGCACATTACACTTGTCTACATTGAGATTCAATTGCCATTCCCTGCACCATGCGTCAATTCGCTGCAGATCCTCCTGCATTTCAGTACAATTTTCCATTGTTACAACGTCTCGATACACCACAGCATCATCTGCAAAAAGCCTCAGTGAACTTCCGATGTCATCCACAAGGTCATTTACGTATATTGTGAACAGCAACGGTCCCATGACACTCCCCTGTGGCACACCTGAAATCACACTTACTTCGGAAGACTTCTCTCCATTGAGAATGACATGCTGCGTTCTGTTATCGAAAAACTCCTCAATCCAATCACACAATTGGTCTGATAGTCCATATGCTCTTACTTTGTTCAGGGTATAACAGATATAGAAACACAGTCATACGTGCAATCAATCATATAGATTCCAAAACAAAAGCCATCTTCAATCAATCATTCCGCCATTCTAGAATCAGACGTGCAAAAAGCCTTGTGGTGTTTCTATGAGAAAGATATACACGTAATGCAGCATAAACGTCATTCCATCAGCACCTCTGATGATGGCTGAACGTATCGTCGACCTGCGACGACCGGATCCAAAAACACATCTGAGAACTATGGAAGCGAAATCATTTACGTTTTCAATGTCCTGCTATAAATCACTTAATATCAAAGAGTTTAGTTTATCTGTTTTTACAGTGCTGGTGCTTTTCTGCAGTTTCTTCGAGTTTATTTCGTTCAGCATCATACGCACAGGCAGCGTCAAACCGCAAACATTTCTCAATCGCTGTCTGAGCCGCTGCTAAGAGACATTCTGAATCGTGTCTGCTGTGGACAGCCTTCCGCACTTATGACTGCGTTGCGCGTCGCGTCGCCCTGACATCGGCGCCGTGTGAACAGAGCGCTCAGCCCGAAGCAGCTGGCATCTGCTGTAGGAATGGAGAAAACCGACCGGTTATCACCGATGCCGGTATTTTAGTTCTGAAAAACAAGTATTTTTTGGTATTTCTTCGGTATCGCTTACAAACGGTGTTTTCTATTTTTACTAATACATGAGTAAAAAAACACCAATTACCCATAACAGCAGAGCTACAATGTTTCGATTTTAAATAAACCTTTTTTGAAACAGGAGTAATTTTTATTCGTAAAATTGGCATTGGTTTGAAATATTGCGGTAATGTACAAAGTGGGAAAAGCGACCAGGGCTATGTTAATAACAAAGCCGACAGAAACAAACAACGAACGCAGGGCACAAGAATTGGTACGGCATTCCTGAGACAATATGTTCCTACTGCCGCGTGTCGTGAATTAAGCATCTGCAGTGCAGTGTACAACACTTGGCCACCACGTGGTCTATAAAGTAGTTTCTCGCTGTCGTTGCCGGGTATCCGTTTCAATTGCTTTAAAAGATTAAACATTTATCTGTCATTTCTATGAAGTAATACAAGAGGAAGAAAATTATGATAACAGTAATAAATTAAAAACTTAACAACACTTCATTCATAGCATAGGTAAAACGGGAGTGTAGCTGATCTGCTGCTTATGTCTACGTAATATGCCTTTATCTGCCTGTAGTCCTTAAAAACTGAGAACAAGAAGAACAGAGTTCTTTAACCTCAGTTTTCACCCTTTAGTACTGACTATTCGCAATGCCGAAACAATCGTATGATCCCCGATTAGAACATGATTTCTGAGCAGATTTACAAAAAAAATTAGAATCAGTGGGAGAATACTGGTGACTTTTTACAGTATTCAACCGCTTATCACTTTTGGGGTAAAGCAGCGAATTGTCGAACGACTAAGTTGTATTTGTCTATTCAACACACGAATAAAAAACTGAAAATCCGTTACCTCATAAACCGGTTATTTTCTGCGGTTTTAACAGTCACGTTAAACTGGTGCGGACAAAAACGATATTATCTAAAAACCGGTTGTTTCAGCGATACCCGCCATCCTTCATGTGGTGGCGTCGACCGTCTGCTCGCAGGCAGTACCCACACCACAGCCCGTAGGCATCGGCCGCTCAGTCGGGACACACGTGTTCGTAATTTTGATCTAAGTAAACCTTTATTACGGTCTCATAATGACGACCGTCGGAAACCCTCCCAGTTGCACATATACAACTTAAAGACAGCAACAAATGTACTGAATCGGTGATGAGGAGGGAGATATACCTTACAAGGGAAGCACACATCCAACGATCTACCCCATTTCGCTCGTCTTTCACACAGTTGTAGTGCATACTTAAATTTAAGAAGTGCTGGTCTAGTATGCTGTGATGAAGTTTTTTCGGGGTATCTAGATTCAAAAATTTAAGAGCATGTAAAACCACGATACAGGGGTGCCTGTTGTCGAACAGCGGCGTTAACGCAGCCGCCTGAGGACGTGTACTGGTAGTACGCCCGAAATGTGTTCGACTCACTTTTTTTTAACGTGATGTATTAGGTTCTTTTTACTGTCCGTATTTTCAGCACTAATTTGCAATTGATTTTAAGCTAACTTCCCGATGTACTTAAGACTCGAAACTATCAATATAGCTCAGAACTGGATGACAATGTAATATTAACCCGCATTCGTGTTTGGTGTTTGCCGGAGGGTACTCCGTGTACCACTGCTATTTCCCCTTTCCCCTGTCCCACTTGCGATTGTTTCGTGGTAAGAACGGTTACTATTAAGTCCCCGTGTGAACTCCATCCCCTCTAATTTTTACTTTCGAGGTCTTTTCGTGAGATAATCGTGGTAGCAAGCAATGTATTTGTTATTCAGGTGAAGAGAAACAGGAATTTACCACACGTCTCTGTTGTAATCTCATCAAAATGTTTGAAATAGACTGAAAAGCAGGAAATAATTATTGAAATAAGAAACTTTAATATAACACGTTTTTAAAACGAACTAAAAAGTGTAAAATAACTTCTAGCACGATACAGATTCCTAAACCCATACAGATAGCCCTGAAAATTTGTGCTAGTAAATTTTTAACAGCTATGAAAATACTGGTAGAATTTAAAACGAAAAAACGTGGGGCGCGAGCAATACATAAGTGATGTTTAATAGTTCACCTCCTTACTATTATCTATCGCATGCGCCCCACGGTTATCGTTTTAAATTCCGCAAGTATCTAAAAAGCCATTAAAAATTCTTACGCACCGATTTTCAGTATTATCTGTATTGAGTCAGGAATCTGTATGGCGCTAGGAGAAGTTATTTTATACTTTTAGTCCGTTTTAAGAAAGGTTACAGAAAAAAGTTTTATTTCAGTAATTCCTGTAGTTTACCACAAAATATTTGTATCACTATTCAGCACCATGTACCTTCGCAAAGGAACCATAATATCAGAAAGCTGTACTCCAATAGCGGACTGACAGCCTGCCCAATAAAGCATGGTATGGGCCAGTTTTTGGAGAAGGTTGAAGCCAAAACATGTGAAAAAAAGATCTGGTCTTAGCTGTCGAACGGAATCGTAAAGAAGGAAACAGGAAGACTCATTTTTGCTGCACAGGAAGAAGTCATCAGCACTAACGCGTTCAAAGACTGAATTGAGAAATGAGCAAAGGATGCGAACTGCAGACACTGCAAAGAAGCTGGGAAGGAATTGACCAGATCTTGAGCCGTTGCAAAAAGATCACTCAGATTGATTACGAGCAGAAGCACAACGGTGCCGCACGAATGATACACTGCAACGTATGTACCAAAATTACCATTTGCCAGTGGCACGGACCTGGTGTGACCACAAGGTAAAAAAAAAATTGCCCAAAATTAAGAAGAAATATAACTGTGGGACTTCTGATTTCAGACAGATCGAATGCTGAAACACGACACACGAACCATCATAAGTATGGAGAAAAAGAAAGTTGACCATTGACATTGACATCCCAGATGATAGCAGAATCGACGAGAAACAACTTTAAGAACATGCCAAATACGAAGACTTGAAAATCAAACTACAGCGGCTCTGTGCTAAACCTGTTAGTGTAAGTGGTCCCAGCCGCCTTGTGGCCGAGCGGTTCTAGGCGTTTCAGTCTGGAACCGCGTGACTGCTATGGTCGCAGGTTCGAATCCTGGGTCGGGTATGGACGTGTGTGATGTTAGGTTAGTTAGGTTTAAGTAGTTGTAAGTTCTACGGGGCTGATGACCTCAAATGTTAAGTCCCATAATGCTCAGAGCCATTTGAACCATTTTAAGTAATCCCAGTGGTTCTCGGCACACTGCGAGCGGTGCTGAAAGATCTTAGTAGGCACCTGAAAACCATCGAAAGTGATAAACTACCCATCTGACAACTACAGAAAGCCACGTAACTGGCATCTGTGCGAGTTATCCGTGGATACATCACGAAGTCCAGGACGCTTGAGAAGAGTCCGACTAGTGTTAAAATACGAAATCCACCATAGTAAACTCATTTATTGTGTTTGTTGTTATAAACAATACGCATGATAATGACATTGTGCTGCATCCTTGGCGACGTGTTTTCGAGGTGTAACAAGGGATTGTGATGAAATGAGTTCTGAGCTGTCGATAGACTGATTCGCATATCACTGGAAGATCTTACCAGGAATATCTGCTTTGTATAATACACACTGTATCTGCGATAATCTTATAAATGTATTGAAAGACGTTCGTTCCATCACTACTCATTATTACCGGATTACAAGTCGCCACAAATGTACCACAGCGATATTATTTATTTTTGGAGGAAAATGATTCATTGTAACGATTTAAGTCTTTGGTGAAATATTCAGAAATGAGGAGACATGGAAAGAACTGATTCGTTGCTGCTCTCGACAGCTTGCGCTCTCTTATGATATTCTAACGGCTCGTAAAACTGTGAATCACCATTTCTCGAAAACGCTTGAGAAGCGTATAGTTTTAGAGCAGCATTTGTTCCATCTATGTATATACTATAACCGTATCAATGAGTAAATTCAGTGACTGAGTGTGTGCTTCCCTTGCTAGTCCTGCATTGGCTCTTGTAATAGGTGAAGAACGATATACATCACACACGAAGCGGAAGAGGAACAGCTTCCGTAAGTGCCTGTGGCGTTCTTAAAGAAACTGAAAACGTGGAAAAGACAAAAAGAACTCTAACAGTATCGCACGTTTTACGCGTATGATCTGTTAAGTGGCTGATTACTTACCGGCAGATTTGTCCAGGAAATTTCTAGTGTTTTTCATGCTTAGTTATAGATTCCCACTATGGTTCAAATGGCTCTGAGGACTATGGGACTTAACTGCTGTGGTTATCAGTCCCCTAGAAATTAGAACTACTTAAACCTAACTAACCTAAGGACATCACACACATCCATGCCCGAGGCAGGATTGCAACCTGCGACCGTAGCGGCCACGCAGTTCCAGACTGGAGTGCCTAGAACCGCACGGCCACTCTGGCCGGCCATAGATTCCCACTATCTAACAGCCTGAAATCCTGCTAGACTTAATTCAAGACGATAAAAGGCGTGGGTGTATATTTATAAAATTCACTTTATCTTCGCCACACACATATTCTACAACATCTACCGTAATATGCATTAAAATTTTTTGTGTCATTTTGCAGATGGAAGGACGTGAAGGGAAAGAAATAGAAAGAAAAATCTCGTCAAGCCATTATTCCGGTTTCAGCTCTCCACCGGAGAATCTAGACCGCCGACCGCGTTAAAACTGGCGTTGAGTGGAAATAGTTCCGCGCAAATGCGCTGCTCCCAGAAATACTGGCGCCAGTCACGGACCGTAAACCAGACCCCGTTTTCCCTAAACGGCGTCCACTCAGGCGCTTTACAGAAGAGGCGGTCATGCATCCACGTATGCAAGGCTACCCACAGAGAAGTGCACCGCTGTATCTGAAGGAGCATAAAAAAATTAATTTTGTCTATATCTGAATGAGAAGCGGACAGTGAATGTAAATCAACAGACACAGTATCTCTACTGCCTTAATTTTCTGTGCAACCAATTTTTTTCTTATATGTATTTCATGTGGGCAGACCGTAGAACATACACTACTCGCACAGTGGATGACGCTTCGAAGCGTAACTGAGGATCGTAAAAGAGGGCAAGTAGGCCAATTAACTACAAACTGCACGGACATTGCTCCGACATAGATCTGAGTGCCTTCACCCATTTTACCCGTGGATGTAGCTTTACGAAGGAAACCAGTGCGGGCAAGGAGAAAGCTACCTGAACAGTTACATAGTCGCTACGGATGGACATTTCACGTCGAGCGCTGGTTTGTACTGATTCTTGGTACCCGATACACTTCAACACAAATGCAGCTCAGGAATTAATAATTTCTCAGATTAAGATCTAAAACGCGCCACGACGATGTAAATTTTAGAACTGACGGAAGACGTTTAGATATCAAGATGTTGCCAGTGCAAGAAAACCAGAAGCTGGTGGTCAAGAATCCGAGCTACAATGATTAAGGAAAGGATGAAATATCCGTCCGCATCTTCAGGTGCCTTACTGTTGCCTTTGTATACGTATTTTGTTTTATGATAGTACGGAGCTTTGCAATTTGTCGGTGTTTTTTGAAAATACATAACAAACGTCGGACTAAATATACAGAGTCGGTCAAAAGTATTCAGGCAAAGGCCACATGCGTATCTCACGGTCAAATGGTTCAAATGGCTCTGAGCGCTATGGGACTTAACTTCTGAGGTCATCAGTCCCCTAGAACTTAGAACTACTTAAACCTAACTAACCTAAGGACAGCACACACATCCATGCCCGAGGCAGGATTCGAAGCTGCGACCGTAGCGGTCTCACGGTTCCAGACTGTAGGGCCTAGAACCGCTCGGCCACTCCGGCCGGCTATCTCACGGTCAATTGTGACTGATGCTTACACGGAATTTGTATCTGCGTATGTGCCGTAATACAGGGAATATTTCGAAAGACGTCGACTATGCGAATGTCACCGCACCCTCTACCTGGAACGATCAGTTGTGTGTTACCATCGCAGGCGTTTGTTCCACGGGCGACAAAAGTTATCAGACACCGCCTCGCTTGACAAGGTAACCGCAGTATGACGGGTCAACTCAGCGGCAGCAAGGAGTCAGTGTACGCAAAGCAGCTGTCTCTTACTATAGGAAAGCACAGGTCTCGTCAAAAAAGACCAACGTAGCGCCATGCCCGTAAAGGCAGGGAAGCGGCAGTGGAGGAGTGAAGGCTTATTGTGCGGCTGCATAGTGAGGGAAAATCATATGCAGAAACAGGCAAGGTCGTCAACCGAAGGCGAGAAACCATATTTAGTATCGTCCAGAAATGCAAAGAAGATAAAACTCTCGTCAATCGTCCGCGACTGGGGCGTCCTCAGAAACTCACGAACGGAGACAAGAGGAAGAATGGTGAAAAACGACCCGCGGACAACGCCCCCTGCTATACCGGCAGAACTGGCAGAAGGCGTTGGTACCGACGTTACTTTTAGAACAGTGCGCAGATGCGCCTGAACAGTGCTGGGCACAATGCCTAAGTGCCAAGGCGCAAACCGTTCGTCAGTAAGTATAACCCAAAAAAGCGGATGGCTTTGGAGAAGAATTTGTCGGAAAGGATGTGACCTTTTGGGACAAGATTCTGTAGAGTGAAGAATGAAAATTTAATTTGAGTTATGTGGATGGCCGCAGTTTTAGTGTGGTGTCAAGCAAACATAGAGTGGGAGCCCAAAAACATGCAAGCAACCATCAAACATGGAGGTGGCAGTGTGATGATGTGGGGTTTCATGCATTCCAGAAGTGTTGGGTGACTTATTTCCAACAAGACAATGATCTTAAGCATACGGCGGAAATTGTCAAACTGTGGATCCTATACAGCACGATTCGTCGCCTCATTACCCCACCGCAGTCTACGGACCTCCATCCCATCGAAAACATCTGGAATGAACTAAAAAAGAGACTACACAAACGACATGTGAGCAGTTTGACACATTTGCGTGCATTGATAGAAGAAGACTGGGTGAATATCGGTTCGGATATGACGAAAAAGGTTGTTTATTCTGTGCCACAAAGGCTGAGGGTTGTAATGCAGAGAAAGGGACGCATTACCAAATACTAACTGGTGAGTGTGAATTCTTTTGCCCATTGTAAATTTTGATTTTCTATCTTTTTTACATAGGGCGTGTTTTGTTGCTTGTTGTTTTTCATATGTTCAGACTGTAGCGGAACAAACACTGGTAGCAGTCACTTCTGGAAAATATCTGGGAGTGTGCGTGCGGAACGATTTGAAGTGGAATGATGATATAAAATTAATTGTTGGTAAGGCGGGTACCAGGTTGAGATTCATTGGGAGAGTCCTTAGGAAATGTAGTCCACCAACAAAGGAGGTGGCTTACAAAATACTCGTTCGACCTAAACTTGAGTATTGCTCATCAGTGTGGGATCCGTACCAGATCGGATTGACGGAGGAGATAGAGAAGATCCAAAGAAGAGCGGCGCGTTTCGTCACAGGGTTATTTGGTAAGCGTGATAGCGTTACGGAGATGTTTAGCAAACTCAAGTGGCAGACTCTGCAAGAGAGGCGCTCTGCATCGCGGTGTAGCTTGCTCGCCAGGTTTCGAGAGGGTGCGTTTCTGGATGAGGTATCTAATATATTGCTTCCCCCTACTTATACCTTCCGAGGAGATCACGAATGTAAAATTAGAGAGATTCGAGCGCGCACGGAGGCTTTCCGGCAGTCGTTCTTCCCGCGAACCATACGCGACTAGAACAGGAAAGGGAGGTAATGACAGTGGCACGTAAAGTGCCCTTCGCCACACACCGTTGGGTGGCTTGCGGACTATAAATGTAGATGTAGAAGAATAAAATACATGTTTTGAGTTAAAAAAAACATTTAAAGTTTACTACTCTGATTACTCCCAGTGTCTGAATAATTTTGTCCACCTCCGTATATGCGCAGTGCCAATAGGAGAAAGGGTATGTTTATTGTCTTCATGGTTGTGCAAAAGGAAGCATCTTCAAAACCATAGGATAATTTGCGAACGCACAAGCGCACGCACTAAATTTAATAATTAGTATTTGTCGGGGGCAATTGGTAATAAAGTCCCAGAAATAAATTAAAATGGATCCGATCCTCCGGTTCCTGCCAATGTTTTCGAGAGGTTTTCCTTGATTATCAGGCTAATGCTAAAAGTGGAATTCCCTTCTGACTTATTTCCAATTGGACGTCGTCTATTCCGTTAGCAGCTCGCCTGGTGTTTGGCTGGAAAGTCCGTGACTCAAACATTTCGCTGTACCCCAGGCTGAGTACTACACAGGCCACGGCAGAGGTACGGTGCACATGTGTGGCAAGTCATGGAGTGTGAAATGTGTTCACAGAATCAAATATACCTGACTGGGCTAAGATATGGACACACCGTGAGAAATGCATGCTTGAAAATAAATGTAGATGTTAGCCAAGCCTGCACTTTATGATGTTGTATTTGACGAGGAACGGCACCAGTGCAATGTCCTCAACACGCTACAAGTGTAGATCGTGGTCAGAACAGTATCATGTGTGGTTACGAGTGCATTACGTCGCAGCTAAGTGAATTCGAGCGTAGGGAAATTGATTGCGCTCGATTAGTGAGTGCTTCCGTAACCAAGGCAGCGGAAGTGTTTGGTAGTTCAAGAGGTAACGTGTCGAAAAGCCACATACAGGGAAAGCGGAAAAACATTATCCTCTTTAAGTTACAACGAAAACGAAAGTGCGCGCTGAGTGCGTTGACGGCCATGGAAGAGGACTGTGACGAAAAATAAAACGACAACAGCTTCAAAAGTCACTGAACAACTGAAAGCTGCAGTCACGAACACTGTCGGCACCAAAAGAACACGAAGGGAGCTCCAGAAGCAGGGAACTGCACAGCGCTGGAATTCCATTGTCAGTGATGCAAATGCTCCTAACATGAAAACGTTGTACCGAAGCTATAAAACCTGGGCTATGGATCAATGGAAAAATGTCATTTGATCGGATGAATCTCGTTGCACACTGTTTCTAACTTCTGGCCGAGTTTATGTCACAAGTGCAAAACATGGCGGGGGTTCGGTGATGTTTTGGCGCGGCCATGTCGTGGTACATGCATGGGCGCCATGGTTACTCTGCAAGATCGCATTACTGCCGAGGACTGTGTGACCATTTTGGCTCATCAGGTCCGTCTCATTGTACAATGTTTGTTCCCCCATGGTGATGCTGTGTTTCAAGAAGATACGGTCCCTGTTGAAAAAAACTCGCATCGTTTAGGGCTGGATTTTTGAGCGAGAGGATGTACTGTTGCTTCTCTCCTGGCCCTCACATTCAACAGATCTGAATATTCCAGAACTCGGGACCCGCGAAGGCAAAGGTCCCGAGTCAGAGTCTCGGTTCGGCACACAGTTTTAATCTGCCAGGAAGTTTCAGATCTGAGTATTATTGGGGCTTTATGGTCCACGTTGAAGAGAACGGTGAGTGATCAGTGTCCACCTCCATCGCCGTTACCTGAGCTTGTCACTATTTTGCAGGAAGATTTCCCTTGAGAACCATAAACTATGTGCATTTATCCATGCCGAGGCGACTGGAAGCTACTTGGAACGTCAAAGATTTTCCTACATCGTATTAGGAGTGGTAATGTTTTGGTGTTTCTTTTTTTTGTCCACCCCCGGTATTTAGCAGGCACGCCCAGCAAGCGACTCAGGAGCAGTGCGCGCTGTAGACCGCGGAGGAGGCAGGCGGCGAGCCGCTTTCAGCCAAACCACAATCGGTGGAAGGCAGGGCCAGCAAATATGTCGTGAGGATGAAGCAAAACCGAGGGATCATACCCTTTGCGGGAAGTTCATGGATTATCGCAAGCAGCCACACTGGTTGTTTCACCGAGTCCGTGGATTACAACAGGTTCCACTTCTGGGGGCGGAATACTAGCAAAACTGCATTCCGCAGCTCAGGCAAAAATACTGCGAAGTCTCCTAGGAGTAACTCTCTGGAATACCACATTAGGAGAAAAGTAGTAACCAATCATTGAGAGAAAAAACAAAGAACGTGACTCACAGGAGTCGCATGAATAGTTCCACAGTTACGGATTCGACATTCAATCACAACATTGGCGAATACTCCAATGGAGACATATTCTGTCTTCAAAATTTGAAGGCGTGAAAGCAGATGACTACAAGATTTTTACATCAACGCTGAAAATATTTTCAAGACTGATCGCTTTTAGTGAGAATTCTCTCTGTAACGCGCACGATACATATTGGCAAAAATAATTCTTATTTCGTAACAAGAGTTAACAGATTACAGTAAGTAAGTAAAGCGAACGAGTGTTTTCATTTTTGTGGAGCTATTTTTCCTGTTTCCGTCAAGACAAGGAACGAATCTGTTAAAAAGGCAGTTCCGTGCTGTGCCACAACTTCCTTCTTTTACTACACGAGTTTCGAATTTACTGCAATTGTCCATAAAGAATGCTTTCTGGTTCAAAGCTAACGTCCTTAATCGTCTGTGGATGAAATTTGGAAATTTCTTCAACTTTTAAAATTAAAAGCCACTCCAAGCTGCTATTTCTCTCTCGTTGAAGAGGACATTGTACTATACATAAATACAATCGTCTCAAAAGAATTACACTTTAAAATATTTTAGAAATTAATGATTATTTTTTCCTTACAGTAGTTTTTAGTTTCATAAATGAGTCCGTTACCGAATGTACTTGCCACTTACCCACCTTTGGAAACGGGAAGATTTTATGTATACTAAACAAAGTCATGAAAAATATAATCCTATTTGAGTCCATCCAGTATATAAAATAGTCCGCATAATGCAAATCTGTTGTTCTGTCTTTATTGTTTACAATTGTCATTCGGACTGTGAGAGAAAAAAATAAATAGGGGAAAAGGTGATTCTACAAAATGTCCTGTATTGTTTTTATTTTATGTAATATACTATATAAGTTAAACAGTCAAAACGCTCTTATTAAATAACCGTATAAAATACTCAGCGCATTCATGTTGAACAATTTCAGTTCTTTCTAGTCACACGGAAACTGTAAGTAAAATATAAACTTTGACCACAGCAGAACTTGTAGGAAAAATGTAGTCTTCGGTCGTAGACGTATTTTCGGATATAGACAAAGATGTCATTTGACAACGTGGCGGATACTTGGCTGTTTTGTGCAAAACAGACGCAAAAAAGTGTTTGTACGGCACTGGTAGAGGCAATCGGAAAAGCAACGAGCACAGTAGAAAGCAAATACACCTAAATAGCAGTACATCATAAATACATATACAACTCGCTACGTTTAGAAGCCAAAAAAAATTGTTATTTTGCAAAGAGAAGCTGAAGCATCCAGTTTGTGTCGATGTTGTAAGCATGTACTGACTGAAGACCCAAACACGTATTACGCTGGGTGAAAGTGCGAGACGTGAATTGCCTTAAATAAAAGTACATAAAGTAATATACTCCACAGCCACGGAGCTCAACAGCCAGTAAAAAGAGATAAATTATGTAAATGATTTTAGATTAAAAATCTGTACCTTCTGTAGTAATTACGACCAATGTACTTTGTAGCCTAATTATCTCGCAATGTATTTTATACTTCGTAAAGAACTCAGAAAAACTTTATCGTTATGTGAGGTAACTGCATCCGGTAAAATGGACCTTGCTTTAAACATACAAAAATGTCTTTAGTAAGAACTATTTCTTCAGAGATACGACAGAAAATTATCAAAAGAGGAAACACGCTATGTTTTCTCCTACCCCACTTCCCAACTAAATATGGGCGACGCGAATATCTACCTCTACCGTAATTCGAACCTGCTTGCATCTGATCGAGCGGCATAACCGAAGTATTCGCGCTCCTTAGAGGTTCACAGACGGAGTCAAATACAATACACTATTTGTCGCTGACTTAATGTGACTGACTGATTTGTCTGGGAGGCCAGCGAAGAGAATCCGGCCTACTGTTGCTGTTTAGAACCATATATTGAGGCGGCGATCACAGCTGTGTGGACTACAGACGACGAGAGGGTGCGTAGCGCAGGCCGCCTGCAGATCGCCCCGCCTCCACCAGCATACCAGGGGCCGCACCGCGCTGAATAGCAGGGCCCGAGGTCAGGGCGGGGGCAGAGCTATGCAGAAGCGTGCAGTATGCAGGCCAGCGGAACGCCCGTTATGCTCGGCACGGCCCCCACATGTCTGACGTCGGCACGTACGCCCCCTCTGACGGAAGTCGAGACACACACACACACACACACACACACACACACACACATATTTTATCCACTCTGTGAGCACTGTTCCCCAATAAAATGAGGGATTTAAATCCAAACAAAAAAGCGAATAGTCAATAAATACAAATGTGTCCTCGCAGTACATCAATTTTCCTGGTATTTATCCGGTATCTTCACCGAGTCGGCAAATGGATCTCGATTTAGTAATGTCAGTGGTAGAGGGTGGCCAGACCGCTTTCCTGTCGCTTCCTGACCCCACCCCCATTCACCCCTCCCTTGTCCCTCCCCCACCCCATCTGGGATGAGAAGTATGTACACCAGCCGTTTGCGTCTATTGTTATTCAAGCTAAAGTGTGCGAATATTTTTCGAAATGTTTGCGATTCGTGTAACCGAGGTGGTAATATTCCGGTTCTTATTTGATCTCCCCTCTTACTTGGCCTATTACAAACGTAAAAAGGGCTTGTCCCATTTTCACATCGAGAATTGTAAATCATTGCCTACGACTTTTTCCATACTTCTTGCCCAGGCAGAATTACACGTTTCCTCAGAAATCAGATGAAAATTTAAGACGAAATTCATTACAGATACACATGAAATGAGTGTACAGTTGTGAGCGATACATCCGCTGTATTGAACACTGCCCTTGTCTCACCCCTTTTGTTATTATATAATATAGAAATGTTGTTCTGCTGTAAGGAAACACCATTCTCCTTGTTTTAGTACCCAAATGTTTCGGAGAAGTTTCTCGATCTTCAGTGGGTTCATTTAATCTCCTAGTATTACATATTGCTTTTTATGTGGCTGTCTGACATTCACTGTACAGCTATAATTATTGCCCTCCAGTATGTCATCATTATACCAGGTTCAACAAAAGAAGACACATGCAGTGATTCAGCATGATTCCCACGAGTCTGTTGATGCTATCCAAATAATCTGAATTTCGAACATTCGTCTAACACATTTCGTTCACTTGCAATCTACATGGTGGCAACAGTTCTCCTTTGTGTTAGACGACAAGTGCACAAAATGTGTTGGACGAAGTTTCGAAATTCAAATTTCTGGATGGTATCTACAGACTCATGGGAATGATGCTGAATCACCATGCAGTTGTGAAACCACTTCATGAGAATGATGATAAGAGAGTCTTATATAATTATCGTCCTATTTCCTTACTGACATCGTTTTCCAAAATATTCGAAAAAGTGATGTACTCAAGAGTAGTCACACATTTAAGTGGAAACAGTTTACTTCACATATTCTAGTTTGTATCCCAGAAAGATTGCGCCACTGATAATACCGTTTATGTATTCACTCATCAAACAGTACAAGCCTTAAATAATAATGTATCGCTGGTTGGTATTTTTTGTGATCTTTTCAAGGTGTTTAACTGCGTATATTATGATATGCTCTTAGAAAAACTCAGGTTGTATGGAATTGATTGCTTTACGCATAGCCTGTTTGAATCACACTCGACAAACAGAATGCAAAACGTTGTGCTGACTAATTTAGACAATGTCGTGAAGATATAAAATTTTCGTGACTGGGGAAATATCACACACACCGCAAGGTTCAGCTTTGTTGCACTCACATTCCTTGTAAACGTGAATGACCTTTCATTAACATTTGAGAAGCAAAGTTGGTACTTCTTGCAGACGATACTAGTGTTATAGTAATCACATTAGAGAGAAAGCAACTGGAGAGGCAGTAAATGAAACTTTCTACAGAACTGTTAAATGGTTGCCTGAGGATGCACTGTTGCTAAATTTTGAAAAAAAAAAACCACCACACACTACATTCAGTTCTGTACAATAAGTAGAGCCATACCATCAACTGATGTAGTAGATGAGCAGGAGTCACTATGTAGGATAGAATGCTCCAAATTATTGGTTGTATATATTGATGAAAACTTTAACTGGAAGAAGCATATTACTGAGCTTCTCATACAGTTAAGTTCAACTACTTTTGCTCTTCACATAATCTTGGAAACAAAGGTGTCAACCTCCTGACATATTTTGCATATTTCCATCCAATAATGTCGTACAGAATAGTTTTCTGGGTTAATTCATCACTTGCCAAATAATATTGTTGCACAAAAGCGAGTAGTAAGAGTAATATAAGGTGTTCACCACGGACGTCATGTATATATCTCTTCAGGTAGCTAGGCAGTTTAACTGCCCTGTCACAAAATATCATGACCACCAACCTACTATCGATATAAATCCGTCCGGGCACAGCAGCGTCACCTGGCGAGGAATGACTACTAGTCAGACACACACCCACGATACATGTACTATCAGTGAGCTTGCTGTCCGTGTGTAGAATCGGGAAGCGGCGCGATCTATCTGAGTTTGACCGAGGGCAGATTGTGATGACCCAGAGGCTCAGCACGAGCATCCGGAAATGCAGGACTTGGATATTCGAAGAGTGCTGTGAAGAGGGTCTTCATCACGTGGCGAAACCAAGTTGAAACCACGTCCAGACATCGGGGGAGGGGGGGGGGGGGGGGGGAGGGAGGTTGAGCGACCGCCCCTCATTACCGATGTCAGACGTCGTAGGCCGGGCAGACTGGTAAAACAGGACAGGCGGTGAACTGTGGTGGAACTAAAATCAGACTATAATGTTGAACAGAGTGCAAGTGTGTGTGAACACAAAAGTCCACCGAACACTCCTAACGAATGGCCTCCGCAGCCGACGACCCATGCATGTGCCAGTGTTAACACCACCACATCGGCTAGTATGACTGAAATGGATGGGCACGTTACCATCGGCACTGGACGTTGTCGCAGTGGCAGAGCGTTGCATGGCCTGATGAATCCCGATACCTTCTTCATCACGCGGATGAAGAGCGCGAATTCGTCGTCTTCCACGAGAGCAGCCCGTTGACACCTGTACTGCGGGACGGAGACATGCTGGAGGCGCCTCCATTATGCTCTGGGGAACATTCCCATGTCCAGTGGAGCTCGTGCAAGGTACCATGTCGACCGAGGAGTATCGCATACTGGTTTCAGACCACGTACACCCGTTCATGACGATCGTGTTTCACAATGGCAGTGGCATTTTTTAACAAGATAATGTGCAATGTCACAAGGCCCGGAGAGTGACGGAGCGGTTCGAGGAACACAGTGTAGAGTTCCAATTGTTGTGCTGTCCCTCCCCCCTCCCAGCTCGACAAATACGAACCTGATCGATTATCTCTGGGGTGTGATCGACCGTGGCGTCAGAGCTCATCGCCCACAGCCCGGTACTTACGGGAATTGAGGGTGTGCGAATGTGGTGCAGCGACCTACCAAGTCCCCATTGCTTCCATGCCATGCTGCGCGGGATTAGCGGAGCGGTCTGGGGCGCTACAGTCATGGACTGTGCGGCTGGTCCCGGCGGAGGTTCGAGTCCTCCCTCGGGCGGGCGTGTGTGTGTGTGTGTGTGTGTGTGTGTGTGTGTGTGTGTGTGTGTGTGTGTGTGTGTGTGTGTGTCCGTCCTTAGAATAAATTAGGTTAAGTAGTGTGTAAGCTTAGGGACTGATGACCTTAGCAGTTAAATCCTATAAGATTTCACACACATTTGAACATTTTTTTTCCGTGCCACGACGCGTCCCCGCTGTTATCCGTTCCAAACGTAGACATACCGGCTATCGGTAGGTGTTAATAATGTTCTGGCTGATCAGTGCACACATACTCCTTCTGCATCATTTCGATAAGAGAATCGTTCAAATGATCTATGGAACACGTAACTAACTAAGTCTTTTTTTCTCCTACACACACACACACACACACACACACACACACACACACACACACACACACGGCACTCGGGTAGACAAGTGTGGATAGTATGTGGTTTGCCGAGTATGACGCTATAGGTAGCGATGATGAACATAGCGTTGCTGAGCGGAGTGGTAGGAAGCATCGGGACATCGGAGAATGTCAGGTGTAGGAGAGTAGGTATGTGCGCTGGCGACTAACTGCCGCTTGCTGCGTACTGACCTTTGGCCCAGCCGGTGAGCACGTTGCCCAGGTAGGCCACCTTGTAGGTGGGGTCGTACTCTGTGATGGTAACGGAGCGCCGCTTCCACAACTTGCCCAGCGACTGCTTGATGGTCCGCAGCGTGCGCTCCCGGAAGTGCTTGCCGCCCCCGCCGCCGCCGCCGCTGTTGCCCTCGGCCACCTCCTCCTGCTGCCCGTCGCTCTGCTTGTGCATCGTGGCCTCTACGCCTGGACGCTACATCGCACACGCATCACTGAGCCACACACACCGTCCACTAGCGCTGTTTCTTATACGAAAACTGATAAGCGTTTATTACTCCACTTGCCTGCACTGCAGTACGATATTAATAACCACTTCGAGCACTTAAATTTTTATCACGGCACAGTAACGTAGACGCGGAAGTTTGCTCGTGAAACTATATCACGGTACGCAGAGTATGACTAGATGAAGGCAGCCTGGTGGGACTGCACAGATGGACAGCGCCTCCAGGGCAGACTGCGAGGCGAGGCGAGGCGAGCTTGCGCGAGCGGACGCGGCTGTGATAGGCAGCGGCGGCTGCGCAACGCAGCCACGGGCCGCGGCTTCCCTCCTTACGAAACAGCCCGGCGCGGCGCGGCGCGGCGTCGTCCGCCGGCGAGCGCTGCTCGAGCCCCGAGGCGTGCGGCCGCCGCCCTCCCTGTGGCCGCGCGAGCTGCCTGCCTCTGCGTCGTCCCTTCTCCACCTGCAACGCACCACCAGCTCCGTGTCAGCCCTCAAGTCTCAATTATTACCACATCCAGAAATAACAAGTTACATAATAAGAGTAAAACACTGATAGTAGCCACACGGGAGCGATGGCCAACGGCTATGGTTCTCCAACTAACTACTGTACACCGCTTCTGCTCAGTTACTAGTGAGTCTGTCGCGAGTGAGACGCTGACGCTTTCCTTAACACTCGTTTCGCGCGCGTGTGTGTCTCTGTGTGTGTGTGTGTGTGTGTCTGTCTGTCTGTCTGTCTGTCTGTCTGTCTGTCTGTCTGTCTGTCTCTGCGCGCGCGTGTCTGCGCGCGCGTGTCTGCGCGCGCGTGTCTGCGCGCGCGTGTCTGCGCGCGCGTCCGTGCGTGTTGGGGCATTAAAAGGAACGAATGTGGACAGACCTAATAAAACTGAAGTAGGAAAAGAAGGAAAATGCTACATAAGAAAGTAAAACTTAAGGAAAAGGAAAACGTAGCAACAAGAATGCCACAGGAAATTGTCATTGGCTGGCCACTTACATAAAATATGGGCGAGCTTGTCACGCAGTGAGCAAATTGAGATCCTCTAGCCTAAAATCTTTGTAAAAACATTTGACATGGTACAGAACATTAGAACTTTAACCACATTCGTCCGAGTGTTGCCTAAAAAATACTCGTTTCAACAAAAAGTAAGTAGTTTTCATGATTTAGTTTTTCACACACTTTAATATTGTACAGAATGTCAATATTTTTCCGTAAGTTAGACTGAGTAGTTTCAGAAACTTACGTTTCAAGACTGTACAGATCTATCAACATACCGTCACTATTTACGTTTTCGTCCACCATGTTCCTTGACGCGCTATGGCAGTCTTCCTCTGCCGACTGGGAGAGATGGTCATACCATCTCTAGGATACTTATCCACCCCATAAAACATTTTTTAAATTTTGATGGGAATTAATTTTTTTATAGATACCAACTAAGTATGTTCTCATGATTAGTTCTACTAAAGGCCTATTGAGAGAAGAATAATTCACATTGCTATTAATAAAGTACACTACTAGCCAAAAGTATGAAATCTTATGGGACTTAACTGCTAAGGTCATCAGTCCCTAAGCTTACACACTACTTAACCAAAATTATCCTAAGGACAAACACACACACCCATGCCCGAGGGAGGACTAACCTCCGCCGGGACCAGCCGCACAGTCCATGACTGCAGCGCCTTAGACCGCTCGGCTAATCCCGCGCGGCACACTACTGGCCATTAAAATTCCTACAACAAGAAGAAATGCAGATAATAAACGGATATCCATTGGAGAGATATATTACACTAGAACTGACCTCTGATTACATTTTCACGCAATTTGAGTGCATAGATCCTAAGAAATCAGTACCCAGAACAACCACCTCTGGCCGTAATAACGGCCTTGATACGCGTGGACATTGACTCAAACAGAGCTTGGATGGCGTGTACAGGTACAGCTGCCCTTGCAGCTTCAACACGATACCATAGTTCATCAAGAGTAGTGACTGGTGTATTGTGACGAGCCAGTTGCTCGGCCACCATTGACCAGACGTTTTCAATTGCTGAGACATCTAGAGAATGTGCTGGCCAGGGCAGCAGTCGAACATTTTCTATATCCAAAAAGGCCCGTACAGGACCTGCAATATGCGGTCGTGCATTATCCTGCTGAAATGTAGGGTTTCGCAGGAATCTAATGAAGGGTAGTGCCACGGGTCGTAACACATCTGAAATGTAACGTCCACTGTTCAAAGTGCCCTCAATGCGAACAAGAGGTGACCGAGACGTGTAACCAATGGCACCCCATACCATCACGCCGGGTGATACGCCAGTATGGCAATGACGCATACACGTTTCCAATGTGCATACCGCCATATCGCCAAACACGAATGCGACCATAATGATGCTGGAAACAGAACCTGGATTCATCCGAAAAAATGACGTTTTGCCATTCGTGCACCCAGGTTCGTCGCTGAGTAAACCATCGCAAGCGCTCCTGTCTGTGATACAGCGTCAAGGGTAACCGCAGCCATGGTCTCCGAGCTGATAGTCCATGCTGCTGGAAACATCGTCGAACTGTTCGTGCATATGGTGGTTGTCTTGCAAACGTCCCACATCTGTTGACTCAGGGATCGAGACGTGGTTGCACGATCCGTTACAGCCATGCGGATAAGATGCCTGTCATCTCGACTGCATGTGATACAAGGCCGTTGGGATCGAGCACGGTGTTCCGTATTACCCTCCTGAACCCACCGATTCAGTATTCTGCTAACAGCAATTGGATCTCGACCAACGCGGGCAGCAATGTCGCGATACGATAAACCGCAATCGCGATAGGCTACAATCCGACCTTTATCAAAGTCGGAAACGTGATGGTACGCATTTCTCCTCCTTACACGAGGCATCACAACAACGTTTCACCAGGCAACGCCGGTCCACTGCTGTTGGTGTATGAGAAATCTGTTGGAAACTTTCCTCATGTCAACACGTTGTAGGTGTCGCCACCGGCGCCATCCTTGTATGAATGCTCTGAAAAGCTAATCACTTGCATATCACAGCATCTTCTGCCTTCCGGTTAAATTTCGCGTCTGTAGCACGTCATCTTCGTGGTGTAGCAATTTTAATGGCCAGTAGTGTAAAAATGCTCTTCATTCAGTTAGAAAAGGTTCTATTGAGTTTAATATTCCCCTGAAAACCCTACATCGAAAAACAGAAACCGATTGCGATCCAAAAACTGCAACGGGCGCATTTTTCGGATTTGCCAATGAGGAACCACTAGTGTAATTTCCTATAATTTTGTCGTACCTGCAACAAGTAGTTCAACAAAAACATGTTACTCTTTTAACACTATTTTCTCTTTGTTTCTGAAGTGTTTTTTCCAGGTGCTATCTGTCCTGTGCGTGTCTGGCCATCGAACTCACACGAGTAAGATGGCAAAGGGTTAAACAGTACAAAAAAATTCATAGTTGGTTTGAAACTTGACCTAACTTCATGAACGAAGTCTATTTTGCTTTTTATGAATATAAAAAAATGTTAATTTCCCAGTGTCTTTTGTCTATTGCGATTTAATATTGGCATTTGAAAAAAATCATGGCCACCTATCTCTAAATGTTTGTAGTATTTGTATCCAAATGTTTGTAGTTCTAAAAAACTTTCTTCTGTGCTACAATATCGCAGCGCGCTACATGAAGAGACAAGACGAAACCACATTTAAAAGAACACGAAACCTCCAAGATTGGCGAAATTTTCAGAAGCTCAAAATTTAGCGTGGGCTTCGAGACGAGGTGCTTTTAATAGTTTCCACTATGAAACTCTGTCTCGAAACCTTGTAGAAAATCAAGAAGATTCTGGTCGTTTGTAAGGTACACCTGCGTCAAAACACAGTGAATACCTTCACTGCGCGATGGCAATGATAATATTACCAATGACAATGCCACCAAAGGGAAAGAATTCCTTCACCAAAGAAGATGCAATAAATCACCCAGAATTCATATCGAAAACACCTGCCGGCATCATAACTTAGAGAAAAATAACCTCAGTGCAGCGAAACAACTAAAATCACTTAGCAAAGCAAGGTTTGCATTACAGATTACACATCAGTTAGGTTTCTTTCGGAGTATGCAGTTGTAACTGCTCCATATTTAGCAGTCATATACAACCGGTCGGTCGACGAAATATCCGTACCTAAAAAATGAAAGTTACACAGGTTACACCGGTACTCAAGGAAGGAAGTAGGAGTAGCATAATCCAATGAAATAAAGACCCATATCACTGGCGTCGATTGACAGCAGTATTTTGGAACATATATTGTCTTCCAATATTGTGAATTATCTCGAAGAAAACGATCCAGCAAGGATTCATAAAATATCGTTCTTATGAAACATCACTTGCTCTGTGGACTGGGGATCTCAAATTCATTCCACATTTTTAGATTTCTAGAAAGTTTTTCTTTTCCTGTGTCATCAATTTTCTGGCTGATTTGACGCAGCCCGCCATGAATTCCTCTCCTGTGCCAACCCCTTCATCTCAGAGGAGCACATGCAACCTACGTCCTCTTTGCTGGATGTATTCCAATCCCTGCCTCCACCTACAGTTTTTACCCTCTGGAGCTCCCTCTATTCCGCATAGTCTGAACATATGTTCTATCATTCTCTCTCTTCTTATTGTCAGTGTTTTCCTTATATTCCTTTCCTCGCCGAGTCACCGGAAAACCACCTCATTCCTTATCAGTCCACCTAATTTTCAACCTCCTACTGTGGCACCATCTCAAATGCTTCGATCCTCTCTGTTCCGGTTTTCCCACAGTCGGTGTCTCGCTGCTGTACAATGCTCTGCTCTAAACATACATTCTCAGAAATTTGTCCCTCAAATTAAGGTCTATCTTTGGTACTAGTAGACTTCTCTTGGCAAGGAATGCCATTTTTGCCAGCGCTAGTCTACTTTTTATGTACTCCTCACTCCGTCCGACATTGGTTATTTTGCTGCCTAGGTAGCACAATTCCGTAACCGCATATTTTGTGATCACCAATCCTGATGTAGCATTTGTCGTTGTTTTCATCACTTTTGTGTTTCTTCGATTTACTCTCAACCTATATTCTGTACTCATTAGACTGTTCGCGTCATTTAACAGATCCTGTAATTCTTGTTCACTTTCACTGAGGATACAAAGTCATCATCAAATCTTGTAATTGGTAACCTTTCACCTTGAATTTCAATCTCACTCTTGAACCTCTCTTTTATATCCGTCTTTACTTCTTCGACGTATGTATTGAACAGTAAGGGCGAAAGACTACATCCCTGTCTAATACCCTTTTTGACCCGAGCACTTCGTTATTCGTCTCCAAATCTTGGTTCTTGTACATAGTGTACATTACTGGTCTTTCCCTATAGCCTAACCTCAGAATTTCGAACATCTGCCCCCCCCCCCTAAACTGCCGACCTTACAATGTTTTGTCGTCGGTTGCACTATGGCCTTGTTTGTTACTTGTTTAGAGTATTTACAGTATCTGGGAGTCTGCTAAACATCGCCTTGTGAACTACGTACCTGTTTCTTCATTGTAATACAAAATTTCTCCGCAGGAACGTGCTAGTTTTTACGACCCTAAGTTTGGCGAAATTATTATTCGGTGGCTGGAGAAATAAATCAGTGGTATAGCTCAAGAAATAGACGAAAAAGGTGACGATTTTGCAATAGCCAGTGATCACAGTTCCGTTAGCGGAGGATCGTTCAGATGAACTTCAGGACGGTTATTATAGGGAACTTTCTGTTTCTCCAATAAAATACTTAAAGCATTAGTTAAAATCAAATGTGTAGATGACAAAGAAAAATGTAGATCCCAGCACTGAATTCCAATGTAGCGGAGTTTCGTTTCGTATCTATTTAGGGAAATTTCCTGTGCATGTTAAAACCCTGGAATTTAGTTTTACGTGAGGATTTACTTGTTATGTTCAAATGCGTGTGAAATCTTATGGGACTTAACTGCTAAGGTCATCAGTCCCTAAGCTTACACACTACTTAACCGAAATCATCCTAAGGACAAACACACACACCCATGCCCGAGGGAGGACTCGAAACTCCGCCGGGACCAGCCGCACAGTCCGTGACTGCAGCGCCCTAGACCGCTCGGCTAATCCAGCGCGGCACTTGTTATGAAGATACTATAATTTAACAGAATGTGGTGTAACAGTTTGTTTATGTTTACTATTTTAAAAAATCGAAGGAAAATATGTGATTTTTTTGTGACAAAAGGTAAAATACTGCTGGCTTTGTTTAGTGCAATAAAACCATGAAGTATTTAAACAACACCTATATAATTCTAAAAATAAATATTACCTCATTTAAAAGTTTCAGATGGTTTGCGCCTTAAATCTCTGTTCTATAGACCCCGCCTTAGGGGAAAGTCACCTCGCGAGTTAAGGGCTAGCACCATATGAGGAGACTAAATAAAACCTGATTTAAAAAAGACGCAAAATGTCTAAGATTGGCGTTGTTTTATAGAAGCTCTAAATTAGCCTGGGCTTCAATGTCAGGTGCTTTTAATAGTTTTTACAATGAAACTCTGTCGAAATTTAGCAAAAATTCCAAAGAGATTCTGGTCGTATGTGAAGTACACCAGCGGCAAGACACAACCAATACTTTTACTGTTCTATAGCAATGCAATTTTACCGCTGACAGTACCACCAAAGTAATGTTACTGAGCACGGTTTTGCGAAATTCCTTCACCAAATTTGACGCAGTAAATGTCTCAAAATTCGAATCGAGAACAGCTGCCAACACGAGGTGCTTCGGAAGCACAACAGCTCACTGAACTAAATATCCGTATCTGAAGACTGGAAAATTACACAGGTCACACCAACACTCAATAATGGAAGTAGGAGTAATCTGATAATTAATTATTACAGATCCCTATCTCTGATGTTGATTTGCAGTAGGACTTTGGAACATATACTGTTCTAACATGATGAATTATCACGACGAAAACGATGTTGTGACACACATCCAGCGTACATTCATTCAGGACACATCGTTCTTATGGAACAACTCGCTCTTTATTGTCGCGAAGTAATGAATGCTATCGGCAGGGGATCACAATATTTCTAGGTTTCCAAAAGGCTTTTGACACAGTCCCTCAAAAGCCGCTTCTAATGAAACTGCGCGCCGATGTAGTATCGTCTCACTTTTAGACTGGACTCGTGATTTCGTGTCAGGAACGTCACAGTTCGTAGTAACTGACGAAAAGTCGTCGAATGAAACAGAAGCGACTTCTGGCGTCCGCAAGGAACGTATTATAGACCCTCTGCTTTTGCTAATCTATATAATCGATTTAGAAGACAATCTGAGCAGCCCTCATGGACTGTCTCAGAGTGTTTACTGTCTTGTAAAGCACACAGAATGTCAAAACCAACTGCAAAACGATTTAGAGAAGATACCTATATGGTGCGAAAAGCAGCAGTTGACTAAATAATGAAAAATGGGAAGTCATCCAAATGAGTAGTGAGAGGAACTCGCTAATACGTAGGAATTACAATTATAAAAAATTTGGATTGGAACGATCACAGAGAAAATCTTGTGCCCAACGCCAACCAAGGACTTCGTTTTAATGGCAGAGCACTTAGAAGATGCAGCAAATCTAATAAATAGAGTGCTTACATTACGTTCTCTTCTGGTGTACTGCTGCGCAATATCGGTTGCTTCCCTGACAGAACTGATGGAGGGCTTGGAAGAAGTTGAAAGAAGTTTTGTAGTATTATAAAAAAGAGGTGTGTGTGTCACGGATGTGATACGTGAGCTGGACCGATAATAATCAGATCAGGGGTTTGTCAATGCGTCGAGATCTCTTCACGAAATTTCAGTCGCCAGTTCTCTCATCGGAATGTGAAAATATTTTGTTCATTGCCATCTATATAGCGAGCAGTGATCATAGTGATAAAGTAAGAGAAGCCAGAGCTTGCACGGAAAGATGTGTTAATTTTTCCCATGTCTTGAGAAACAGTAGAGAAATAGGTTGAAAGTGTTTCAATGAATTATGTGCAGGCACTGACGTGCGAACTGCAAGGTCGTCATGTATATATAGAAGAAAACGATCGATAAAATGGAGTATCGTGCAGTAATTCGTTTCCTGATTTCGAATGGTAATAGCGCTGCAGCAATATGTGCTTAGTTGGTGGGAGTGTAGAGCAGCATTGCACCATCATATCAAACAGTGCTTAGGTGGCGGAGGGGCCAAGCAAACCCGAATGAGCAATAAGAAAGTGAAAGGCGATCTCTCCGTGAAGAACCGGGTATCGTAAGAGAAGTGGAGGTCTTAATGTACCCAGACCGGCGTGTAGCAACTAAGGACATTATGGAAAAAGTGAAAATCAGTTACGAATCAGTTTTCAAAGACTTTCACGACATTTCGAACATGAGAGAGACCTCCACCTGCTGCTTTCCGCGTGTTTTCACACACATTCAAAACAATCCCGCAGATGAAATCTTTAGCGACCCCTATCACCATCGACTTGTGCTGGCTGTGTCGCTTTCATCTCGTGAAAATGTGTTTAGCAAGCAGTGCAAATACTTGGATTAATCATTGCTGAAAACGGCGAAGACTTATCGTCGGGTGAGATGTGCTGAGTATTTTCTGAGACTGCTATGGTGTGGTACTGGCTGATTAGGCTCGTAAGCGTGAGACAATCACATGAGCGCACCATCTGATGACGGTGTTACCGGAGGCTGTCAATACGGAGCGGCGCGGGAAGCAGTTGCATGGGATACGCCTCAGCTCATTCTGCACAGAAGTCCCTCATTTCGTTTGCTCCACATTTAGCCTCCCGCGCATATTCTCCTAACATGGGACCCAATCTTCCCGGCTTGCCCGAACTCTGCGACCTCTACCTGCCGGTGGAAAAATAAACACTCGAATTCGGCAACTGTTACCGACGCGCCTGAGCGGCAACTGCTACCAGCCCGTGGCACACCAGCTGCACAAACTCGGGCAAATTCTCCCAAAAATGAACGCACGAAGAGCACGAACTCTGCCATTGTTTATAAAGTTCTTAGAGAACACGGTAACCGCAGAACCAATGAACGAGATATAAAAGAAAGCAATTGTACGTAAACATGAGATTTTATTACAAATTTCACATACAAAAATATCTCCTGAAAACAACACCATTTCTTTTATGTTCCGCTCGCGGCTTCTTTGTATGAAACGCACTTCACAAAATCTAATTTCCCAGTCTCACCACTTTTAAGTGAATCTCATTTCTGTTCCAGGAAAGCTTACGTCTTCCCGATTTTTGAGTCCGTTTTGATGATTTGTGTATTTTTGCAAAATGGTTAAAATGGCTTTGAGCACTATGGGACTTGACATCTGAGGTCACCAGTCCCACAACGGCCGGCGCATTTTTGCAGAGTTAATTCTTAAGTAGGTATTAGTTTGCTAATGCGTCTGACTTCAAAGTGGTTGGGTGAGGAGATTCACACGAAGCTTTAGAACGCGAATAAAAGCTTTCACAAGCTTAAGTCTCTCTTCTCAACAAAGCGCAAACTGCTGCCCAAACGTTAGGAGGAATTTTCAGTTACGTAATCTGAAAATTTTATGAGTATTTGGCCTAGTAGCTCAGCAGGTCAGCATAAACATCAGGAATATCTTGAGGCTTTAAGCAACTAAACCAGAAGCTGTAACGCAACCACTGGTCTTTTTCACTGTTCTGGCACTTCCACATCGAAGCCAAACTAAGTGTTTGTATTTTTAGTCAGCTGAAACGCGCAGAAAAAAATGTTTGTGGAAATTTAAAGGGAAGATTTTTTACGGTCCACGACATAAACAATGTACTCAACCCTTGTTTGCGTGAATGATGTGTAGCTAATTTTAGGAATAGTATAATTCTACTGTTTTTTCTTTTTTAAAGGGAAATAATATTCTATACTAAGTACGGCCGTTTATCCTTCAACAGTAGTACAGTTTCCTTAAAATAACCATTACAATTGAGCCATGTGAAACAGACAACCAGTTAACTGTTGAGGAAGCAACCTTGATACTCTCATGAATGAACTGTTTAAAGTCAATTACCTCCGTTTTTACATTGAAAGACAGTTGTTTCTTCCTACATTCATTTTGAATACAGTGTATAATTTTCAGATATGTTTCCTCCTCCTCATATTTTATAAGGCTGAACGATAATGGTATGTACGAACCACCAGAGTAACCGTGGATCGTCAATAACTGAAAAACGTGTTTCGATGTACGGGGCGTATCATAATTAATGGCGTAAACGCCTACAGTTGAAACTACACGATACTAGAAGCAAAAGTGTCTCGGTAAACATAGGGTCGAAAATGCATACCTTAAGAGCTACGAGCGATTTTTTATCTTCGATACTGTGAAACAATTCTCTTTTACTGCAAGCTCTTTGCTTTCCATATTTTGGGAGCTGGCAGTATGGACCAAAACAAGAAAAAAATGTCCATTAAACATGTGCTGTAAAATGCATACCTTAAAAGTTATGAGCATTTGTTCATTAGAGGAGTTGTGTTTGAAAGTAGCGAAGATTTAGGGAAATTACGGAAAACTTAAATCAGGATGGCCGGATGCGGGTTTGAACCGTCGTCCTCCCGAATGCGAGACCAACGTTTAGCCACTGCGCTACCCCGCTCGGTATGAAGTTCGGGTGTCTACGGAACCAATTACGAGTATGGTACTCTGCGGCATTCATGCGGCAGGCCTGAAGATAAGTAGAGTCGAACGACGAAACTGGTTGCCTAATAAAACAGTACCAAAATAACGGCTGTTGGTAGAGAATTATTACATCTCGTCGGGAAACGCCGAGTGAAAAACCGCGTTATGTCCCATGGCGTAGAGCGTCAACCAGAGAGTACTGTCACTCGCGAATGTGATGTCACGTACAGCGAATTAACAGGCGAATGATCATTCGCAGGCAAATTTACTCACAACACCGTCTGCTATTCAAATTTCGCCATGAATGCAGAATTATGTCAGGCGGCGAAAACGTATTTACTGCGCAAACAACGGGCCTAATTATACGGGGAGCGGAAGTAATGAAGCGACGCAGGGCCACGCAAGAGCGCGCAGTCGGGCAGCAGCGCAGAGGTGGCACAGCCGCCGCCCCCACCCCCAACATAACCACAACCACCACCACAACCTCCCCCGCACCGCGTCTGCCTCGACATCCCGGGGGGAACAACACCTGCCGAGCTTCCGACGTTGCCGCCTAAGTCTGTTTTCCCGGATCCCTTTGTTCCTCAAAATAAACCGACCACACGATACACTGCAAAGCTAACCAAATGACCGCACCTGTTTGGTTGCAGGAGTATCTTTTTACGTCTCTAAACATGATTTGGCGACGGCGTCCACAGGTTCATGGACAGCGTCACTGTCTGTTGACGTGGGAGTCCATGATTTCGATGCCTAGTAATCGCAACGTATATTTACACATGTGGGGAAGTCCACTCAACCTGATGCGACCATGTGAGAAACTGCTTTAATAAATAAAGTTATTAAAGGGCAAGTCGCCAAATTAGTGTGAAATCTAAAGCCCTTCAACATGTTCGGAGCTAAGGAACCGCTTATTTACAAATTAGTCTCTGACCTGTTGTACACCTCTTTACACTTTTTAATCGGTTTTGACATAAACAGCTACGTTAATCATTTTTCTGGGACTGAAAGCTCCTGTTCACATTTTTCTGCATTTGCGAATTACATTTGGGTTTTTAAATTCCACCACAAAACGCAGTGTATTTTCTTTTATTATTTACTCATATATGTTTCGACATGGTGTGTCCTCTTCTGTGGGTCTCGATATATTTCCGTAAAAATAAAATGCAATGAGCACGATTGTTTTTCTATTTCAATCCTAAAAAGGGTAACATGCGCGATTTCTATTTTGTTTTCATTTCTCACCTGGAATTACGTCAATTGTGAAAATGAATTTGTACAGGTCGGCTCGTATTCATACCTTTATGGTTTGACAGCATGTCATATGCAAAGCAGTCTGAAGGATATGCTTGTGGATTTGTTAAGTTTTAAATACTTTCTACGAGAGTAGACATCATCTTGCGCTTGCAGAATAGTAGATCTTTAGTGGAAGATCGCCAGTTTCAAAAGAACAGTGTTATTACTTTAATACCTACGCAACCTTGTTACAGTCGTGTATCTTCAACGACCACTTTCGTTTATTTTGAAAATTTGTCCATAGTACGAAACATGTTTAGGTATTAAACAGCTTTTGCAAAGCGGTGGACATCCACTGATTGATTTATTGAATGACTAAAGGATTCTTCTTTCAATACTGGTTCGGGGACTGACGCACGATTTATAAATTAGCTTTCCTTTGCTAACTATAACCGTAAGTATGTGAAAAAAGCTGAATACTGAAGCAGTACTACACATACGAATTTAGATAGCGTAGACATCGCAATTTAGTACTTACTAGTTGTCACCAGATAATCAGACAGTAACCGACAGAAATTGGCCTGCTCCAATTACTTTTTCCTTTTTTTCTTTCTTTTTTAGTACTGTAATTGTCTGTAAACAACCGAAAGGTTGGCAAACCCCTACGGTTCCTGCGAAACGTGATATTATAACACAATTTCATTCATTTCTAATGTGTTATTAACATAGTATTTCATAGCTTTAGTTTTCTTTTCCTAATTGGGAATTACAAAATTGCTATCGCAGCGGGTTACTGGAAGCCAGTTAATAATTTCCATTCTATTTGCTTCTTTTGTCTGGTGGAAAACCACTATACTTTTCTATTTTCCGTCAATGTTTTGCCACAACTAATTGAAGTCGCAATGCCGTAATTAGAACAATACATAACATTCATCACTGATAATGAAAGTGGCTGCGATATGAAGATTACAGGCACTTTCTTTCCAGGAAGCAGAAACATTACAGTCTACATCAGTGCCCTCAAAGACTGAGGACAAGTTCCGATTGGGAAAGATGGCTCAGGCCGACGACAGTTTCGTTCTCCAGAGAACAGTCCCTTACTTGTATCATAGAAATCCCAGGGAAATTTTTTTTTAATGCCCCTGTGATAATTCAGCTCACCGGCTCTAGAACAGGATTCGAAATACCTTAACTAGTGCGGCGCATTAGTTCCGAGGAGAGCACCGGTTTCATACCACACGAAAAGCGTATGTTTCTTCTTCCCCGTTATTTTCTTATGCGGTTGTATTTAAACAAGGACTCAGACATCTTATTTACATATGTCACTTTAAAGTATTTTAAGTAGTGGTCGAGAAACAAAAGTGAAAGAACTGTTCTTGTTGATATAGTTTCATAAAGGCTGCTAGCTGCTTAAGATGATATCGTATTGCACCTCTGGTCATCTGGGATTCGTGCACGCAGTATGGCAGTCGATTTGTTGTCATCGCTGTTACTGCGATTAGAAACTACGAGGCCTTGCTGGAAACTAAACCCTCCGAATTTTTTATGTGAAAACTCTTATAGACCTTTACATAAAAACAAACGTTATTAACATTCTACATCTCTATTCTTCATGTCTACATGTTTATTTCTCAACATACAGTAGTCACTCTTGCGACGAACACATTTCTCGCATCGAGAGACCTGTATGTTGATACAGTCACTGTAGAATGTTTTGCTTTGTTGACGGAGCCAAAAGCTCACCTCTGCTCGCCCCGCCTCATCCCTATCAAAATGAAGTAGTGGAAGGTGTTCTTTACCTTATGGAAACATGAAAATGGGATGGGGCCAAGTCGGGACTGTATGGATGATGATCGATCACAGTGAAGCCAGGCGTCGAATTTTTCAGCGCTCGTAAGTGGTGTGGTATTGTCATGCTGAAGACGAGGGTGATCCATTTGCCAACGACTCTTCTACGGTTAGAAATTCGATTACAGCACGCTGTTTCTCACGCCCCGACACAGTTATGTTACGCACCGCCATATTACCCCTCTAGCGGCAGAGGGTGTAACTTAGCGAAGCGGGAAAGTCGATCGAGGAATATGCGTGACGTGTAACGCCTCAACCGATATCGAGAACAGAATTAAAAATTGGGTGGCATTAGTTCTCAGCACGGCCTCGTACAATCAAGAAACATCGGGACCAAGTTAGTTTCATCGAGTGTGAAAGACTGCTCGGAAGCACATTAATTCTGCTGAAATATAACCCGAACAATGTTTCACATCTGCGAAATCGTGCCAATATCAGCGCTTTCAACTCAGCAACTTTTTGCGCTAAAAACTGTGTAACAGTTCACATTAACTATTTATCTGACTAAGCATTTTACGCCGCATATGCTACAGTGTGCTATGGTTCCGGTATTTGCAATTCTTACTCTTGCAGCTGGAGAAAGGCGGTTCCATTGCTGTGGTGACTATTGCCCGGGAGGTTGAGCCTGGCCGCGTAGCGACGGAGGGGCCGGTCGTCGTGAGAGAAGCGGGCTGTGTTGTGGAGCTTAAGAGCAGAGTGCTGTTGCCGTCCGGGAGATGTATCTGCCGACTGGAGGGGCGACTGCGGTTGGCACAGCCTGAGGCCTGTCTGGACAATAGTCTGCGTCGAAGCCAGGCTCGTGTTCTGGGAGCGGTCGCAGCTTGTTACTGTCTCCGTCTTCCTCTCACCAATAACTTGCCGTCAACAACGCTATTAACATGTCACAGATTTGTGTGATTTTACTAATAATAACTCAGACATATTATAGAAACATGTTTGTTTGTTCCACATCTCCTCCTAAATAATCGGACCGATTTAAACCAAACTTGTTGCAACTAAATGGAAAGAACCGCTGTCAGGTTAGGAACCATTAGTGCCTTCCAATAAACTTTACACGTAATTTCCAACCTTTATGAAACTTTTTTTTTGTTGACAGACCCCACATATGATGAAAGGAAGAAAGTTTATCGCTTGTTACACTTTCGCTGTCCATGTTCTAAAACTGCCGCATCAGGTACGATGTTTTAATTTATCACTTCCTTAGTACCAACTGTATTCGCGACACATTTTGCATATGGTATTCACATATACCACTGAGCGTACCTCCAAAATTATATGATTATATGTCACTTAGGTCAGAAGATATGACGTCACGAAGATTGAGCTGCGTATACAAGAAACTGTCGGGCGAAATTCGCTAAAGAGGGAGGTGAAATATATGTAAAACTATGTGTGAAATAGAAGTGCCATGTCTGTACGCGGGCAAAGCCACGAGTAAAACCGAGCGAGGTGGCGCAGTGGTTAGACACTTGACTCGTATTCGGGAGGACGACGGTTCAATCCCGCGTCCGGCCATCCTGATTTAGGTTTTCCGTGATTTCCCTAAATCACTCCAGGCAAATGCCGGGATGGTTCCTCTGAAAGGGCACGGCCGTCTTCCTTCCCTAATCCGATGAGACCGATGACCTCGCTGTCTGGTCTCCTTCCCCAAAACAACCCCAACCCACGAGTAAAAACGTCCTCCTACACCACTGGATCGATTTCAATCGACTTGGTAACCATACATACTCTATTTGAAAAGAAAACTATGGTGGTGTGAACCAGCAACTTCTTATAGGGTTGGGGCTGATGACATGCAGAGACAAGGAGGGAAGTGGAGAGGTACAGAGAGACGGGGAGGAGGAGAGATGGACAGAGAGGGAAGGAGGGGAGGGAGGAATAGGGAGGGGAGGGAGGAATACAAGATTGGAATAAATGCATTGTGGGCTAACGCAGGGTACTCGGCTAGTAACATATTAAATGTCTAAATATAGTAATTAATTTCTTAGCTACCGCAAAATATTTAATGTAATATTAGTTCGTTCACATGAGTAAATAGTACATTATTTTAGCATAATGTCGAAGAAATTGAAGTTCAGAAAAACAGAGCTTTCGAAAAGCACAAATCCGAAAAAATGTGAAGTAAATGTGTCATGCAATTTAATTTAAGATCTATTATAGCAAAAACCTCTCAACTTTGAGAACATCGTATCAATCACGTTATAAAATCGAAATGCATGCTCATAGTTGTCGGTATTTTACTAATCACTGTGACTGAATACCGGTCCCCAAACTGAGACTGTACAAGCGTCTACATGAGGGCAATTTTTTCCTCTCAGTCGTTTCCGCAAACTTTCGGCAAGTCATTCTTTTTCGTTTCTGGTGGACGTTTTCCGTCTTCTCTTACTCAGCTTCCTGTAGTTTGGCGGTTCTCCCTGTAGTCACACGAACAGTGTCGGATTTGTTTCTGACAGCAGACATGGTCAGCCTGTGTGTGAGCTACTTGATCTGTATGTAATGTTACCTTTCAGGTCGCGAGCCCGTCCACGTGAGCACGACCTCACTCAAGCAACTGGAAAAAGTATTCTGTTTAAACGTAAGTTGTAATTTCTGTAATCCCTTGCAATCTCGAGACGTTTCAGTTTTCACGCTACTTTATTCTCCGAAAGTTAGCTGTGTAATCCACAAACTGATTGTCACAGCAGCGATCGCCACTCCAAAGACCAATTTGATTCAACTCTCAGTGATAATCTAACCTGTGCCAGCCCCTTCATATATTTCTGCATCACCCCTATTTGATTTTATGTTGATAGTCCTGTACTTTATATGTCTACATTCAAACAAACCATTTCTCTTTTTAAATTCGCTAACCACTTATCCTCTTAAGCAGTCTTCCACGTATTGGCCCAGAGAAAGTCGTTTTTTACTCTCTCCTGATAAGAACATCCTCCTAAGGAGCCGTCGCCCGAAGGTCAGATTGCGAGGTCTATTTTATCTCCGGCGTACTTTACCCATGAGGATCCCGCAATATGTAAGTCATACAGCAGAGCTGTATGTCCTCGACAAGTATAACGGCTGTAGTTTCCTCTTTCTTTCAACCTAACGCAGTAACAACACAACAAGGACTTGTTGGCTGACGTTACATGGACAGAGTGAATCATCTGGGTTGTCATTCCTGCAACAACTGAAAAGGGTGCTGCCCCTTTTCTGAGACCGCAGCTTATTCTGACCTCTCCACCGATACCCCCTCCGTTGTGGTTGTACCTACGGTTCGTTAATCTTTATCGAGGAAGCACGCAAGCGAACCCACTTCGGCAACGCCCATGGTTCGTGTGGGGTGCTGGAAATTATAGATATAAAAATATGTACGATTTTACTATTTTCTGGGGTCGAGGGACGGGTCTTGAGCCTACTACCCCTTCTTGGATCAGCTACTGCCAATAGCCTTACCGGCACAATGAGATCAGCCGCTAACAACAACAGCCCTGCCTAGGTAGTCGACTACATGGCTAGGCGAGAATGCTGCAAGTTATGCGCCGAATTAATAGGAGCACGCTACCAGAAAATCACCATCAAGCAAACAAGAATTACTTACCTATATACACTATGACCCTAAACTCCGACAAAATCTCGGTTGTTTTCACAGATTATCCTCATTGAGTATTTTGACACGAAGGACCCGTGATGTCCCGTGACTCGTTACAGAGGAACCGCATTTCGTTTTATTTCTTATCCCTAGGTAATGCTGTATCGAGATGAAGAGTGTGCACAACAGTGCAAATGTCGATTACCTTTGCTTGGAAACGAACTTCTTCAATTCAGTCTTGGTACTGAACGCTGACAGCAGTAACGGATACTTACATTTTCTCTCTCTAACTGCCATACGTTGCTGCTCGGGTCTGTCTCGGATTTGATTTTCTGGCAGTTCTAGTTGTACTGTAACAGTGGCATGCAACAGTATGGAAATGTACTGACAAAGAACTGGCCGATGTGCACCTGGTGCATGGGTTCCCTGAATTCAGTGGAAGAGCGTCACAACAAATCTGTGTTCAACTGTTCCCGCAGTGACGGCAGAGACGTCACACTGCAGCCTGTCTCATTACTCCGCCTTGTACGGTGTACGTTTTGGTATACCATATTACACGCATTTTCAGTATTATGCGACAATAAACGGAACACATCATAATTACAAGAGGCACAGGAGACCACGGGTTGCTTATAACAAAATACTCAGAAAATATCCAGAAAAACCTTAGAAATTTTGTCTGTGCAGTTGGAATTCACGCTGTATAACCTCGTTAAACAGGCAGACAATCACCTCCAAGTGTAGCAAATATATAGAACTATATTTACTTTCATTTTCTCTTTGTGTTTACATCTTTACACAATTTATTAGAGTTAGCCCAGTCCGAGGAAACAACAGTTATTAAAATGTTGGTTTACGATAACAATTTTTAACTCCTCTGTTCCCTCCCCAATCTACACTATCTTGAAGTATCCGGATACCTACAGCCAAACACCTGTTAGTGAATGTTAATATGGGGTGTGTCCACCCTCAGCCATTATGACGGCTTGAACACTGTTGAGGACATTTTCATTGAAGTATCTGAATGGCATAACATTCTTCAAGAGCCGAAATCTGTGAACGTAGTACTGCACGCGGGTATGGAGTGAAGTCGACTTTCTAACTCATCCAAAAGTTTGGGTTCAGGTCGGAACCGAGGGCAAGCCAGTCCATTCCAGAAATGATGAAGTCTAGAAACTGTTGCCGCAGAGATGCTGCTTTATGACATTGTGCAATTTCATGCTTATACGAACAATCATCGTCTCCGAACGTTTCCTTTACTGTGGGCAGTACACAATGTTGTAAAATGTATTGATATCTTCCCGGAAAAAAAAACTTTTACCGCACGACTACCTGCTCCGCGCTTCGCTGTTGGCAGCACGGGTGATGGAAAGCCTTTTGACAGGGTACAGTGAGAGTCATCGCTTCCAGTCATCCAGTTTCAGGTGGAGTCGTTCTCTACACCACTTCCAGGGTGTCTCAGCCTCGGCTACAGAAATGTGTGGCCTGCGACGAGATGCTCGATCCTTGTACACCGTTCTTTTTCAGTCACTGCGCACAGTGGTGACACTTTGGAACTCATGAGTGATTCCTTCCGATGATTCCATGCATTTTTTTTACGACCATCCTTTTCAATGCTCGACGGCCCCTGTCAGTCACTACATGAGGTCTGCCTCGTCTTAGCTGTGGTGGTTCCTTCGCGTTTCCAATGGACACCCACGCTGGAGCAACAGTTGATAATACGTTGGTTTACTATCTACATCTACATTTATAATCCACAAGCCACCCAATGGTGTGTGGCGGAGGGCACTTTACGTGCCACTGTCATTACCTCCCTTTCCTGTTCCAGTCGCATATGGTTCGTGGGAAGAACGACTGCAGGAAAGCCTCCGTGCGCGCTCGAATCTCTCTAATTTTAGATTCGTGATCTCCTCGGGAAGTATAAGTAGGGGGAAGCAATATATTCGATACCCTCATGCAGAAACGCACCCTCTAGAAACCTGGACAGCAAGCTACACCGCGACGCTGAGCGCCTCTCTTTCAGAGTCTGCCACTTGAGTTTGCTAAACATCTCCGTAACGCTATCACGCTTACCAAATAACCATGTGACGAAACGCACCGCTCTTCTTTGGATCTTCTCTATCTCCTCTGTCAACCCGACCTAGTAAGGATCCCACACTGATGAGCAATACTCAAGTTTAGGTCGAACGAGTGTTTTGTAAGCCACCTCCTTTGTTGATGGACTACATTTTCTAAGGGCTCTCCCAATGACTCTCCCAACGAATCTCAACCTGGCACCCGCCTTACCAACAATTAATTTTATATGATCATTCCACTTCAAATCGTTTCGCACGCATACTCCCAGATATTTTACAGAAGTAACTGCTACCAGTGTTTGTTCCGCTATCATATAATCATACAATAAAGGATCCTTCTTTCTATGTGTTCGCAATACATTACATTTGTCTATGTTAAGGGTCAGTTGCCACTCCCTGCACCAAGTGCCTGTCCGCTGCAGATCTTCCTGCATTTCACTACAATTTTCTAATGCTGCAACTTCTTTGTATACTAGAGCATCATCCGCGAAAAGCCGCATGGAACAATTTTAACTCCTTCGTTGCCTCCCTCATCTGCACTATCTCATCAAAGTATCCGGATACCTACAGCGGAACACCTATTAGTGAACGTTAATATGAGGTGTGACTGGTTAGCTTTAGGAGCAGTGAAATGTCCGTGATCGATGTGTCACTCAGGCGAGATCCAGTGCGTGGTCCGCGTCCCAAGACAGTGAGCTGCCCTGACCGACCGATTCTGCTGTTACTGCTTCTCTACTGACAACACAGTACTCTCCCATCTCCTTTTATATTGGTGCGCCCACCTCGTGACATCTAACGGTGTCCGGATACTTTTGATCAGACGGCCTATATGATTATTGTGTTTGAAACATCACTATCTTCACTCTCGTAAGTTGCATAGCAGAAGTCATAAAATGATTGCAGTTGGGTAATATTCCTCTGAATAAAACCCACTCTTCCGAGCTGAATATTTCACTCCGCAGAGGAGTGTGCCCTGCCTTGAAACTTACAGGCCAATGAAAACTGTGTGTTGGGCTGGGACCCTAACGCGGAACCCTGTCTTCCGTGGGCAATGATCTTACCGAATGAACTACCCAGCGCGGCTGGCGATGGTCTCGCACAGTAAGCAGGGGAACGTTTGGGAAGGATGGAAGTCAGAAGTGAGGCAGTGGCGGAAGTAAAGCTGTGGGTGCGGCTCGTGGCGTATCTTAGACAGCTCCTTCAGCAAGAGCGCCGTCCGCGAAACCCAAGGCTCCGTACCTGAGTCCCGATACAGCACACAGTTCTGATCTGCCACGAAGTTTCAAAACCCACTCTGTTTTTGAAACTGGGTCGAAGCGAATAAAACTGCAGATACTTGCACCCGTGATTAGGACTAGTCCTGGCTGTAAAAACCCACAAATTTTTTGTCATGTGTGCCACTGAAAAAGACTTAAGACTCAAAACACACTTAAGATCGACCTAAGTACTTTTGTAGCAACACTTACCTCTGACTTCACTAGCGTAGCATTATAATAGCACATTCGGGCAGTGTCAGTGGGAAAGAAATATAAACGGATTGAGTGCCAAATAGGAGGAACAAAGTTAGAACAGGTGGACGGTTTCAAGTACTTAGGATGCATATTCTCACAGGATGGCAACATAGTGAAAGAACTGGAAGCGAGGTGTAGCAAAGCTAATGCAGTGAGCGCTCAGCTACGATCTACTCTCTTCTGCAAGAAGGAAGTCAGTACCAAGACAAAGTTATCTGTGCACCGTTCAATCTTTCGACCAACTTTGTTGTATGGGAGCGAAAGCTGGGTGGATTCAGGTTACCTTATCAACAAGGTTGAGGTTACGGATATGAAAGTAGCTAGGATGATTGCAGGTACTAGTAGATTGCAATGGCAGGAGGGTGTCCACAATGAGGAAATCAAAGAAAAACTGGGAATGAACTCTTTAGATGTAGCAGTCAGGGCGAACAGGCTTAGATGGTGGGGTCATGTTACACGCATGGGAGAAGCAAGGTTACCCAAGAGACTCATGGATTCAGCAGTAGAGGGTAGGAGGAGTCGGGGCAGACCGAGGAGAAGGTACCTGGATTCGGTTAAGAATGATTTTGAAGTAATAGGTTTAACATCAGAAGAGGCACCAATGTTAGCACTGAATAGGGGATCATGGAGGAACTGTATAAGGGGGGCTATGCTCCAGACTGAACGCTGAAAGGCATAATCAGTCTTAAATGATGATGATGATGATGATTCGGGCACAACGGAAGTCCTTTCGCGTACTTTCAAACCTTTAAAAAAGAAGTAGCCAACTCACAACTGTATATTTCTGCAGTATCTGTGACTACATGAGAGGGAGCGAGCGCATAATAATACATATGCTTTTTAGGCAGTGACTGTCAAACGTTAACGTTGTCTTGACAGAAAAAGTGGAAGCAGCGGGTGGATGGTTGGGAAAGAGGGAGGGGAGGGGGGGGGAGGGGAAGGATGCATTTCTGACCCGGATATGGAAAATGATGTCAGCATCTCCCTAGCAGGATAACGAAAGGGTCTAAAAACTGCAGGCTTGTCAGTGTACCAGAGCAATGATCATAAACCTGATTCTCCTCCCCGGACCGTAAGTTAGAGAAGGGCACTTAGTTACTCGTACAAACAAAGAACGTCGCCCAGGTCACCCAAACATCCCAGTAGTGGTACTGGACTCCATCTGCTGTATAACTACAGGCGTTCTCCGCACGTTACTGCTGCGTGGAAAGTGGAGAATGCTTGCACCACTATAGGTTACGGCTCTATCAACATTTCTGAAGCCCCGTTACGGTATGCGGCGGACGGTACTTCTGGTAACACTATCAGTTCACCCCCTTCTTGCTCCATTCGGGAATGGTGAAAACGAGTGTCGGTAAGCCTCAGTTTTTTCTCATTTTCACGTTTTTCCTCACTTCACGTGCTGTACGTGGGAGGAAGACTTCCCTAAATTTTGACAATTGGCCTCTCCGTGCCGCTTTTGGATCAGTTCCAGAGTCTGCCATTGGAATTTGACGGACATGGCCGTACCGTGCTCGCCGTACTGAACGAACCAGTTACCTTCTTTCCTACCACCTCGTATCTACTCTACGGAGAGTGCTCTCTCAAATCCCTTAAACGCTTTGTTAGGAAAAAATCAACTAATAACTAAAAATAAAGAAGTTATTTGGCTAATTCATTTAAGTGCTCAACAGCCTTTTACTGAAGCCTTCGTCTGCATGTACGTACGTATTTTATTACAATTCTATGGGTGTATGCCGGAAAATGTTGTATACTTTGCGATATGTTCGTATAGATATGTTTTGAGTTAGCTTGCGGCGGTGCTTTGATTCGGTGCTCTTGGGCACGCCGCGAGAGCGTGCTGTTGCTAATCGTGGCCGAGAAGACGTCGCTCGAGCACCAGAGGACAGAAGGAGCCTGCGGCAGTGCAGAGGGAAGCAGTCGGCTGGCAACCAGCAACACGTGAAGGCGGCCCAGGGCAGTGGAGAGCGATTACTCTGGAGGGCAACACTTTTTCCTGTTAGGGGGTGGCAACGTCGCGCGTAGCGACGTTTAAAGTCGTCGCTTCATTCCGTCGTCTCCACGCTTATTGGGGAAAATTTGATGTGGTGGAGCCAGGTTTTAATTCCGCCGCTAATGTACTTCACCGAGGTTTACCCACTGCGGAGCTGTGTGGCAGTTATCACCTTCATATAACGGGAGTTAATGGAGAGCTCCAGTCTGCCGCGTTACATCTTACAAGGGAACCTCCCCATCGCACCCCCCTCAGATTTAGTTATAAATTGGCACAGTGGATAGGCCTTGAAAAACTGAACAGAGATCAATCGAGAAAACAGGAAGAAGTTACGTGGAACTATGAAAAAAATAAGCAAAATATACAAACCGAGTAGTCCATGTGTAAGAAAGGGAACTTCAAGGAGAACATTAGTTCAGGAGCGCCGTGGTCTCGTGGTTAGCGTGAGCAGCTGCTGAGTGAGAGGTACTTGGTTCAAATCTTCCCTCGAGTGAAAATTTTAATTTTTTATTTTCAGACAATTATGTGACGCACATGCCGTCACCAGTGTCGTATAGAATATATCAGACGTGTTTTCCTGTGGAGGAATTGGTTGACTTATGACCTTGCTATCAACTGTTATCGGTTCCCATTGGAGAGGCACGTCTTTTCGTCTACTAATCGCACGGTTTTGCGGTGCGGTCGCAAAACACAGACACTAAACTTATTACAGTGAACAGAGACGTCAATGAACGAACGGACAGATCTGAACTTTGCGAAAAAAAAGAAGTAAATTTTTCACTCGAGGGAAGACTTGAACCTAGGACCTCTCGTTCGGCAGCTGCTCACGCTAACCACGGGACCACGGAGCTCCTGGGCATATGCTGTCCATGAAGTTGCTTATCATGCGCATGGACTACTCACTTTGTATATTTTGCTTATTTTTTTCATAGTTCCACACAACTTCTTCCTGTTTTCTCGATTGATCTGTGTTCAGTTTTTCAAGGCCTATCCACTGTGCCAACTTATAACTAAATATGAGGGGCGTGCGATGGGGAGGTTCCCTTGTTAGTGGCGGAACACATTGAATGAACTTACACTGGCGGAACAAAAATATCAACACCAAGGACGAGTTGTGCGAGACAAACGAAAATTGGTAGACGCGTTTCTACATCTGAAAGATGACGTCTATTAAAATTTCACGCCAGTTTCACGAGAGTGGCACTGACAGAGCCACCACGAGGATGTAAATGAGATTTGCTTTAAATATGTGTTTTAACGATCGTGAAGCTGGATGTTCCTTCTGCCATATTGCAGGAAGATTCAGAAGGAATGTAACCACTGTACATGACTGCTGGCAACGGCAGTCACGAGGCTGTACGGTCGCAAGAAGACCGAGCTCCGGACGACCACGTGGCACTAACGAGAGGGAAGACCATCGTGATCGGCGCATGGCTGTGGCGCTTCGTACTGCGTCTGCAACAGCAATTCGAGCAGCAGTTGGTACCACAGTGGCGCAACGAACTGTTACAGATCGGTTACTTCAAGGACGATCCGACCCAGACGCCATGTAGCGTGTGTTCCACAGATCTCAGACCACCGCTGCTTGCGACTTCATTAGTATCAAATGAGAGCTCACTGGAGGACAGGGTGGAGGTCTGTTGTGTTTCCCGACTAAAGCTGGTTCTGCCTTGCTACCTGTGCTGGTCGCGTGTTGGTTGAGGCGGCCTGCTGAGGGCCTGCAACCAACCTGTCTGCGTGCTATAGTCTGTCCGTAAACTCAAGAGCGAGCAGCGCTTTTGGTGGGGGGAGTGGCCTTTCCCGGAAGAACGCTGCCACCGGCCTACAGGGGCACCCAAAATCTGTTGCCCGTTGCCTGTCTAGCGGTGTAGATCGGCGTGCAGTGATATACGTCATTTCTGTTGGTGGGACCTTAGTTGCCAGTGTCAGTCAGTTAACTTTGTATACTTGCTGATATACTTCGATATCCAGAAGTGATGGATAATCGTCTAGCATTGCAAGAAAATGTGCAGAATACGAGGAAGAGTAGGTATTTGCGGAGTAAACGAGCTTTCGATCGTCTCTGATGTTATTACAGCTTGTATTAAAGAGGCGACACAAAAAGGGCTGTTGGCTAATATTACCAGCCCCAATTAAAGGGCTGAAATTTATGCAAAAGTAAGCCTCGTCCAATAGGACGCATAAGGAACGAACGCGAAAATAAGCCGCATGGCTTAATGGAATCGCCACAAACGAAAACTAATAATCTTGGGAGGAATTCGATCGTTATAGACAGTTTCAAAATCACGCGAAACCATTGATACTTATGGAACACTAAATCTCTATCTCGGTCATTATTCACCTGATTCTGAGACATATTACTACAAATATGTGCGCAATAGATATTCTAAACACTGCTGAAATTTTCTTCGAAACATGTACATCGATTCTGGACTTATAAGCAAATAGCTTGATACACGAGGTGCGTTCACAAATTAATTTTAATTTTTTGGTAAGAACTTTATTTGTTAATCTACAGCAACGTTATCCTCTTCAAAATATTCCCCGTTGCATACTATACTCTTGTGTCAGTGCTTTTTCCTATTCCCGAATTCTTTAGGAACTGTTTCTTCAGGATAGTTTATAGATCTCTTAACTGTGCATTTTTAATCTCATCCATGCTTTGAAATGTTTATACCACTTCTATGCCCTTGGTTCACCCATATCAGGCTCACCAAAAGCAATATTTAACATTTCTAAAAATTTCATACACTTTATTCCATTCCTATAACAAAATTTAATACACCTTCTCTAATCTGTTTTTATACAAAACAAATAATCCTTGATGTTACCAAAACACATATAACCTTTCTGACAACTGACAACAGAGTAAATATCCAATATGTATAACATTGTACACATACTTTCGAGACATGTTTACGAAGACAGTGACAAAAAAGTAGTGCAAATCGGACACACAAAATTATAAATTTCTGCTTACTTTTTAAACACTCTTCGTGTTGCAAGCCTTTCAAAGAAAACTTCCACCTTTTAGTACAAAAACAAAGTTAGAACAAGCCTTATATTACACAGATTGAGCGCATTATATGGCGTTCGTTTTACGAATAGCAATAGAGGATCATACAGTACATTGACATGAACAGGCATTCGGTTCTATGTCTGTAGTGTAATCCTGACTTCCATTCTTATCTTAATATTATTTACTCTATAATGTTGTGTTTCGGAAGAAGCTATCGTTTTTTCTATCCCTTCTGGTCTTAATGCATTTGTCTAAAAATGAACGCAGCCGAGACCTATCTGTACACGGCTTCGCCACAGATTTAAACCGCGCGCCGCGACAGGGCCGGTACTACGTTGTGAAGCAGCCTGTAGAAGCGCCTTGTGACGTAGGTGGGTTGGCAGAGTGGGGACTCGCTCGCTCGCTCTTCAGTTTACCGACAGACATAGACGCTGCACCTTGAGTTATGGTCTGGGATGTGATTTCGTATGACACCACCAACACACTCTTGAGGTTATCCCACGCACCATAACTGCAAATTTGTACAGCTGTGCTGCCATTCGTGAACAGCATTCGAGAGGATGTTTTCCAACAGGATAACACTCGCCCACATACCGCTGTTGCAATCCAATATGCTCTACAGAATGTCGACGTGCTGCGTCGGCCTGCTCGATCACCAGATATGTCTCCAATGGAACGCGTTCAGGACATCACCGGACGACAACTCTAGCGTCACCCACATCTAGCAGTCCCTGTATTGACGGACGAAGTGCAACAGGCATAAACTCCGTCTCTCAAACTACTAACATCCGACACTCTTATTTTACACTGCACGTTTGCTTGCTTCCATTTAACAGGGCGGGGGTATACCCGTTTTTATTGTACCAGCATTTCACATTTGCAATGGCCTTTCTCGCACTGACATTAACCTGTGTCCTTGCAGCGTTTTTCACTTAACTACGTTTCCTGGACAAATGTATTCGCAAAATTTCATTACTCTACAATAATTACTTCTTGATGGATTTTTCTCCATCAGTGTATTTTCGTGCAAATTAATGCTAGCACGGTTCGCGGGAGTTCGAATACCTAAGTTATCCTTCTTTAAAATTTCCAAACGGGAGTGACAGCTGTAGCTTGTGTGTGCCTTGGGTGTTCCTTGATAACTAATTCTACATTGCTTGGGCGGCACCTTACATTACGCTGTTTTGGTACTTAATCCATTGTCCTAGTGTTTGGTTCATTTGATAAATTTCACGCGTTCTTAAATGCGTACGTTACTTTAGATTATTTGTAATTATTTAAGATACTATTTGATTGTTACCACTGTTGCTATTCTGTTTTAGAGCTCTTAACACCTAACTGTATTCTACCTACGCTGAATAGGCACTGGCTTCCCATGACGAATGTAATTACATACCGGCTTCTTATCAAGTTTTCAGGCTGAATCTTGGCGTTCTTCGTCGGCAAAATCTGGATTGTCATTTAACCTACTTTGCGTTACTGGTGTTTTAAAATAATTTCTGATAAGTGGTCTGAGCTGCTTTTCAGGCGTATTTACAGTTGTAAGACTTGTTGCTAGTGCTTCTGAAACAATTCTGCATTACTTGTGTCTTTAAAATAAATGTGGTAAGTGGTCTAACCCGTCGGGCTCTTTTAAATAATTCCTCCATACAACTCCTGATCAGCGCATTTGTAACATTTTAATTTTGGGGGCACTACAGTGCAATAATTTTATTACTTTAATAAAGATGGTCAGATTACCAGTGTGTGATCATGTAAATTTATGGTAGTGAAATAAAATTGATTAATTTTTCTGCTGATTCTGGGTCCAATAGTTCACCATTTCCCCGAAATTTAATCATTTCACTTTCGAGCTGTCACTGTTTTAGTATCGAATAAAAGCGATACGTACACTGTCCACCCAAAAAGTTTCCAGATTGATTTTATTCACGGTGTATAAGCGACGTCAGTGCAGTAACTACTGGTAGCAGCTTTAACTGACAACTGTTAACAACAGATGTACACTCGACCACTCAGTTGCGAGCCAGGCAATGTCAACTGGACGTGCGGTCGCTGTGTGTCGACGTTCTCGTGTCACAAATCGCAATGGAGCAACACTGCTCAACAGAGTGTTGAACACGTCCTCCATAACGTCTTACGTCAAGTTTGCCTCACACGCATTGACTTCCAAATAGAAACAACGGGCATGGACACCTGCCGCGACTGAAATGTAAAACCGAAACTATTATTTTCTGGAAGGAAACATCGCGCGGTTGGTGAGACTTTGTGATACCAGTACGAACCTACCACGAAAGGACAGTGTGCAGAAATTCACATGAATGCTCAACGCTTTAACATAACGGACAGTCAAGCCAGTGTGTGTGTGTGTGTGTGTGTGTGTGTGTGGGGGGGGGGGAGAGTTCAATAACTTCCCGAAGAAAGACTTTTATGGCAGTTTCACATGATTTGTACGAATGTTTTGCGCGTTGTGCCTGAGTGGATGGTGTATGGAGGGGGGGGGGGGGTAGGTACTGTATAGAACACTTATAAGCACTAAAGCTAGCATCTTAAGTTTCCCTATTTTTTTATTAATCCAGCCTCGTAACTTTTTGAATTTATGAGATTTTTACTGCGACGCTCTGTAGAATCACAGAAATCATGACAGCCGTAGCAAACATAAACGACTGCAGTTATTGTGTATGGTAGCTACTTCGAGCAGAATGTTTCGCGGAGAGGTCTAGCCAAATATCAGTACTGCACAACAGTAAGAAGGCAGACTCCTCTTCGGAGTGCAGCCACTCAGCTGGTGCAGCGAGGCTGCCCGAGGCGCGGCACCAGAGGGCCCGCAGTCGCCCCCCCCCCCCCCCCCCCGCCCTTTCAGCCGGCCGGCTGCTAACCTCGCAGAAGCCATTTCCTGGCCCCGTGGCCCGTGCACCGCGCTTCCGCGCCATTTCACTGGCGCCGGAAGCAACTCACGTCTGGACGCAGACACAGACGCGGTAGAGTCATGCCGCGATCAAGCAGCCTCCCAGATTTTATTTCCGGTGACGGTAAGTTATCGCTGCTCAGTGTTTTTCACACTGCTTGCGGCACTACAATTTGAGGCTCTCATCTCTACTCCCCTTCGGCTCACATTTTTTATTAGTCATGCACTACGAAGTAAAGGATGAATAGGAACAAGAGGCAATATGAAGTACACTTCCATAAATCATAATATAAAGGAAACCCTGAAACAAAAAACTGTGTCCAGTAACTGAAAGGAAGTAAAAGTCACATCCGTCTGCTGTAAGAGTATCGGGTGTTATCGACACAATTATCGTCCAGTATCTTTATAACCTATCTGTTGCAGAATCCTACAATACATTCTGACTTCAAACGTAAAGAGATATCTTGAGCCGAATGACGTACTCCGTGACACTCAGAACAGAATCCGAAAACACGTCATGCCGAGCTAAACATCCACTTTCTTCGTGATATCCTGAAAACCATGGTGATCGGGTGGATGCTGTATCTCTTTATTTCCGAAAAGCGTACCAGTACCACATCAACGGTTAGTAATGGAAGTACGATCGCAAAGAATATCAAATGGAATTTGCAACTGGCAAGGCATCGTGTTACACCTAATGGAGAGTCATTCGCAGTTGTGGAAGTAACTTCAGGGACGGGCACAGGAAATATCTTATATTAATGACCTAGCAAACAATATCTATAGTAAATGAACTTTTCGCTAATGACGCAGTTATCTATAACGAAATATTGCAAGAAAAAGAAGAAGAAAATAAGACCTGTACACTCAGTCAGATCTTGATAAGATTTAAAACTGGTACGAAGATACGCAACTCCCTTTAAATATTAAGAAATATAAAACAAATTGTATTTTATTAATACAATATAGGCCACAAGCCATAAAAATGCCTCTGTGTAACAATTTGTGGGATATGAAGACTCACTCGCAGGTAAAGCAGGTGGGAAAACTGCGGTTCATTGGTACGACATTGCGAAAATGCAGTCTATTTACCCAAGACATTGTTTACAAAACACCTGCGCGACCTGTCCCAGAATACTGCACGTGAGCTACACCCAGTACCAAATAGGGCTGTCAGGCGGTATTCAACATGCACGAAGAAGAGCAGCACGGATGGTCACAATGGTCACAGATTTTCTTTTCTTTTTTTTTTTAATCCACGACAGTGTCACGGAGATGCTCAAAACCCTGACATTTGAAGTCGGTACAGACTATCATGTGAAAGCGAACTTCCCAAGTTTAGAGAAAGAGCATTAAGTGAGGAATTTAGCCCACACAACCGTCCGTTTGGTATAGATCTCATAGGGAGGGACTACGAACGCAGAATAACTAATTACAAATTTGAGCCACCATTTGTCCCACGCTACGTACTCTACAGGAACAGGAAGCAATGCTAGGAATTGGAAGAATAAGAAACGCCCTTTGTCGTGCTCTTCACGGTGCTTTGCGGAGTATGGATGCAGAAGGTGTGATGCGTATTCCTTTTACGATAATGATATCTAAAGCTGCGTTTGTAATGCTGTCCTGAAGGGACAATTAATGCTATTGTTCTGACGGTATTTCTGCAATGGAATATGCTGGTCTAGAACACAATTTTGTCCATAATGATGAGAAAAAGCTCACTACCGACTGCCACACGATAAAGCCAACGAAGGTGCTGCCAAGGATTTTTCTTTGTTGGAGGAATGGTACGGGATGTATCCTGGCTCGTGCAGTAAACTGAAAGGAGGGTAAGTAGCGGCATCACCTGTAAAGTCGACTTGATTGGTACGGTAGAGAAAACAGGCCGTAAATATTTCCTCGGAAAACGGCGCAAAACTTTGTAGAGCTCCTCTCACGCTCAAATGAATCGTTTAACTGCTGTATTCTACACAGTCGTACGTTGTGGCCGTTCACTTTTCCACTTGACTGGAACATAACGACATGACTGAACGATGAACATGGAAGAAAACGTATCTTCCGCTACGCCGTCCATAACGGACTCACAAAGCTCTGTACCCTCATGAAGGGTTTGTAGCAATTATATTCTGTGTGGTTTGAGAGACACACCTACCAGGCATGTGAGAAATGCCTAATAGTCCACTGGGACGACGAACAGAGTTCTGTGGACTGTGTGCAGAACTGTTTAATTGTCTTCTCGTGTTGAAGAGAAACACAGGGCAAACTGCTGATTTCCTCCTACATGAACAACCAAATCCTTGAAACTGCTGACGCTAACGTTAAATCTATGAGCTGTAAAAAGGTAGCTTCGTACTCTCTACGAAAATGACGTCGGAAACTTAACTAAACTGCGCCTGTTGAAGAACGGAAAATGAGTTTTGTTGTTGTGGTGTCGCCATGTCCACTCCACACGCATTGAGCAACGGAAGAACGAGAGAATTTGCTGCGCTGCGGGAACTCTACCGGCAATTTAAACTATCTAATCATACGTATCCGGACATCTGTTAGTGGACAATAATATGGAAGGTTCCTACCCTTCGCCTTTATGGGGACTTGGACTCTGCTTGGAACACTTTCACTGACGTATCTGAAAGCCTGTGGAGGAATGGCAGTCATACATCGCCAGGACCAGAAATCAGAGAATGTGTTGGTGGTGGACTGTATGGTTTGGAACGAAGTCGATGTTGGATGTCATCCGACAGCGATAGTGCGATTGTTATGTTGATACAATCAATCATCGCCTCCGATATGTGCCTTTGCTGCACACAATAAACGATACTCTAAAATGTGTTCATATTCTTCCGCATTTAACATTTTATTAAGCATAGAAAGTGGCCCACACCCTAACCACAACAAAGCACACTCATAACGCTACACAACCACCTTTCTACTTCTCTGTACGGCACATAATGGCAGGTACGTTCTTCAGATATCCGCGAAACCCAAATTGTTCCATGGCGTCCTCATTACACCACCTGAAGCATAGTTTAGCTTAGACTATGTACACTGATGAGTCAAAGAAACTGCTACAACTCCCTAATATCGTGTAGGGCCCCCACAAGATGCAGAAGTGCCGTAACACGACGTGGAATGGACTCAACTAATGTCTGAAGTAGAGCTGGAGGGAATTGATACCATCACTCCTCCAGGGCTGTCCATAAATCCGTAGGAGTACAAGGAGGTGGAGATGTCTTCTGAGCAGCACGTTGCAAGGCATCCCAGATATGCTCAATAATGTTCATGTCTGGCGAGTTTTGTGGCCAGCGGAGGTGTTTAAACTCAGAAGAGTGTTCATGGAGTCACTCTGTAGCGATTCATTCTGGACGTGTGGGGTGTCGCATTGTCCTGCTGGAATTGCCCTAGTCTGTCGGAGTGCGCAATTTATGCAGGTGATCAGACAGGATGCTTACGTAGGTGTCACCTGTCAGAATCGTATCTAGACGTGTCAGGTGTCCCATATCACTCCACCTGCACACGCCCCACACCATTAAAAAGCTCTACCAGATGCAAGGGCCACAGATTCATGAGGTTGTCTCCATACTCTTACACGGCCATTCGCGCGATACAATTTGAAACGAGACTCGCCTGACCAGGCAACATGTTTCCGGTCATCAACAGTCAAATGTAGGTGTTGACGTGCCCAGGCGAGGCGTAAAGTTTGTGTCGTGCAGTCGTCAAGGGTACACGAGCGGGTCTTCGGCTCAGAAAGCCCATTTCGATGATGTTTCGTTGAATGGTTCACACGCTGACAGTTGTTGATGGCCCAGCATTGAAATCTGCAGCAATTTGCGGAAGGATTGCACTTCTGTCACGCTGAACGATTCTCTTCAGTCGTCGTTGGTCCCGTTCTTGCAGGATCTTTTTCCGGCCGCAGCTATGTCGAAGATTTGATGTTTTACCGGATTTCTGATACGGTACACTAGTGAAATAGTCGTTCGGGAAAAATCCCCACTTCATCGCTACCTCGGAGATGCTGTGTCCCGTCGCTCTTCCGCCGACTTTAACACCACGTTCAAACTCACTCAAATCTTGATAAACTGCCACTGTAACAGCAGCAACAAATCTAACAGAGCCAGACACTTGTTGCCTTATATAGGCGTTCCCGACCGCAGCGCCGTATTCTGCCTGTTAGCATACCTGTGTATTTGAATGCTCATTCCTGAACTAGTTTCTTTTGCTCTTCAGCGTAGGTGTGTGGCCAATGAGAAGCTGCTCGACAATTGTACCCCATTTTTTTTACTCTCTACGCACAATCACTGTGCAGCTGACTATGGAACTCACGAGTGAGTCCTGCCGCTGATTTCACGCTATTTTAACAGCCACCCTCCGTAATACTCTACGATCCTTGTCACTCACTCAGTGCATGAGATCTGCCTGATCTTTGTTTTAGCTGTGGATATTCCTTCGCATTTCCACTTCACAATCTTGTCGCAACAGTCGACTCGAGCAGCTTTAGAACGGTTGAAATGTCTTTGATGGATTTATTATTCATGCAACATCCGGTGATCAGTAGAAATTCGAAGTTACTGAGTTTTCCAGGCTGAGACACTCCGTTGCTACTCCCCCTCGACTGACAGCACGTTCCGTATTACGTAGTAATGTGCGGACACATTTGTCCAGATACTTATTGGAGCCAAGATGTGTGTGTGTGTGTGTGTGTGTGTGTGTGTGTGTGTGTGTGTGTGTGTCGGGGTGGCAGGGGGAGGGGTGGGGCGGAGGCAGAGAGTCCGGAACTGCAGTGGCCCCGCTGCACCTGGGTGAGGTAAACTAGCTGCCCGGCCGGCCCACGCCGGTGTTGTGTGTGACCCCAGGCCCAGCCACAGCACTGCACGGCACGGCACAGACGGCATCGATCCGTCGGGCAGAGGCGGGCAGAGCGCCCGCCCCACGCACCGCACGCACGTGTTCGCCCCCGCGCCGCCGCGCGTCAATGCCCTGTTCGGGACACCGTCTGTGTTGACGCACTCTCCGCTACCTGCTCCGGCCTGCCAAACGGTACGGGGCGATCGAACGAACTACACGCTAACCAAAGATGAAAGAGACGAAATACACATTATTAACCTTTACAATACTCAAAATCTAGCGTATGCTAGTTACAACGCCTAGTCTTATTCGTATTACTATTTTGCTAAGTGACATACACGAACGAAGCCCAGTGCGTACTGCATAGAGAATAGAACATGGTGTAATGTCGCCAATCTGTTTCCGTTCCCCTTCCTCCCAAGGGACCAACATCACATTTTTCGCGTGCCATCTGATCTCTGGTGGCAGCTGACATTGCTGGGACACATTCCTCACTGACGCCCAGTTACTGCTATAAATGCGCTCTCTATGGACTTGATACGGAAACGAACAAACCAGAGCGATGCATATCACCATAAGACAAAAGAAAATATGTGGCATCACTGTCAGCCAAGAGAAGCGCAAAACTTTTAACACCTCTGGTCAAGTTTACATCCGGCGCGTGTCTTAAGCTCAAACTAGTACTCTCGAGGAAACTACAGAACAACTAGGCACAAAATATTTCTCTTTACTATTCCTCCGAAAGCATTCGCAATCAAAGTGATAAAACATTCTAGAATATTTTACGGTGTTAGTTCTCCAGGAGCAATGCTCTTGAGGTACATCCGGATCAGAATAACAATTATTGACAGTAAATGTTTACGAAAGAGATTCAATAGTAACAACCAACGCGCTTTGACGTGCCTTCTGTTTTGCTCGCCGGTACCAATCGCTCTGCAGACGACGACTAGGGCAGCTTTCTCCCTCTCCCTCTCTCTCTGTCGCTGCTGCTTCTGAATCAAGTAGTTCCTGAATTGGTCCCACAACGGCTGAGTGCACCCCGCTTGCCGACAGCGTTCGGAAGACACGGACGGTCACCCATCAAAGCGCTAGCCAAGCCCGACAGTCCTTATTTTCGGTGATAGGACGGGAACCGGAGCAACCCTTGCGGCAAGTGCGTTGGCACGGCAACTAATCGCTACGATCGCAGGTTCGAATCCGGCCTCGGGCATGGGTGTGTGTGATGTCCTTAGGTTGGTTAGGTTTAAGTAGTTCTAAGTTCTAGGGGACTGATGACCTCAGAAGTCCCATAGTGCTCAGAGCCATTTGATTTTGAACGGCAACTATGCATGTCTTCAATTTCGTTTTCGTCGTTTGCTTTGTTTATTTGTGCTGATATTTTTTATAACGTCCGCAGCTGACAGCGAAACTGAGCAGCGAAGTGACAAGGCGAACTCAGTGCTTCAAATTAACGGAAAACGTACGAAAAAATTCAGTACTGAATGTGACAATCTGCTGCTACCACAGCTGTGTTGGGCGTGAGCTTTAAAGAAAAGCGACAACATTGCTCTTTTCAGTGCCTTTCAATCATTTTGTTATTCTGATCGAAGTACAAACACTGGAACTGCCACCTGATGACCAAGCAAAGCCTTCGAAACGCGCCGTAAATAACATACTTTGAAGTTAATGGCTGGTGAATTTGCGTTTTCTTTTATACTGAAAAAAAAAAGCGATACAGAAACAGCCTACCAGTGACGTGTATTTGATGCTCTGCACACGAAAGAAAGTTCCTTTCTTTCTTGTCACGCGTAACACGACAGTGACATCGTGTGCTGGTAGCTGTTCACAGGTATCGGGGTCAGACAGTGTTCACCTTCCCCACCAGTACAGGGTCGCCGGAACCAGGCAGCACTATCTGTGTCGTATACAACAGCTTGGGAGAATTGTCAGCGCACAATACTGTACGTCAAAAACTCGGCGCCAGTGAGCCGATCTTGCAAGTACTTAAAATTATGTGACTCGATAGTGTACATAATGGGAGTAGTGTACAACGTCTACTTCCTCCCCTATTTCAATTTCCCGCCACACCCACCACACGACGTCACATATCCGCCTCTCGACAGTCTTTTGCAAATTAGAGCCCTAATGACCACGGAAGTATTTATGTATTAGAAACACAGCTGCATAAGGGTAGGACCGACTGGAATGATCTTCTACAGGTTGGTTTAATGTGACATAAAGAAGAATGAATGTTACAGGACAACTTGAAAACGAATTCCCAACAACTTTATAATGCTGGAAGTGTATTAACGGCATTTATTTCCTGGTAGCATTTGATATGATGTTAGGGTGCGTACATCTAAGACGACGAAAAAGTCTGTAACCAAAACGAAAACGGTGAGCAGAGGTATTACTTGAGAAGAATGAAAGTAATTTCCAGTCCAAGTCCGAGGAAGCAAATGTGTCAGCTCCGCATAATACTGTATATCGCACGTGCTTCCACCAGCACTATATTATTACCGTTGTTGAGAAACAGGTCAAATTTCGAAGAACACTTTTACCGTCACACTCCTTGGAACGCTATCTCCCTGCCAGGTATTACAAAACCAGGGCCCTAATGCACTCGCGTTGCAAGTTGGCGGCAGTCCGTAAGCCACGTGCAAACTGTCGGCGGCGGTGGCGGGCCCCTCCAAACACACACGGCTGGCTGGCGCGTGACGTCACGCGAGCAGCAGGTGGCTCTGCAGCCGCAGCCCGCTACGCACCAGCGGGCCCGCGCCGTGCCGGAAACGGAGCATCACCACCTCGCTACGACCTTTACACCGCCCGTGAGGGACGGTTCTTTGATGTGACGTTAGAGCAATGTATAGGCTGCATAAGATTTCCTATCAAGTGCCTTTCTTTCGCCTTACGCAGTAGTTTGTAGAAGCCACATAGGCCCGCTGCATAGCTATGATGATCATTCCTGCAATACATATTAGTACATCAGTCATTAACATGTACATCACAAGCATCTGAAGGACAGTGATACGATTTTTTCCGCTCCATTCAGTTATTTTGATTTTGAGAAAAATACTTCAGGAGTATCAAAACAATTACCGAATTCATTGAAGATTATTTAGCAAACACAAGTGTGTATGTTGTTTCCGATGGGAAGCTATCGACAAAATTATGGACGAGGACAACACAAGGGGGCTATTAGGATCGTTAGAATACATTTAGTGTCGTGTCTTCGATGTTCCGGAAGATATTCTGTGTTCAGTGTGAGTGGAATTAACCCAAACAAAGACGGCTCGTGCGATTTTTCACTTGACAGTGTATCAAAAGAAAATTTCCTTTTCATTATCACCACAAACAAAATGAAATGTGGCTGAATACGCAACAGTAATAGGGTAACCTCGAATTAGGGTCCTGCTATAATATTTTAGTTGTGTCGTCACTATTATTATTATTATTATTATTATTATTGTTTTTCATGTCGCCGTCAACAAATTACCTTGTACCCCGTCAACAAATTACCTTGTACCCAATGTAGCATCGGACTAAGTTGGGGATGAGACTTTCAGTAACTGTAGCTCGTGATAAGAGAAAAAAACGTTTTGACACTGAGCGTCACATGAAACATCTAAAACGGTGCATTTTCAGCTAACTCCACGTACACTTCACAGAAACGAAATCTCTGCCTTCAGAAATATCAGAGAAAATGCAGCCGATGACTTAGGAGAAACAACCAGTGTCAGCCGCCCAGTGGACAAAGCCAGTGCGTAGTGAGGCTGTTCATGGACTACGTCATTATTCGCAACACTACGAAATTGCCATAAAATGCGCCAAGATCTGACTGAGAACAATGCTTTTTTTTTATAAAAACGGGCAGCTGACTTCTACATCTACATAGTTACTCTGCAATTCACACTTAAGTGCCAGGCAGAGGGTTCATCGAACCATTTTCATACTACTTTTCTACCATTCCACTCTCGAATGGCGCAAGGGGAAAAAGGAACACCTAAATCTTTCCGTTCGAGCTCTGATTTCTCTTATTTTATTTTGATGAGGAAAAGTAATACGAAGCACGTAAATATGTGGTGAGACCTAAATTTGGTTTTGATAGAGCCAAGTGTTTAAATTTCATATTCCGCAATAGACTTGAGCTGTGTAACATTACTGACTTTCGAAGCGTTCGTCGTTGACTTGCACGTGTTAACTTCAAATGCAGCCGCGAACAGAAATCAAAAGCTGCCCCATACCTTGCAAACGAGACAGAGGTTTCATGCAGGATGTTAAATTGCGATGATTAGAACTGCATTTCCAGTGGTGATATATGGACTTTGCTTCTGATTTGCTCGTCTGTTACCGTAATTAAAAGATCTTCGTGCGCGTGGAGACACACACACACACACACACACACACACACACACACACACACACACACACACACACACACACACACCAGAGAGAGAGAGACAGAGAGAGAGAATTATTTTTTTACGCTATTTCCTCTATATATTTGAGGCATAATCGGTCCGTTTATGTCTAATGATTCCACAATGAGGTTTTCACTCTGTAGCGGAGTGTGCTCTCCTGCGATCCTTGTAGAACTAGCACTCCTGAAAGAAAGGATATTGCGGAGACATGGCTTAGCCACAGTCTGGGGGATGTTTCCAGAATGAGATTGTCATTCTGCAGCGAAGTGAGCGCTGATATGAAACTTCCTGACAGGAGAGCTTTTGTGAAGTTTGGAAGGTAGGAGGCGAGGTACTGGCAGAAGTGAAGCTGTGAGGACGGGTCGTGAGTCGTGCTTGGGTAGCTCAGATGGTAGAGCACTTGCTCGCGAAAGGCAAAGGTCCCGAATTCGAGTCTCGGTCCGGCACGCAGTTTTAATCTACCAGGAGAGTTCATGTCTAATGATTGTTTCACACGTATCTGGCACGCTAACAGGTCACATATCATAAGCTAAAGAAAATATCACTCTTCAGTCATTGGACAAAATGTTGACTTGTCTGTTAATGTACGATAATTTTAAAATTACAAAAAAAGTAACTGAAAAATACGAATAAACAGCGTCTCTTTCACTGCGGAAGAGCTGCTGCAGATGTGCTTGTATGCGATACGCTCGATCTGATATGAATGACCCTGCAGTAATGCTGTACAACCCGTTATCATATCAATGTCCTGAACGCGGAGCCAGATTCGATGTTTTATCTTGTGTGACCTGAGCAACAGAATCTATATTCGTCATCTCACGGGCTAAAAGTGTCACTTGAAGAGATTCACTCAACTGTGTTTCTTGAAATAGCTCAAATTTCTCTATACTTCTTTCGAGCAAAAATGGCGTTGGGTCAACACACACGTCGTATCAGCTACACGGTAACCCTGTAACCTACTACTTGTGACCTTCACACGTAACTGTCTCAGCCGTCCTAAAAGAACCGCTACGGTTTTCTAGCTGAAGTCCTTGCCGACTTCAGTAAAATAATTTCCTGCGTTTCGATGTCGTTTCACGGTAAACTGTAGAAATACCTTTCTCGTACAAGAAGTTTTGAACCCGACTAATGGTGGTCTTCTTAAAGCTCATACCTTTCAGAAGGGTGTGTCTTTAGATATTTAGTAGTCCTTCCGAAAATAAGATTCGCTAATCTCCACATACCCTTTCCGGGTTTGTACGATCTATCGATGATTTTAATTGTAAAATATTCTCAACAGCAGCGATCGTCTCTATATCAACGGAGGAATGTTTTCTGCTGAAAATTTCTTTCACTCAACAAATGAAAAGGAAGTTACTTGTAATGAGTGCCATGATTATTTTATATGAACAAAGGCGTAAGATCATAACCTTGAGGATGACGGCACCATTCTAGGGTTATCTTGTTGCCATTATTCCTCGATCTTAATAAAGCTATGGGACGCTTAATATTTTTTTCCATAATTTGATAGTGTACACCGGAACAATTGTGAAACATTACGGACTTACAAGAGGAAAGTCTTTGGCGTGTCTAATGAAGCGAAGTCTTACTGGATCCATATTTTTTATCTTGCTTTAATAAACCTAACATCATTCTGTCATAATTTAAGGTGAAATAGTTGTCTTCATTCTCCTGACACATTTTCAATATCACCCTTCAGATTTCATTAACTGATGTTTTGAAGGTGTAAGTACAGTTTAGGGTCGCGTACAGGGAACATTTCATCAGATTCGAAATAACCCGTTTCTGAAATAACCAATTTTCAGCATTTTATTGCTATTATTTCCAACAATAAACGTAGACATTTCAATTTTGGCCCTACACTGCAAATAAAATTTTCTTAAAACTCATGAAAAGGAAAGGCCAAGGATAATTTGGCGTTGTCAATAAATTTTCAGCAACGGATTGTAAGGCGTACACGAGGAGTTAGTAAATGAAATAGACACTTTAATAATGACACACACGTGCTGGGGAGACATTCATCGTAAAAACAGGGGAGTAGTCATTTTATCGGCAACTTGCGCATGTTAGGAACGCTGCATTTTTAATTACATGGCTGTTTCGTTGGGCCTTAATGGCCTGTTCGGGAGGAGTTTAGTTAGTTTAGTTTTTAAAGCTTCTATAGAAAACTAAACTTTTTTTATATTCAGAGAAAGTTCTCTTTCATCGTACAGTTTGGCAGCAGACCACGCGTAATGTTTCGTTTCGCCAAATATTGGCGAGAATAGCTGGTGACGTACAACAGAATATGCAAGCTTTTGGGGATGTCATTTTTTTTCTCTCCAGGAGAGAGTTTTGAAACTTTTTGATTTTTGATCGAATTCTTCACCCGACGGTAAAAATAGATACCGCGAAGTTGCACTGGTGGAGTGCATTTGGTGGGGGGAATCACTTCAATATTGCACGATGAACCCTCGGTCCAAATGAGCCAATACTCTCTTGTGGGCACACACAGACTGTTAGCAACGGTTTTCCAGAAACGGTTATAGCATCCTGCACTGTAGACGAGTGGGTTATTTTGATCATGTTCTGTCATATCGCGAGAACTACTTTTGCCTCTCGATGAACCAGGGTTCGGTTATATGTCGACTGGTACTGGCAGCCTGGGAAGAGAAAATGCGAATGGAAGTATTTTGACGTTAAAAAAGATTATTTTGATAGATGTCGACGAATGAGAATTGTCGATTCACGTGTTTGATTGGAATCTTTACTTACAATCCTTTCTTGGAAAGTTATTTGCAAAGCCCGCGTGGACGCTGTAAGTACATCCTTTCTTGGAAATTTACTTGCAATCCCAAATTTTCTGTCTTTCCTTTTTAAGCTATGTATGAAAATGTTAAATACAATATCCTGAAATTGATTTCCTTTCATTTGCCGTGTAAGTAATGCATATTTAAAAATAGAAAGTGTTTCCGATAAGGGTGTTGACCCCACTCCCCTCGGATTACCGTTCTGGACACACTGCTGCACCAATCGCTTCCTGGAAAAGAAGCTCAAGTAAATGGCACATGTCTCGCCCGATCCGCACCAAAAAAAAATTTTTTTTTCTAAATTCTTCGCCATCTGGAGTTCCCACTCTTGTTACTTTAATTTCTAGCCAAGCCCTTGATATTCCGTGAATTTGGACGAAATAGGTGGTGAACAGTAGGCGCGGGCCCCTTCTAAGTTCAGTCCCGAAGGCAGAGAACCTAAGACAAGTTACAATTCTAGAACAGGGTTTTCCAAACTGTGTTCCGTGGAACACTGTTTTTGCACGGGAAGTGTGTTCCAAGGGTAGTGAATAACAGCTCAGCGTTCTTTTACGACATTTTCAAGATACTACTTTAACATTTTATTATGATTTCGGCGTTGTAAGTTATGATAAATAGAAGGTATCACTGAATAAAATAAGTTCGCTCATTTTTTTGAATTTTTATTAACGTACAAAATAAACAAGGTGCTCCAACAAAGTACCAGGATTCTCAAAGTGTTTTGTCGGAGGAAAAGTTCGGGAATCACTGTTCTAGACATACGCAGTGTTGAAGTTAACACTCTAGCAAATTACTCTCGATACCTCACACGACTCATTCGTGAAAACCCGGCCTTTCTTGTAAATCGCGCTAATTCTCTAATATCGTCCAAAGATAGTGGTGCTACACCGAAGTCCGCAACACGAATCGATACCACGGCCATCAGCGAGAGTTCGCTGCAATTTTTAACAACCAGAGGGAGGCACCCCAGAAGACCACGCCTCCGTCTCAGCAGACCAGCGCCCTCAGGTTGAGGACAGTATAGTGTCGAGCATGGAAGAGCTCAGCCCAATTCGTGATCTCATCTGACGCAGTCAACATCACTGTGTAGGGCCAACGAGTTGTTAAATCTTTTGATGAACTTTTACTTGAACATTGAACCTCAAAAGAACAGTTTGTTAATCAGTGCGTCAAGTGATGCTTTGCTAGTCAATGATAGTCGTAAATTATCCAGTACTTATGTGGCGAAGAACTGCGTCAGAGTTAAGTAGACTCCTTTATCATTTATGTAACAAAATGATCTAATATTTCATGTATTCTAGTTTGATGAACCTTCTTCCAGAGCAATCGAAGAACCCACAGTTATGACCGGACGAAGGTAGTTTCGTCTGGTCACAACAAACTCTTCAGACAGGAGCGTTTCACAGTCACTCCACAACGGAGTTCTAGTCCGTGCCAACAAGGCTTTCTGTTACGCATTTTGATCTACCTGGAGATGCGAGCGCGTGCATTTACTGACGCATTTGCAGCAAAATGGATGGCAGCCAGCGGGACGCGGAACAAGCGCTCCCATGGAACCGGCTGCACGCTGTATGGAGCGGAATTTCATCAGCATTTGCAGCCGCAATACGCGCCGATAGGTACCAACTGTCACTTAACTGGGCTAGATATACGGCTAACGCATGCAAAGTACCTTGTTGTTTCAGTGTATATACACATTGCCACTTCCTGTTGCTGAATGTGGTGGTTTTAATGCTGTATATACCTGTAAAACATGGCTAACGTAATTAACAGTGGAGTGGTTATGCATAATTTAACAACTGAGTGCTTTTCTCTGATGCGAAATCCGTTCCCCGCACCTCAATAAAATCTTGGTAAATCATCATCATCATCATCATCGTCCTATATATCTAAAAATTATTGTGTATTGTGCCTTTATGCAAAGCTGTCATGAAAGCTAGTGTAGTTTGAACACTAACGAGTTTTACTGGACGTGATCATATTGGAAGCTGTACTCCCCAATTTTTTTTCTTTCTTTTCACTGTGATTTGGTGCGCACAGATTATTGTAGTACATGCAGATTATAGAGAAATCTTACCGACAAAGCATTTTTCATACACCTGAAATATTGTCGCAGGTTGCCGAAAAGAATTATACGTGCAACGCGAGTTCAAACATTGAACCGTGTAATTATTAGTGCTAGTACGCAGCCCGCTTAACGAGAAAGCTTCAGTACAATTGAGTGCTACTACTGTCACCATCCGTCCGACAGGCCTTCATTATCTTTCAGTCTCACTGCTTTTCGCTTGAGAAACGTTGCACTAACATTTATTTTGTATTTTCCTATAGAACGAAACATACATAAGCGTCAACGAACAATATTGTCAACCATGTAAAACAAGGCTGTAAATTTTTAACTGATATATTTGCACTTCCTGTTAATTTGTTCCTTCCGTGGCGAAGTGATATATGGCGATAAGAATCGGAAAATGCGTGAAAACCTTTCTGTTTTAGAAGTAGTTCAAGCAGGGAAACACTAAAACGACAGTCTCTTACGCTACGATTATCACACGATTAAAAGCAGCAGACAAAGCTGTCACTTTCGTCGGCTCATTTTGTAGCGAAATTTTTTTAGAAGTTAAGTCTAGATCTGTAACTCATATCTTTCATCAGCATTCTCCAGAGCTGCGTTTACTACGCGCTCCAAATGTGTATCACAGGTGGGTCTCGTAGTAGAAAAGAGGTTTAAAAATACACACTTTAAGCATGACCCTGATATTTGGAGAAACATCAACACCAATCAGCAGCTACTCAAGATGGCCAAACCACTTAAGACAAATATCAAATGCTCTCCGCGTCTCTAAGTTCCGGCAGTATCGTTGAAGAAAAAAACACCATTAAGATTTTGGGGATGTAGTGGTGACTGCATGACAAACAACAATCGTGGTCGGAATAATTTGCTTCTGTTCTCTTAATAGAAACTATCTAATATCGTATTTTTTCAGTAAAATGTTAGGAAGTTATAGCATTTATAGTTATCAAAAAGTATTTTCCTGGATACTTTTTTTTCTTCAAACACTGTTATGTAACTTAACGTGAGATAATTAATCAATAGACAAATAGCATCGAATGGAAACTATGGACGAGGTAATGTAATTTCATAGAAATGAGAGTCTGTATAAAAATACTGCTCTAAAACGTAATAGGTTCACTGTGAGCTTTTCATTCGGAAGAGCGCACGAAGTTAGGCATTTTTACCAGTGTGTATTTCAGTAAATTTTTTTAGAAATGAGAGGGAGTGGAGAAGCTCCTCTTTCACTGAAGTGATGGTCTCTACTAGACAGAACAGAAGAAACTTTAGGATGAAATGGTTTTTACAGACCTTGGTTGCTACACTTTTATTCAAGGCGACTGTATTCGTATTGAAGTTCACTTGGTTTCGGCAATCTCATCATTTTCTTTTTCCTAGAGGGTCTGGTTTCGTCTCACTAATCGCGTCCGTCAAGCTCGTGTGACTTCCTTGTTGCTTGGGAAGTAAAGGTAAATTTATTTTGACTAAAACTTGATACATCGTGTATTATTTTGCTTCCAAGGTAGCAGCATTCCTTAATTTCACCGATTTCTGCAACTCTTCATAACTATTCTCTTTCATCTGTTTACTCCCAATCCATATTCTGTACTCATTAGAATTCCCATTTCGTTCAATTGATCCCGTAATGCTTGTTGACTTCCACCGAGGATAGAAATGTCAGAGAATCTTATCATTGCTGTCCTTTCACCTTGAATTGTAATCCCATTATTGAACCTTTCATTTCCATCATTGGTACTTATGTGAGTAGACTGAAGACTAGGAAAGACAAAAAACATCCCTGTTTTACACCCTTAATTGGCGCTCTTGGTTCGTGGTCTTCAAATCATTTTGTTTCCTCTTAGTTCTTGTTCGTATTGTATACTACACGTCTTTCCTTATGGCTTATTCCTGTATGTCCAACAATTTCGAACATTTTACACTGTTTCGTTACATTACAGTTCATTTTTTTAACAACCTGCGACTAGGAGAAAAAAGCTGCGACAGTTTTTCCAGAACCCACCTCTCATTTGGTGGACAATACCCTGACGCATACAGCGCAAGCTGTGATTGATTTATTCGATCGATGAGGCTGAGAAATGTTGTGCCATCCGCCATACTCCTCGGACTTAAGTTTCTGTCGCTTAAACTTGATTCCTATTGTAAAATATTCATGATGGTACGTCAAGTATAATTCCAAAAGACGCAAATTGTTACCCTCACAAACTGCTACACACTTGGTTCCTGAATATAAAACTTCCCACGAAAAAGATGTGCCAGAACCAACAAATACGGTGGCTTTAAGAAAATGATGTCCGTGCTGACTATCCATAGCGTAGCTGGAGGCAACTTGCTTACCTTTCGTTTTGTAAAGATGTAGCTGTCGTCCCAAATGGTTTCTTCTCCGCTGGCCGCAAGCTCTGACGTGCATGTGGTAAACAGTGCATAACGAAGTGGAAAATGGGAAAGAATTCAGTGCTATTAAAATTGAAAGTATGGAGTGATGGGATGCCATTAGATTTTATTTCTATTTATAGAAAATTCTGCCACTATTCATGGCAACGTTTCCGAGTGATAATCATTTCCAGAGCACCACAACAGGCACAGTAAAAATATCCACACGATCTTTGAATTCACGCGAGAGTAACACAAGGTAACAAAAGAACGTCATTCGAGAGCATTTTCTCAACCAACTGTTCCGTCTTTACGTGAGATCCGGTTTTATACACAGATTTACGTGCTACGTTCTCGGAAACCAATCATGCACTAGTCATGAGCTATCGTAGCAGCTTGGCGCCTTATCTGTCAGGGTGGACTTTTTGATTAGTCCATCTTTCCCATGAATAACCATTGATCGTAACTAATATTTGCAGTCAGCATTTCCTGGTGAATTGGGCGATATTGAAATAATTATTCACAAGTTCTCAGTGCAAGTAATACATCAGGATGGTTGGAGCTCTATATTAATATTCAGACAGTAAGTATAAATAAGAAAGGATTCGCTTCTTGGCATCAAGCCTTGTAGGTGGATATCTCTCTGTTCCAGTACGACACCGCTCTTGCTCGCACGGCGGTTCTCACGTTGTGCGACAATTTAGCGTGTCGTTCGAGGCGTCTGCCTCGAGATCCTACCTACTAGCTAGCCTCCCAAAACAAAATCTTCCTACACCGTGCATTAAAATATAGCAAGCAAAATATAATAAACATGGGTAGGGATTTGGCACAAACGCCAGAGAGTGGTGAAGGAATCATTTCCTGACACTCACTTCAGAACTATTACAGATTCGTCGTGTAATATACAGCTTCACATATATATATATATATATATATATATATATATATATATATATATATATATATGAAGCTGTATATTACACGACGAATCTGTAATAGTTCTGAAGTGAGTGTCAGGAAATGATTCCTGAGATATCTAGTTAAGGCTCACCGGCCATTTGACCATCTTCTTCTGTGCGGATGCACAAACAGTGCCCGAACTCTTACGGGAATCGGCAAAAAGCCGCATGTAATGAGTATAATGGGCAGGGGCACTATGCATATAGCACGGAACAATAAGTTGCGAATGTGTGTCTCACGGGAGGCGTGCCGGAGAGAAGTCCCTGCAGTTGCACTATTCCTCTGTGTCCTCGGTGGCTCAGGTGGATAGAGCGTCTGCCATGTTAGCAGGAAATCAGGGGTTCGAGTCCCGGTCGGGGCACACATTTTCAACTGTCCCCGTTGACATATCAACGTCTGTATGCAGCAGGGGTATTCATTTCATTGTAATTTCATATACATCTTCGTTAGTACTATCACCACAACTCGGCGCTGATAAAGGTCTGCTATGACTTTAACGGTAGTAGAAATGGGTTATATGCGCAATACGATTACTTTTAAGGACAGTAGAATTGTGAAACATGTACGTATTTTTAATCAGTTGTGAATAAATGCCACTACTGAAGTTCAAAAATGTGTGAAATCTTATGGGACTTACCTGCTAAGGTCATCAGTCTCTAAGCTTACACACTACTTAACCTAAATTATCCTAAGGACAAACATGCACACCCATGCCCAAGGGAGGACTCGAACCTCCGCCGGGACCAGCCGCACAGTCCATGACTGCAGCGCCTGCGACCGCTCGGCTAATCCCGCGCAGCTAATGAAGTTCCAGCCCTCGTATGCAGGAGGGATGTCCAATATTCAAGGCTACGACAGGAAAGACAATTCGAATCAATAAATTTGAGTAAACATGGGCCCTAAAGCGCTTACCTTGAAAGCTATGAGCATTTGTTCATTTTCATTACTGTGGAACATCTCTTCGTCTGAAGTAGTCCTCATGGCGCTTAAGGTATGCACTATGGAGCTGATGTTTATAATACATTTTTGCGTTGTTTTGGTCTATAGTACAACCTCTGAAAGCATCTAAATCGAAAACCTCGCAGTAGAAGTGTCGAAGATAAATAAGGGCTCTTATGGCACGCACTTTGGAGCCCCTGTTTATTAGGCGTTTTTGCTTTCAACGATCGTCCTTGAATACTGACCATTCATCTTGGGACACCCTGTGCTGCCGGCCGGGGTGGCTGACCGGTTCTAGGCGCTACAGTCTGGAACCGCGTGATCGCCACGGTCGCAGGTTCGAATCCTGCCTGGGGCATGGATGTGTGTGATGTCGTTAGGTCAGTTAGGTTTAAGTAGTTCTAAGTTCTAGGCGACTGATGACTTCAGAAGTTAAGTCGCATAGTGCTCAGAGCCATTTGAACCATTTTTTAAACGCCCTGTGCTGCCGAGAGGAGCGACCGGGCAGACGCGGGCGCCTACGGCAGCGGCGTGGCGCGGCCCATCTTCACGTGGCGGGAGGCGGGCGGCGACCGCGAGGAATGGGGGCAGCCGCCGGTCGGGTCAAGGCCTGGAGGTGCTCGTCTCGTCACCGCCAGCTGCTGCTGCTGCAGCTGCCGGGACCCTCATTCACGGCGCCGAGGCCAAGCGGCTCTTGGCCCCGAGCACACGGCAACACTCATCCATCAACAGCGCCAGCACGTCTCGCTGTTGTGAAACGAGCGGTGGTCTAGAGTGCCAAGTATCATAAGTCTTGGCAGCATATTTTACGAGGTGCATTCAGTAAATAATGCAACACACTTTTTCCTAAAGCAGGTTGATTTTATCCAGGATTCAATACACCCTATTATTCCCCACTCTTTTGGTTGCAAAATCCTATTTTTTCAACATAATCTCCGTTAAATATGACGGCCTTTCGCCACTTTACTGGGAGGGCACGGTACCACTCTACTGGTCGGCATCGGAGCCAACGTCTTTTTGCATCAGTAACCTGTCAGTCACCACGTACTGCTTTTTGCAGACTGCGTCCTTTATTTCGCCAAACAGACGGAAGCTCTTTATTGTCTGTTAGGCGGCGAGGACCCATCGGGCACACGCTTCTGATTATCCCAACTGGTGGACGACTGTGTCAGCACAACAAAGTCCGCCCCCGGTAGCTGAGTGGTCAGTGCGACAGAATGTCAATTCTAAAGGCCCGGTTTCGATTTCCGGCTAGGTCGGAGATTTTCTCCCCTAAGTGACTGGTTGTTGTGTTGTCCTAATCATCATCATCATCATCATCATCATCATCATCATCATCTCATCCCCATCGACGCGCAAGTCGCCCAAGTGGCGTCAAATCGAAAGACTTGCACCCGGAGAACGGTCTACCCGACGGGAGGCCCTAGTCACACGACATCATCAGCACAACGAAGAGAGACGTCCAGTCGAGCAGCGAGGTGTCTGTGACCTTTCGATCACCTCTGATGGAAGTGCCTGCAGTTTCAAAAATTGCAAGAGTCACAGCTTTAAGCGGCCGGTCGGTACGCGGGAGAGCGGATAGGTTTGCGCGACCTTGTCGCTATGATGACAGACGCCTCACCCAACGACTCAACGTGCTTTTGTTCACTGTTAGGTTTCTGTAGACATTCCACAAGCGCCTTCGATTACCTGCGATGCTCTGGTTTTTTTCCGCGAAAAGAAACACTGACAGCCATCTGCTTAGAACACACCTCCGTTACAGAAGCCATTTCGAAAGCTACGTATAGCGCCGCCACCTATCTGAACTTCATGAAACTACAGGGGCTGAAGCCAAAATATTCCACATGTCCCATTAAAACTCAACATTTTCTTCAGCCGAAATTTGCCGAGAAAAAATGTGTTTCTTTACTTATTGAACGCCGCTAGTACTTAGGGCGCACGTCGGCTCTTTGAAAACAGTGTTGCATTTGTTAGAAGGATGGCGGCCGTTAGCCACAAGAATGCCAGCCAACTAAAAAATTGTGGAACTTCAGTTTGCTAGTGTCACCGACAACGATAAATTACCCTCCGTACAGTAATGAGCCCAAACATTATGATCACCTGCTTAATAGTCTGTTCGTCCCTGATGATGCTTTGTTTCTGGAGCGCTCAACTGCGCGGTCATCAGCGTTAGTACAACATCCCAATTTTTAGACAGTCAATTTTCTATTCACAATCCAATCTAGTCACTCTCACAAATGATGATGATGATGATGATGAAATGATGAGGACAACACAAACACCCTCTCCCCGGGCAGAGAAAATCCCCAACCAGGCCGGGAATCGAATCCGGGACCCCGTGACTCACAGGCAGCAACGCTACCCCCTAGACCACAAGCTGCAGACTGTGCGTGCCTCTCTGCAACGCAATACTGCAGTGATTCTGCGTGGCAGAGATTCAACAAGTCATTAACAGGTTTTCCGAGGTATGTGGCTCTACATCTCTAAGCACGGGCCAAGCAGTTCCCGTACATTAAGGGAAGCTGGCTTGACGGGCTCTGAGCTGACGCCCGATAGCGTCTCAGATTATTCCATTGAGTTCAGACCATGTGAACTGCGTCGTTAACACATCATCGGGAAGTCACTATCACGCTCCTGAAACCACTGTAGCAAGATTTTGGCTTTGTGACACGGGTGATTATACTGCTGACAGATGCCATTGCCGTCGGGAAAGACGACATTCATGAAGGGAAGTTCATGTGAATCACAGATGTCAACGGGCCCACGGTTAATATCACAGGTCCCATGGAAACGCAGGTATATGCCCCCCCCCCCCCCCCCCAACTGCGTAAAACTGCCCCCACTGCCCAGCGTCCACGGAGAGGAGCGTGTTCCGAGCAATCGTTCGCCTCGATTACGGCGCATCTGTGCACTACTGTCGACCTGGTGTAACATTAAAAATGATTCATCCAACGACGTGACGCTTTTCCATTGATCCACGGTCCAGTCTCTATGATCCTGTGTGCTCTGCGGTCATAAATGACAATTTTTGATGATGGTCGTATTGATTTCGTCTGATTGATGTAGAAGTTACCGCTGGTCAAACATGGATTACTATTGTTACTGTTTGTGAAGACTGATTTTCGTTAATTAGCTACTAGTTCGGAAAATTTTCCACCTCATGATGTACTGGTGTATAGGACATTTATGGCTACTCAGTCTGAAATCGCCACACGAACTTACATTCCTGGTGATTTCTTTACACGTAAACCAATGTGTGCTCGTAACTGAATGTGTAAACTGTCTAAAGATGACGCCGGCCGAAGTGGCCGTGCGGTTAAAGGCGCTGCAGTCTGGAACCGCAAGACCGCTACGGTCGCAGGTTCGAATCCTGCCTCGGGCATGGATGTTTGTGATGTCCTTAGGTTAGTTAGGTTGAACTAGTTCTAAGTTCTAGGGGACTAATGACCTCAGCAGTTGAGTCCCATAGTGCTCAGAGCCATTTGAACCATTTTTCTAAAGATGACAATGTGGTTATTAGAGGACGTATAAATATGAAGATTCGTTTTGTAGCCGTAATGATGTAGAGAAAATGGGCCCCCATCCGGATATCCATGCCCGTTAGAGCTCAATTTCCCAGAGTCGAAGCCGCCCGGCGGTTATGCCGGCCAGCCTGGATGTGGTTTTTAGGAGGTTTCCCCACACCCCACTAGCTAAATACGGGGCTTGTATCCCAGTCGCGCCTCACTGTCAGTTCACGACTCTCCAACATTTAGAAAAATTTCTCTAACTTTCACATGAATGACAGAAGACGCAGAGAGTTGGGATGCTCATAATCCGTTCAGTGAGTAACGGGGTGGCGACAGGATGGGCAACGGGTCATCCTTTAACCTAACCATGCCAAATCCGTAGATGACCATGGCGACACTGTACCGATGTGGCACAAAGGCACAAGAGAAAGAAGACGTACTGTACATGGGACCGCTTAGGGGTGATCTGCTGTTGAGCCGTATGTTAATGTGCGCTGAATGGTGTGATTGGAAACACGTGTAGCTGCACGTGTATCCTGCCGTCAGATGTGCCTCATATCGTCGCCTATACTGCTTTACAGAACAGCCAAGCCTCCCACTTCGACGTTCTGTGGGGAGGCGCGGACGTCCGAAACACCTGCGGTTCCGCCTTTTTTTCAGCCTTCATCTCACGACTGAAGCACGCCCATAGCAGACTTATTTCGCTGTTTCGGAGATACTCGTTCCCAGACGGTGGACCATACCAGTCTGCCCTTTATCAAAGAAGCTTATGTTTGTGGACTTCCACAATTGCGGCACTGTCATTGCTAGCATGATACTCCATTCGTCTCCGATTCGCTTATGTATTTTTCTTACCGAATCAAGTGCCCGCAAAGCCATCAGGTAGCATTTAATCTCGTTGTGGGCAGTTTTCTTAGGGTGACTTCTTAACTCGTGACGGTGGGGCGAAGAGTTGTTGCTCAGTTTTTGGGAGTGAACTGATCTGACGAGTACGTAACATTACAGTCAGTTAAGAAATTTGACATGGTTGAGACGTTCACACGGTCAGGCCAGTCCAGCAAATACGCCATTTTTTCTTTTAACAACGATATAATGACGGATGTATTATCTCGAGGATACAGAGAAGGTCCGATTACAAGTTGCTGCCATCAGATAATTCAAAATAAGACAGCGTGACACACAACAAATAGAATTAAAACATATCCACCATAATGCATCGTGTTACATGACCGGTAGACTGAACACTAATTGTGGATAATCAAGTTCATACGTCCAAGCTAAGTGTGATGACGGAAGTACAATTACGAGTATTATGTATGTTTGTGTGACTCTCCCTGACAACCTAAAAGATTTTACTCTCAGGAGTGTGCTTAAGAATACTTAGCACATATAGTTTCAAACACAACTTTCTTGTAGAAGTGCATTATGCCCAGTTCCGGGCAGCGAACAAATTAAATAGCAGCATAGTTTCAAAATGGTTCAAATGGCTCTGAGCACTATGCGTTGAGTTGCTTTGGGGAAGGAGACCACACAGCGACGTCATCGGTCTTATCGTATTAGGAAAGGAAGTCGGCCGTACCCTTTCGAAGGAACCATCCCGGCATTTGCCTGGAGCGATTTAGGGAAATCGCGGAAAACCTAAATCAGGATGGCCGGACACGGGATTGAACCGTCGTCCTCCGTCGTCCTCCAGAATGCGAGTCCAGTGTGCTAGCCACTGCACCACCTCGCTCGGTAGCACTATGGGACTTAACTTCTAAGGTAATCAGTCCCCTAGAACTCAGAATTACTTAAACCTAATTAACCTAAGGACATCACACACATCCATGCCCGAGGCAGGATTCGAACCTGCGACCGTAGCGGTCGCGCGGTTCCAGACTGTAGCGTCTAGAACCGCTCGGCCAACACGGCCGGCCGCATAGTTTCAGACGTGATGTAATATTTTACATCATTTTAGAGCTGCAAGACGCTAAGCATAAAAAACCTTCACCCACACTAAATGATGTGGATTTTAGGCATTTTTGGTTTCCTGTCGCACACTACCGAAAATGGTGTTCAGTAAAATGCTGTGAGTGTGTCGCACGCTTTTACTCTCCGTAACTCACCGTGTTTGAGTAACTCTCTCAATCTTTACTTGAAACGTAACTCGACAATAACATAAAATCATCTAGAGATAGAACTAAATTAATGATAAAAACAAACATCCATTACAATGACAAAAACACAATTTCAAAACAGTTATACAGGCTGATTCAGCTGCTCCTACCGCTGGGTTTTATGCAGCCCACAGTGACCTCAAACCCAACGTGCAAGATTTTCATATTCTCTCGCTTGCTATGTGCAAACTATTAGTACTACAGAAAAAATGAAACTGACATTTTCGTAAAACATTTGTAGTAGTTAAGCTTTGTTCTGGGATACGTTTCCGCAAGACGCCGCGGTTTTAGAGTTATTCAAGGAAACCACGTTTGAATCTCACTCTGTGCGTTTTTCTCGAATAATTCGAAAACCACAGCCTATAGCGAAAACGTATCAGAGTGTAAAATTTAACTACATTAAATTTTCCACATAAAGGTCTTGTTCATTTTTTTCTATACCACTAATAGTTTCCCGTTAGTGAGCGAGAGGATGTGAAGATCTTGTGTGTGATATTTGAAGGTGTTGCAGGTTGCACGACCCCAGTGGTAGGGGCAACTGATAGGGGCAGTCTTCGATCGGTCATTTGGCTACTGAACATCGAAGAATAGGCAGAAATTCTACGATCCAAAACAATGGAATACCGATGAAGCTCTTCACAAATACTGGTGGCGTATTGGAAAACGGAGAGCACATGAAGAGTGGAAACCAAAGAATGTAGCAGGAGCCACTGATGTAACCATAACAAAATTCTAAAGAAAAAAAAATTCTACTTCCACTTTCTGCGTACTACCAAAGCCGCAACTGCATTACGTCGCTGAGTACTCGTCATACAGGCACTAAGAATGATTTGAAAAGTCTTTGACACAACCACAGGTGACCACAAGGTAACGGAGAAAATCCCCGAAGGAATACTGAGTTCCTCATACTAATGCGACACTCTTTTAACAATGGACGACAGACTGCATGGTGATTAGTCTGTAGCGTCCTATGGTTGCAAATATGTTAGTCCAAACTACAATGAAACTGCGAGAACTCTCGTTTTATATCAGATCACAATTGTTTTGTAACAGAGGAGTAAATGAGAGTCAACAACATACCGGGGGATCAAAAAGTCAGTATAAATTGGAAAACTGAATGAATCATGGAATAATGTAGATAGAGAGGTACAAATTGACGCACATGCTTGGAATGACATGGGGTTTTATTAGAACCAAAAAAATACAAACGTTCAAAAAACGTCCGACAGATGGCGCTTCATCTGATCAGAATAGCAATAATTAGCATAACAAAGACAAAGCAAAGATGATGATCTTTACAGGAAATGCTCAATATGTCCACCATCATTCAACAATAGCTGTAGTCGAGGAATAATGTTGTGAACAGCACTGTCCGGAGTTATGGTGAGGCATTGGCGTCGGATGTTATCTTTCAGCATCCCTAGATATGTCGGTCGATCACGATACACTTGCGACTTCAGGTAACACCAAAGCCAATAATCGCACGGACTGAGGTCTGGGGACCTGAGAGGCCAAGCATGACGAAAGTGGCGGCTGAGCACACTATCATCACCAAACGACGCGCGCAAGAGATCTTTCACGCGTCTAGCAGTATTTTTTTTTTTGTTCTAATAAAACCCCATGTGATTCCAAGCATGTGTGTCAATTTTTACCCCTCTATCTACATTGTTCCGGGGTTTATTAAGTTTTCAAATTTATACTGACTTTCTGATCACCCGGTATATACATATATAAGTAACAATTATTTGACGGTCACAGGTACAACACCGTGAAATTTATCCCCGTTGTTAACAGACTCCGCCAAATCAATTTGATGCTAAAATCTGCAAAGGCACTCGAACCCTACTACAAGAGACTGTCGATTTTTCGAAATGGTAACGCGATTAGTATGGAGCGTAGGACCCAAACTTCAAGGCGGCTCTCGAGGTGAATGTTCCAGTCGGCTGCTTCCGCAGTGGTTCACTTCCTGCGAGCGGCGCAGAGTTTGGGCAGCAGCTCGGAAACGCAAGGTCCAGCGCGCCCGTAGCGGCGGGGGGACACCGGGAGCAGCCGAGGCTCCGGCAGCGGTAGGAGCAGCGATGTGTGTCAAGGCGGCGCGGCGCACGAGCGCATTGCGTCACTTCCGGAGATGCAGCGTGGCGACAGGCGACGAGAACGCGATTGTCTCAGCGAGTATGCTACACCCTGGGGCTCTTCAGACCTCGGAGGCTCGCGCAGGGGGTCTCCGTCACACCGCTGCACAATTGTCTGTCCAGTGCAGTGGTTCCCAACCAGGGGGTAACTACCTCCTAAGAGGTAAAATAAAACTTTCCGAGCGGACAACTTTGTTTCGATCATTAAACTAAATTTTTTTAAAGTTCAATACTACTATCGCTATTTTGCAGCACTTTAATACTTACTACATGAATTAATTGTAATTACATTTCATTGTTTTTCAAATACTAGCATTAACGCGTAACACAATGTGGTGCAAGTTATAGCTTGTGAAACTAATCTATGAATAGCATAGTCCATGCACTTCGTACGTACTTTGTACCATGCATCTATGACCGTAAAATTGAGACACGTATCTCAAATATGGCAAATATCTAATGAAAATACCTTGTCCGAGATGTAGGAAGTTCCCACATTCGCGCAGTAAACTAACAAACTGGCGGCATAACAAAATAGTAAATATGTACAATAGTGGCCATTAAAATTGCTACACCAAGAAGAAATGCAGATGATAAACGGCTATTCATTGGAGAAATATATTATACTAGAACTGACGTGTGATTACATTTTCACGCAATTTGGGTGCATAGATCCTGAAAACTCATTACCCAGAACAACCACCTCTGGCCGTAATAACGGCCTTGATACGCCTGAGCATTGAGTCAAAAAGAGCTTGGATGGCGTGTACAGGTACAGCTGCCCATGCAGCGTCAATACGACACCGCAGTTCATCAAGAGTAGTGACTGGCGTATTGTGACGAACCAGTTGCTCGGCCACCATAAACCAGACGTTTTCAACTGGTGAGACATCTGGAGAATGTGCTGACCAGGGCAACAGTCGAACATTTTCTGTATCCAGAAAGGCCCGTACAGGACCTGCAACATGCGATCGTGCATTATCCTACTGAAATGTATGGTTTCGCAGGGATCGAATGAAGGGTAGTGCCCCGGGTGGTAACACATCTGAAATGTAACGTCCACTGTTCAAAGTGCCGTCAATGCGAACAAGAGGTGACAGAGACGTGTAACCAATGGCACCCCATACCATCAGGCCGGGTGAGACGCCAGTATGGCGATGACAAATACTCGCTTCCAATTTCCGTTCGCCGCGATGTCGCCAAACACGGATGCGACCCTCATGATGCTGTAAACAGAAACTGGATTGATCTATCTGCTTTCTGCAATTTTCATTGTGCCCTCCTCTAGTGGCCGACTTTTACGGTCTTTGTAGTCAATGACAACCGACGCAATGAAGTCTGATGTTAGTGCACTAGTAGGCGTGTATCCGACGAGCATTGTGACTGGATTGAAGAGTGTCTATCAAACAAAACACAGCACATTGTTCTTAATGAAGAACATTTCAGGCGTAAAAGCAGCTCCGCATATACCCTGAGCGAGGTTACAGGTCCACTGCTTTTCGTACTAATATATACAAGGCATTTACATAAAGAGGTGTCACATTTTCGTCCAAGTGATAGTATTTGTCAAAACTAGAAGTAAGGTCTCTATAATTATTTGTCTGCAAACCAAAGCCTATTGAGATATTGGCCGTCTTACTAATGCCCAGTAATGTCCCTCATATATCTGCAACAGGAACTTTACCTACACTGCCTGATGTACACAGGACTGGCAAATTAGGTAGCGATCACTGAACGACAGTCCCAGAGCTTCTGCAGAAGTCATACGGACATGGATATGAGGAACATCTGTAACGCTACGCGCCGTCTAAAGGCAGTGCCAGCGCCGCACGTCCATTACCCACGCCACCCCTCCCTTCTCCCTCCCTTTCCACTTCCTGTTAATCACAGGGCAATACAAAGAACAATACTTGGCTCGGCCACGTCGCTCGGCGACAGTACATTAATAGTATCCTGACGACGGAGAGGCACAATGCACAGACAGGCTCCAGGAAGACTCAGGAACCTGATCTGACTGGACTCCACCGATCATGGGTGTATGAAAGCTCACAACAACGAAGGGAAAGACAAAGAAGACCATGTGCACGAAGCCAGCCCGTGTGGCCGAGCGGTTCTAGGCGCTTCAGTCTGGAACCGCGCGACCGCTTCGGTCGCAGGTTCGAATCCTGCCTCGGGCATGGATGTGTGTGATGCCCTTAGGCTAGTTAGGTTTAAGTAGGTCCAAGTTCTAGGGGATTGATGACCTCAGATGTTAATTGCGATACTGCTCAGAGCCATTTGAACCATGTGCACGAACAACTGCTGGAGACACTGTTTTAAGTCGCGATAAATTTGAGGAAAAATAGCCACGGTGCCTCTGACATTTCCCGTCAAACTGACCGCTTAAGATTCTGCTTGCTTTTCAGTTACTTTTAGTCCTAATAAGCTGTGATTACAATCTTGTTAGCATACAAAATAAAGAAAACCCATTTCTTGCCGATCAAATAGTTCACACGATATTCGGAATCATTTACGTACGCTGTCATATTTGTTAATACATTTTATTGTATTTTAAGCGGAAAGTAACGTATATCTTCGTTTCTTCTGGTAGAGCAATTTCTCTTACACACACACACACACACACACACACACACACACACACATATATATATATATATATATATGTAAGGTCGTCAGGTGCATTCCCTCTAATGCTTCAGCAGACATTTATAATTTTGTTTTTGCTTTGTGTAGCTGTAGTCAGCCTAAACAAATAGTGCTGATAATGTCTTTCATGCAACGTCCAGTGTCGACGGAGAGCGTTGGTTTGTTGGCCGTTACAAACAAAATTACTTTTAAAGCGGAATTCTATGTGCCGATTCGATTTAGCGGCTATTGATTAGTCTAGTGCGATATTTGTGTTATCGACGTGTGAAACTCTTAAGAACAACCAGCGACAGCACTGCCCTGGTCCGCTGCGACCACTACCGCCAACCACGCACCGCTGCTGAGTCGCTGCTGAATCTCTTATTATGTATCGATAAAACAAGTAAAATTCCGATTTAAAAATAATTTAGTTTCTGATGGGTAACAAACTCATGCTTTCTGTTGAGACTGGGAGTCGCATCAAAAACGTTACGACCAACAATTGTTTCGACTGACTCCAGCACATGAAAAAAAAAAGTCCCTGCCGAAACACCAGAGAAAATGCGCCTCACCACTCTTAGGAGAGAGACCTGGTGCATATACTACACTGCAGTCAGTTATTCTGGGCGGAGAAGATTGCCTCAATTTCTCCTCATTATGCTAAAGCTTAAACGGACCAATTTTGAAGCCAAGACAGAAGGTTTGAAATGGAGGCAAAGCATTCGAGGTGTAAAACATAATAAAGCCATTAACAACCATTTAATGCAGGTAACTACGACCCTCAAGGTAGCTACCGCATTTCAGACTCGTTTGCCTATGGTACCAGGTAAGAACCTGACCTAAGAAATGTTCGGCAAGTGCTTACGAGAGTCGTGGACTCCTGTTCAACACCCGAAAAATACTTTATGTAGTTTGTAATGTGGTCTTAGGGGCTACACAAGTGATAGCGTGGCATTACGAAATGTGGAAGAATTTACTTAAGTTGCTGTTCATCTTTCGACAACTGCAAAGGTAAGTGGCGAAACACAACGTTGTCATTATCTTGATCGACGCCGCGCTCGTAAATGGTTCTTAACGATTTACATAATATGCATTACATGCATTATAAAACAATACCACCCTGATAAAAACTATTATTGTGAAAACAATCGAATCTATTCTACCAGTTAGGATGGTCTCACCAGCATATGTGGGTCTGCACATTTATCTACTCGAGCACACTTGAATAAGTATCACCCGCCCTTAGGAGAATCCTAGGAGTAAATTGGGAAGAGGAGGCCACCAGTAACAGTGTCCTCGAAGAAGCTATTGCGACGATGGTTTACACTGTCATGGAATACGTACTTCGACGGCATGGCTACGTTACCCTCAAGGGCTCTATGCAAAGAAGAACACAGAAAGCGGACAATGACGGGTTGGCCGAGCAGAAACTGAGCACTTTTAGCGTCAAAAACTATGAAAAGAAGACGCCAAAAGAAACAAATGGGGCCAACCTGCAGTGTCCATGAACTGTTTCAGCATTGTGGAAAATAAGTTTCCTTTAATTTACGTCTATGGTCACAAACTTTTTGTTATCACATTACCGGTTTCGGTCTATAATGACCATCATCAGATCTGCTTTATCAGATCAGATCTGCAGCCACTATGGCTGCAGTACATTAGGACTTCGCTTCTGACGATGGTCATTATAGACCGAAACCAGTAATCTGTTAACAAAAAGTTTGTGTACATAGACGTAAATTAAAGGAAACTTATTGTATATATAGGTCACTGTTTTATTCGCGACAATGTCGCAGCTTGTGAAATTGTGGAAAATTTATGGGGCTCCAAAAGTAGTTTCTTTAGTCACCAGAAAACCTGCACCATGAAACTCTTGAAGATACCATAGCTGGTAAATACAACACACTAAACAGCGACCGACAACATACTCCATAATTATTCATCGTCATTCTAGAAACCCAAAAAAAGTAAAATACAGACCTCATTCGTGTCTGCCTTTGAAACAATCATCTAAAAACAACAACACAACACACGGGCCTGGGACAGTAACACAGGTGAAAGACGTTTGAGTCCCGTTGGCTCTGAAGCACTAACCAGAACCTAAGGTGTTTTAACTATTTCTCTACCGTTGTCGCTAACCTACAGTAAGATTTAAGTAAACTGGCAGTTGACAGCGGGGGCGATGGTCTGATCGCGCCGGCAACACACCAATGAGAGTCTGGCGTTGTCAGCACCCATCGTATTGCCACTTCCAATGACAGCATTATGCCTGCCAGTTTTCTATTAGTATTAATGACATTTCTGGAGACCAGAAATTTCCTGTGAAGGAACCAACATATATTCTGAAAACAACAGTTGTTTGAAACATAGTTCGTCCATGAGAGAGAAAGCGATAGATACAGACGCCCAGGTAGATACCGGGTTCCTTGACTTCCCGAAGATATTCGATACAGTTTCACACTTCCGCCTACTGCAAAAATACTAGCGTCTGGAATATCAGACCAACTGTGCGACTGGACTGAAGAGTTCCTAGCAAACGTAGCACACCAGGTCATTCTCAACGGAGAGAAGTCTTCGTGCAGGAAGATCTACAGAGGATCGATGCCTGTTGCAGGGAATGGCAACTGACTAACATAAGCAGATGTACTGCGAATACTAAACAGGAAGACCCTTTAATGTATGTTCACAAAACTGCACAATAATCACTGGAAGCAGATACTTCCATAAAATATCTAGAAATATACGTCCGGAGCGATCTGAAGTGGAACGACCACATAAAAGTAATCGCCAGTAAGGCGGAAGGCAGACAGATTCTTTGGAAGAATCCCCAGGAAATTTAGCCCAACAACAGAAGAAGTAGTTTACAAAAGACGTGTTCGACTAATACTTGAATATTGCTCGTCCGTATGGGATCCGCGACAGATAGAGGAAATAAGGAAGATCCAAAGAAGAGCAGCACGTTTCGTTACAGGTTCATTTAGTAAGCACGAAAGTGTCACGGATATGGTTAACGAAGTCCAGTGGCAGACGCTGCAAGAGAGGCGTTCTGCATCACATTGTGTACTGTTGAAGTTCTGAGAGCGTACATTGCTAAAAGAGTCAACCAGAATATTGCCTCCTCCTATGCGTATCTCGAGAAAGACCTTGAAGATAAAAATCAAGAGATTCGAACCTACACGGAGGCTTCCCGCGAACCATAAGCGACTGGGACAGGAAAAAGGAGAAGCGACAATGGTACACATCTTAAGGTGGCTTCCGGAGTGTAGGTGCACAATCTTTTGCAGTCGCCAAAATTTCACCTGCTTCAAGAGAAAAGCATAACCTTAGCCCTAATTAAAATTAAGGACATATTTCAGACATTCCTCGAGACACTACAGAGGCCTATATCAAACGTGAATGTCACATTTCTTTACATTATTTTTGTGGGAGTCAGACTTTCTGTAACTGGGAAGACCAGAGAGCTATGTGGGCTGCCTGTACACAATAAGCGTCGAAAGAACTGCGCAACGCCGGCCGGAGTGGCCGTGCGGTTCTAGGCGTTGCGGTTCTAGGCGTTGCGAACCTACGACCGCTACGGTCGCAGGTTCGAATCCTGCCTCGGGCATGGATGTGTGTGATGTCCTTAGGTTAGTTAGGTTTAATTAGTTCTAAGTTCTAGGCGACTGATGACCTCAGAAGTTAAGTCGCATAGTGCTCAGAACCATTTGAACCATTTTTGAACTGCGCAACTTTGGACCTCAAACGCGAGACTCCAACTAATTTAAATCGCACTATAACATGCTCACATAATAGATAAAGAATCACGCATCCTTCCGTATAGCATTTTACGTTTAAATATAGCTAACCTCACTTCGGCGAGCTATGAGGCGAATGTTTTACGGCTCTTTTTTCTCCGTCACGGACAAAAAACACACATGAACAAAAAAGGACATGTCATTAAGCCGACGAAACTTTAACTTACTCATGGTACTCTGTCGACACGCAAAATGAGAACTTAACAGTGCTTACGACTAATTTTACTCACAAATGAGCCATCCTACGCGGAAGCAAACTAGTACAGAGATTGGAAAACAAAGACGGTGTCAATATAGCGTCCCATACGATTTTATAATACTGTTTATTAAAGGTGTTAACAAATGACAGCGGATCTGTGGAAGCAAGCGCTGTCTATGTGACTTCTTTCGTTCGCTACCCTCCCGTACTGACCGCTAAACACCTGCGAACTGGTATCTGAGTCATATGCATTAATGAAAATCCGATGAAGTCTTCCGCTGCCTCGTTAACGGAACTGAATATAAACGCTGAACAGCGCCAAAATGTAAAATTTCCTTTACGCTGTATTCATACAGAGTTGTAACGAAGCAGTAGCGGTGATGAAATTCCGAAAATAAATATTCTGGACACGGCTTTAGTCATTTTAACGTCTCTGCTGCTCTCGTTTTCTTAATTTTCTGTCGAAACAGACAGACTGGACTGTTGTGCCAGTTCTTCCACGAAATGCTCTTTATTACGCTGAGTCAGACCAACGCACGGCACAGCCTTTTTGCGCAACTGTTCCTCTTGTGCCATCGTACAGCACGAACACAAAAGGGACTCAAGATATTGGTTACGCAGTGTTTCAGAGAGATATGTGTAACGATCTTCAACGGACAGAACAACACTTTGTACGTTGTGCGGCTGCAGATAAATATTAAGAGTGGATTACCCCTGTAGTCTAACGGCTTTGAAGCGAACTTTCAAAGTTCAGTATTACCAGAGTTTTGCCGACAGCGGATGAAAAACTCTGCAAATATTTTAACACCTACGAAATTTTACAGCTTTTTCGACGTCGTGTAGTACCCAGAAAAAGGAACACATGTTCGCTTCGATAAATTTGAAGGCAGATAACTGAGGCGCTTCAGTTCACTTACATTCGTTTGTATATATATATATATATATATATATGGTGGCAGGGAGGGACACACACACACACACACACACACACACACACACACACACACACACACACACACACACACACACACACACACACACAGAGAGAGAGAGAGAGAGAGAGAGAGAGAGAGAGAGAGAGAGAGACACAGAGAGAGAGAGAGAGACACAGAGAGAGAGAGAGACACAGAGAGAGAGAGAGAGAGAGAGAGAGAGAGAGAGTGGACGAATAGTATAAATCTAAATGCGTATCTGCTTCACGAAGGGAACTAGTGGCAAAGCAATGAGCAGAGAATATTTGCTACGTTACTTGGGAACGAATATTTTAACGTACTACTTGAGGTTTTACCTTTATGTTTGTATGTTAGAGCAGTAATTATGATTTAAGTAATGAAGAACTGTTCTAGTTACGTTGTTTTTCACGCACAACGTGTTTCGAGAGTTGATTCTCGTGTTCAAGCGCATTTGTTTACATAAATATTTTTTGTGCTGTCTGCGTGTATGATTTTCATCCTTTCTTGCTCTTCATTATTTGAATCATTAATGACAGTTGCAGCCTTTCAAAAAAAGTCTATTCATTTAAATCTTAATTTCATTTCATTTATCGTAATAATTTGTTATGCGTTGTTTATTGCTGAGCACTATTTAAATTTATGAGCGGTCTTTAGCTTTTATGGTCACCATGGGATCTCAACGTTTATAAAGGTACATATGAGGAAATACCTGCACTCGGATGCTCAAGATCAGCATCGTACATCACTAGTAGATAATTCACTCTGGACAGCGCACGTATTAAGAGAGTAGAGTGGGGAAGGCTGTTCCGTCATTACGAGCTACGTGTGTAAAAGTTCCAAAGACAAGATCTGGTGAGTCTCGTTGAAGGTAGAAATTTCTCACAGAGCTAAATATTCTATGAGAAAACGGATCGTACGATAGTCAGAAAAGGTATAAACTGGTGGTAATGCTGAATATTTTATGAGAAAAAGAACTTCGATTGCATTACGATTTCTCAGCAAGAGACATTAAGCCACTGCTTCATTCGTTCACTGGCGTTTTGTCGGATAACGTTGTGGAAGCTGCACAATATTTCAGCTGCTCGTCATCTTTAAGTAATTACTGACATGTTGCTGCAATGGCTCGCCAGTATATTCGCTGACTCGCTAGAAGAGCGCAGGCGTCAAGGGGTGGGGCTGTAACGTCATCGTAGACGAATCATAGAGCATCGCCACATCCAGTGTCCCCTGCCGGAGAAACGAGCGTATATACAGTGATTTGTTTCGTAGTTTGTTGCCGTGAGCTTGTAATGGATAGCGCTGGAGAAACTATAATTTTTATAAATGCGACTTGAATATGGCCAGGGCTGTGGTCAAAAGTGATGCCTACAAGGATCACAATGTGATAAGTATGGTTGGGAAGCAATAGTCTGAGAGTTCGGAATCACGCCTCAAGAAGCAGACAAAAAATTCACAAGTCTTCGAACCCACGCCAATGCGAGGCAAACACATTGCACAAAACGGGGGCGCAAGCGCTTCTTCGTCCAGGTGATTTGCATTTTATACCAGGAGTTTCGTACTATCTCGATATGTACCTGAAGCAAGAATTTATGGTGTAAACAGTGCCCATGCTGCAAGGAGATATCCCATTGGGAAAGCGATAGACCCTGATATCAAACGTAAACACGCGACCGCAACCGCCTAGGCGGCGTTTAAGTTCGAGCCGCGCATGTTTTGACATGTAAGATCGATTTGACAGGAGCACTTGGGGGGCCAGTTCACCTCTCCGCAGATGGCGGTGTCTTTGAAACATGGAAAGCCCAAGGGGAGATATGTGCTGCTTCCCGACGGGAAAAACCCGGCCAGTTGAAGGGGGTCAATGGAGACCTTCTAATGATCGCAATTGCGAAATGGAAAAATAAACTTATTCAGAAATTAGTAACTGTTTATCCCTATGTGTCACTGAGGAACTATTAGGCTCACCTTAAGCAGAAAGGGAGACGATTGGGCGAGTGATGACGCGCTTTCGATAACTGCATTAGTTTGTTAGTTACTGTAAATTTAGTTCAAATGGCTCTGAGCACTATGGGACTTAACTTCTGAGGTCATCAGTCGCCTAGAACTTAGAACTACTTAAACCTAACTAACCTAAATACATCACACACATCCATGCCCGAGGCAGGATTCGAATCTGCGACCGTAGCGGTCGCGCTGTTCCAGACTGTAGCGCCTAGAACCGCTCGGCCACACCGGCCGGCTGTTAATTATTATTTATATTTTCTGAACCATAAAAGCAAATATCTCGGAATCGCATTGTGGGATTACAACAAACAAGGTTTCTACAGATAAATCTCATCGATCTGTATCGGACAATCATAGTAGACTCACTGAAAGTTTACACATTTTGAAATGATACATTGAAATGTGCGTTTCGCACAGTAAAATGAGTTTTTCTTGCTAAATATCTATAAAAACCCTAAAAGTTGTGGCAGTACCATAAACTAGAAGTAGAAAATTATTAAGATGTATCGTTTAAATTATTTATTAATACTTACTCCTAAAAATCTGAAAAACAAGTAACAGCCACATAAAAATGTTATTTAGAGAAACTATGCCGAATAGAAGAAAAATAATGACAGCATGAGATTTTTGGGGAAATTTCGGTATAAACCGATGTATGTTAAATGTTGAAATTACGAATTTCAGTAACTGCCTTATTAAGTTGTCGATTTGACTTCAGCGGTCGTAGACCGACTGCTTATGAGGGCGGCGGCCATCTTTCAACGGGGAGTTCGGTGTAAATTTGTCTTGCGGTCAGTCTCTGTGAGTCGTCGTGTTTGATGAACGGCAACATAGCTGACGTCTTTCAGTCCTCTTTTTTTTTTTTAGGTTTCTTGTAAGCGTCCAATACAGACTTAGAGAATTTCGTGGTGTGTCGATTGCAGGTAGTACCAGCTCGTGGCAACTTTATCAAGTTTAGGCTGTTGCACCCCTCTACAAGTTGGACTTCAGGTAAATTTCGTGGGAAACCAGTGTGGAACTTGTAATGTTAATGGTTCTGTGGTAATTTAACGATTTTCTTGGATAAGTTCACAGTATTTATTGTGAATTAGGTGACGGCCTCCACTACACACAGATCCTAGATCGAACTGTGTTTTCAAGGGTAAACAGTGAATTACATATTTTTTAATTTTCGTGTTCATGGGAGAAGCAATAAAGTTCAGTTATAAAAAAAAAACTTTAACCAACTGTGAGTGCGTATCTAATTTCTAGCGTAGCAGTTTCTTCCTGTATTTATTTAAAAATATTTTTGGTAGATTGCAACAGGTTCGAGTTGGCGCCGTTAGACATAAAACGCAGTTGCATTAGTAAGTCCAACCATATCCTACGGAGGCGCATTGAACTGTATAGTGCTCAGTTGTGTGTGGGTGATATTTTCGTGCATTAGCACTTGGGGGTTACAGGAAAGGTGAACTTAGCGACTAATTCTGGTAAATTTTACAAACCATTTATTCGTCACCCACCACAGCGTTGGCAAAAGCCCTTGGCACCGTCGCAGTGCTGATGAACAATAATAAAATATAAATTCTATTCATATTTCAAACTTTCCTTGATGACGTCTTTCAGTCCTCCTTCCGAAACACTGGAGTGCACGGTTCTGAGGTGTATTGAACATTAATAGACATTAAAGAGGTATATCAAACTTCTATACGAATTACCCCTAGCTAATAACCGAAGTGTAAACTACAGAAATGGATACAAAGGAACGTCACTAAGGGTAGCATCTGTACAAGGATGTGAGTTTTTTCTTTAGGTTTTATACATTATACCAACTTTAAACACAAGAAAAGTTTTGATGTTGCAAGGCATACCGCATATGAGGAACTAGGATAGTTAAAATAAAATTACATAAAAAAGATAAGCAAGCGGATAGCTAAAATGTCAGGGGCGTAGAAAGCGGAAGTCGTATCGCTTGGTTACAAAACTGAGGACAAAATGTCGCTCTGAATTTGCCACATTACTCGATGCATTATGCACGTTTACAGTGGTGGCCACGTGTTGGACAACTGCTAACTGCAGCGAAACAGGAATGCTCCTCTCCAGAGAGCCCCGCACTCTTAATTGGCCGCTACTCTCCCCGCCAGCGGGCGACAAACATTTACCGAACCCTCCAGCGTTCCCAGCGAATATACACAGCCTCGCCGTGGGCCCCAGCAGGCGCACAAAGGTTTCTCGTTATTCCTACGCGGGGGCGAGTGGGCCATCCACGTATTGGCTGCAACCGGTGGCGCCGCGGCGCGCCAGATAGCGCGCGCAGTCTCCATTCACCGGCCACGCCTGCCTACTTTCCATTATCACCAGCTCGCCATTCTCCCCATCCCACGCGCTTTCACGCGCCGCCATCACGGGCTCGTTTTCTTCCGCCAATCGAAAGGGACATGTAAAAAAAACAGTACTTTTCATTCCTGCCGCCCCGGGTGAAATTAGTTCCTGTCACTGCTACAGCTTTCCAACAGACGCCGGGTTTCTCGAACCACAGCAGTGCGTTACACCAACTTGTTTAAAACCTAAAAACAACACTTGATTACCAGACACACTCGAGAAACGGCAAGATGTTCTATTCCGATAGAAATCCCATCAGGCGCCAGTAAAGCTGACCATTCTTTTTTTCTCGTCGGTCTTGTGACTGGTATGATGCGGCCCGCCACGATTTCCAACACAGTACCAAACTCTCCAACTCAGAGCAGCACTTACGTGCAGCCAGTGTCATCAATTATGTGTCTGTCGTATTCATATCTCAGTCTTATACTCTCCACAGCTGCAATGCTAGTTACTCCCTGGCGTCTTAATACACTACTGGCCATTAAAATTGCTACACCGAGAAGAAATGCAGGTGATAAAAGAGTATTCATTGGACAAATATATTGTACTGGAACTGACATATGGTTACATTTTCACGCAATTTCGGTGCATAGATCCTAAGAAATCAGTACCCAGAACAACCACCTCTGGCCGTAATAACGGCCTTGATTCGCTGGGGCATTGAGTCAAACAGAGCTTGGATAGCGTGTACAGGTACAGCTCCCCATGCAGCTTCAACACAATACCACAGTTCATCAAGAGTAGTGACTGACGTATTGTGACGAGGCAGTTGCTCGGTCACCATTGACCAGACGTTTTCAGTTGGTGAGACATCTGGAGAATCTGCTGGCCAGGGTAGCAGTCCAACATTTTCTGTATCCAGAAAGGCCCGTACAGGACGTGCAACATGCATCGTGCATTATCCTGTTGCAATGTTGGGTTTCGCAGGGATCGAATGAAGGGTAGAGCCACGGGTGGTAACACATCTGAAACGTAACATCCACTGTTCAAAGTGCCGTCAGTGCGAACAAGAGGTGACAGACGTGTAACCAATGGCACCCCATACCATCACACCGGGTGATACGCCAGTATGGCGATGACGAATACACGCTTCCAATGTGCGTTTACCGCGATGTCACCAAACACGGATGCGGCCATCATGATGCTGTAAACAGAAGCTGGATTCATCCGACAAAATGACGTTTTGCCATTCGTGCACCCAGGTATGTCGTTGAATACACCATCGCAGCCGCTCCTGTCTGTGATGCAGCGTCAAGGGTGACCGCAGCGATGGTCTCCGAGCTGATAGTCCATGCTGCTGCAAACGCCGTCGAATTGTTCGTGCAGATGGTTGTCGTCTTGCAAACCTCCCCATCTGTCGACTCAGGGATCGAGACGTGGCTGTACGATCCGTTACAGCCATGCGGATAAGATGCCTGTCATCTCGACTGCTAGTGATACGAGGCCGTTGGGATCCAGCACGGCGTTCCGTATTACCCTCCTGAACCCACAGATTCCATATTCTGCTAACAGTCATTGGATCTCGACCAACGCGAGCAGCAATGTCGCGATACGATAAACCGCAATCGCGATAGGCTACAATCCGACCTTTATCAAAGTCGGAAACGGTACGCATTTCTCCTCCTTACACGAGGCATCACCACGTTTCACCAGGCAACGCCGGTCAACTGTTGTTTGTATATGAGATATCGGTTGGAAACTTTCCTCATGTCAACACGTTGTAGGTGTCGCCACCGGCGCCAACCTTGTGTGAATGTTCTGAAAAGCTAATCATTTGCGTATCACAGCATCTTCTTCCTGTCGGTTAAATTTCGCGACTGTAGCACGTCATCTTCGTGGTGTAGCAATTTTAATGGCCAGTAGTGTACATGTCCGATCATACTGTCCCTTCTTATCTTTTCTTCGTCATTTCTGCGAGCCTCCTGATTTCTAATCATTTCACTCAATTTTCAACATCCTTCAATGGCATCAAATCACAAACTCTCCAATTCTCTTTTCCAAGTTTCTCTCAGTCCATGAATCAGTTGCATAGGCTGCTGTTCTCTAAACGCGTACTCTCAGGAGTATCTTATCGGTGGACTTCTTTTCATGGAGGATACCCTCTTGGTCTATGCTTGTCTACAGTGTGATTATAACTACACTTTCGCCGCTTAAGAGGGCTTCCATCAAAAACGAATGATACTAGGGCACTGAAACTTTGGGGAAACATCTGTAAGGACACGCGGAAGAGAAATAATGAAAGAAGCATTTTAATTTCCACAAGAGAGAGTAACATTTGTTACTTGCGTACCACGTTTACGTTCCATGTTACAGATGGTGCTCAATGTGACGACCATCTACACCCACGAGAGTCTGGAACGGCACCAGAGATACCATTTCACAACCATTTGCAGTACCTTTCGACCAGTGAAATATGAAGGAAGTAATTTGTTCAAAGATTTTTGGCACAATTCACCGTCGCCCTCTCCATGGAGCAGTTCTCAAATTGCCACTTAATTTGAACGTCCGAATCGTGTTCAAATGTGTGAAATCTTATGGGACTTAATTGCTAAGGTCATCAGTCCCTAAGCTTACACACTACTTAACCTAAATTATCTTAAGGACAAACACACACACACCCATGCCCGAGGGAGGACTCGAACCTCCGCCGGGACCAGCCGCACAGTCCATCATTACAGCGACTGAAACCGCTCGGCTAATCCCGCGCGGCTCCGAATCGTGTTCTTCAACCCCAGTGCGTAAAAAGGACCTCTCGGTATTCCTTTAATGCGTCGAAAATTGCGAATAGTAGCAGCACTACCGCTGTTTTGACAAAACAGCATTAAAACTGGGGCCCTGATCACCTTGTCCACACCCATGTTAACTGTCTGCTACTGTAATGAACACCGATGCTTGTTTCAACCGTACGTCGCCGTAAGAGTCCCGGACCCTAAGGGGAAGTCATGACACAAACGCTACTAATAACGCAAATCGTGCAGCGTACAGTCTGAACATCAATCTTATACAGTTAGTTATCCTCACGGTAAATAGTTTTCTGTCTACACTGGATCAAGTAGAGGAAATTTAATTAAAACCACCCTGTACTTCCTATATCCTCCTCACTTTGTCTTGCATAAGTTTGCTTCCTACGTGACAGAATTCTTTCACTTTGTCTACTTTGTGGTCCTCAATTGTGGCGTTAATTTCATCGCGAATTCCATTTCCTATGCTCCTCACAAATTTCATCTTTCTTACGATTTGTCTCAAACCATATTCGTGCATATTAAATAGCTTATTCCAGTCAACAACTATGGTAAACCTTCCTTCCTTCCTTCCTTCCTCTCAGTGAGAATGGTACTGTCATCAATTTATCACTGATATTCTTTCGCCATGAATTTTAATCTGACTCCAGCACCTTTCTTTTATTTCCGTCTTTCTTAGACCTACAGCGCCTTTTCTGTAGCATAAAAACGGCTCTATAAGATTCTTCATCCAGTTTCGGCAGTCACCTGTGCTTGATTCAGCAGTAACGTATCCGACATTCGACGACATTCGTGTCGCAAGATAGTCGCTTGAAATCATGGTGGAAAGAGACGTTTGTACGTCTGCCTATGAATTCGCGTCACTTCTGTTGCATGTCTTCCAGTTTAAGATGGTGTATCTTTCTGCAACAGAGACACGGCCCTAGTACAAAATTTGCCCAAATGGGTGAGGAAAGGCAGGTAAAAAAAATAAAGCCAGGATGGACTGTGTATCACACTGCAGATCCTTAACGACATGCCCCGATTCGGTACGAATCTTGTTCATTTCCCTGGTTAATGTGGTGAGTGATAAGATATATCCGGTAGCCATAGGATGCCTTTGTACTCCCTATCACCCCCTCCCTCCTTCCCCCCCCCCCCCCGACACACAGACACACACACACACACACACACACACACACACACACACACACACACACGTCTCATTCATTTGGTAGGGTAGAAATTATCTTCATCAGTTTAGTCCAAGTAGAGATTTTGTTAGGAAATCTTATTTCGTATACTATTTTTGTTGGTGTGGCTCATCAATCGATATAAATCATCTGAACGATAATTTTGTTCCAAGTCTGGCTGAGTACTTTGTTTACTTTTACTTGTTGTTACAGTTGTTCGCTAACTGCGTAGATTTCTTTAATTTGTTTATGTAAACGTACTTTAGTTTCCTAGTACGTATTTTACTTGGCTGATAACGGCTTAAAATTCTGAACTGTCAGTAACAGCGACCGAAAGGGCACGATGGAACCAGTTTGCCGTGGATCAATGTCATCTTAAAGAAAAACTGTGTTTTGTAACTTAGGTACGGTTCTCGGATCTAATGTTTTACATTATCTTACTGTAGCCAGTAACTATTAGTGTAGAAAGCTATTCAGTAAACAATAACTGAAAACAAGTCAGTATTTTATAATTTAATACACATATTTCTTAAAACAAAATAGCATATGGCTATTTTGACACATGGTCATGTTATCAGCTTTTTTGTCAGCCAACTTTTACGTACTCGTCACGCATGAATGTTTTATTTGCCGTTATAACAGCATTTACTGTAGGGTTCAGATCTCGCCTTTCCTTTCTTTCTAGCATTATTCCCTACGTTGTGAGAACCACTCATCCTGGATGTGGCTTTTTATTTCTGTCGCAGGATGTAGCCTCACTGTCGCCATGACACCGACTTTACTTGTCCCAAGTCCAGCAGTGTAAATGTCTGGCAAGAAGGGGGCAGGGACAGTGTGGTGGGAGTACAGAACGCAATTTGTCCGTCAATCATACGTCTGTGTCTTGTGTTACGTGGAATTTCAACTATTTTGTTCCTTTCTTAATCGTGTAATTGGGAAGACACTTATTACTTTATGGGGATGTGAAACACCTCCCTATGGCTCGTGCAGCAGACCGAAGTCTTTAATTTGCCGCCCAGCTTCGATCACAGCACCGGCAACTTCGTTCGGAAGTTACACATTAAGCTTTTGATAGCGGAACGTGACTTAATCCCTTGCTTGATATTCGTAAATGAACAGAAGTTTTGCAAGTTATATTCAAAGTTACTCAGTAGAATTTTTAGAATAAGTGAGCCGCTTCAGTGATGATGCTATATTGAAACGTCAGTGTTTAGCGATTGTGACTTAGGGCGTCATAATAAAACACATTAATACGCCGAACAAAAACGTTTTGCTCGTAATTGGAAGCATAGTTAATTTGATTATTATCAGAGTATGTCTTGTGTATTAACCTGTTTCAGACGAATTAATGGTTTATTGCCACATCGCATACAGTGTACGTGTAAGGCTATTTCAGGTTTAGAGCGTGTGAGATCAGAGTACAGAGGCAACGAAAGATTAGACGTAGAAATCGCCAAAAGAATACTGCACTGGAAGGCGGGAGAGGGTGGATGAAACAGTGGCTTCTTCGAGCCAAAGAAACTGGCACACCTGCCTAATATCGCGTAGCGCCCCAGCAGAAGTGCTGCAACACGACGTGACATGGACTCGACTAATATCTGAACTAGTGCTGGAAGGAACTGACGCCCTGAATCCTGCAGGGCTGTCCATAAACCCGTAAGAGTACGAGGGGTTGGAGATCCCTTCCGAACAGCAAGTTGCAAGGCATCCCAGATATGCTCAATAATGTTCATGCTGGGGAGTTTAGTGGCCAGCAGAAGTGCTTAAACTCCTCAGAAGAGTGTTCCTGGATCCACTCTGTAGCAATTCTGAACGTGTGGGCTGTTGCGTTGTCATACTGGAATTGCCCAAGTCTATCGAAATGCACAATGGACATCAATGGATCCAGGTGATCAGACAGGATGTTTACGTACGTGTCACCTGTCAAGAGTCGAATCTAGATGTATCAGGGGTCCCATATCACTCCAAATGCACACACGCCACACCATTACAGAGCCTCCACCAACTTGAACAGTCCCCTGCTGATATGCTGATATGCAGGGTCCATGGATTCATGTGGTTGTCTGTACACGCGTACACGTTCATCCACTCGATACAATTTAAAACGAGACTCGTCCGACCGGGCAACATGTTCCCAGTCATCAATAGTTCAATGTTGTGGGGCCCGGGCGAGGCATAAAGCTTTGTGTAGTGCAGTCATCAAGGGTAGACGAGTTGGCCTTCGATTTCTGAAGCCCATACCGATGATGTTTCGTTGAATGGTTCGCACGCTGACATTTGGTGATGAACCAACACTGAAATCTGCAGCAATTTACGGAAGGGTTGCACTACTGTCTCATTGAACAATTCTCTTTAGTCGTCGTCGTCGTCGTCGTCGTCGTCCACTTCTTGCAGGATCTTTTCTCAACCGCAGCGATGTCTGAGATTTAATGTTTTACCGGATTCCTGATATTCACCGGTACACTTTGAAATGGCTGTGCGGGAAAATCCCCTACTTCATCGCTACGTCTGAGATTTGTCTCATCACTCATCGCCGACTATAAAACCACGCTCAAACTCACTTAAATTTTGATAACCTGCCATTGTAGCAGCAATAATCGATGTAACAACTGCGCCAGACACTTGTCTTAATTAGGCGTTGCCGACGACAGCGCCTATTCTGCCTGTTTACATATATATGTATTGAATACGCATGCCTATACCTTTCTTTGGCTCTTCAGTGTATATGAAATTGATAGAAATCTAGGGATATTTCGTAGCGTAGAACAACCGTTGATCTCAAGCAGTGTCCGGTAACAGGACATGTTGTGAGGATTATCTGTACAGTTAACCACGCACCGTTCGCCATGCACTGAGCGGTGGCTGCAGTCAAACAAACAGTACGTGTACGCGGTGCAGCTGCTGCCTGAATTGGCCGCGTCCACAACGTGAGGACGCCAGTATAGTTGATGTTGCGTGCATGTTGTGTTTTGCCGAAGCGAGGCATCGGTGCGGTGGAGAACACGTTTGCGCGCCTCGCCTCACCTGAGGCCCGGTCGATACGGCGACACCTGCCCTAAGACGGGCCCCGCCACTCGACGCCGGGCATTCAGAGGCCCACCGCAGTCCCTGCACAGGTCAGCGTCCGCGTAAAGCGGCCACTGGGCCACCCAAACAGCGATTCCCGTCACGATAACAAAAACACAAAATACTCCTAATCAAGTATCATGCCGTCACCCTGAGGTGAACTCGCCTTTCAAATTTTCATGAGCGTCTTTCTAGAGGATTTCACTACTGATATTTTGATATGTTTATTCGACAATTTAGTGTCTTAAAGAAATATCAATCATACGTGAAATGTAATTTAATAATAAAGAAGCATCACGTCCATTAATCACGTGAGAAGAGTACTGGATGAACTAGTTGTCTTCCGTCGGCTGTTCATTTGCACATTGAACATATTTTACGCATCAACACTGTTTTTACTACACACATTTTTATTGCAGACTTTCGACTTAGCAACTGGTTGTTTTGTCGTCTGACCAGTACAAAGGGCAATGAGTCACCAACCCCCCACCCCCTACGATAGATGTGAAATGGGCCGTTCAACAGCGGTTGAAGGCCAGTACCATACGTCAGAGAAATCAAAATGGCGGGTTCAGGCACCTAAAACTGATGGGCTGTATAAGACAAACTACGCAACGGGAAAATGTCATCAAAGAAACAGTATGTAAAACATTTCTATCTTACAAGGACAACAAATAGATACCGGCAAAAAAAATTAAAAAAACGGTGCAACGTGACAGATTTATCAACAGCCACAAAGAACCATGTTTCTCCTTTTTGCTGCAAGGATGAAGCTGCAAGGCTACTAATACAAACAACAGGATCCCATACTATGAAACTCAGGGGTTTATATTACTTTGAGTGTTAGCCTTTAGTCAACTTACAGCTTGTTAAGAAAGCACGATAATCCCGTTTCAAAAGAACTGGTAAGCAACTATATTTGATCTTGCAATCGGTCAGACTAAATTAACATTCATCTAAAATTATACGTTAATGTGAGGCAAACAAGAAGGAAGTCGGGCTTGCTCTAACACGTAAATAGTAACATTGAGCTCCTCCGTTAAAGAAAAATTTTTCTTCTTGTACATACATTCCCTCTCTTAATAGAATGCTGGCAAGGATGTTAATGTACTTCTTGTCATGAGCAGAGATACTTACTGTCGTGGTGTGTGTACATGTTTCCGCGACAATTTCATTTAGATTTTCATTGGGAAAAAATGAATAAAGGCTTTTACTAGTGGCTAAAACTCTTGCATCATACACATGGATGCAAAGATGGTAATAACTCTTCCTGATACAGTTACGGTACAAATGTCCTAGCTGAACTGGTTCTTACAGCAGTTTACAAGGGAATATTAAGGCAGGCATTCTTTTTCCAGTGCAACTTGTGTAAAGCACTTGCGTAACTATGCGCAAAATGTGCGGAAGTAAGAGCTGGCACCTGTATCGGGAAAACGAATGAAAACTCTCGCCTGGAATGTAGTACACAAGTAGTTTTCTATTGCTAGTTTCTGCTATTTCCTTTACGTCCTTTCCAACCCAGTGACAGACGTAAAGGAAACAGCAGAAACTAGCAATAGAAAATTACTTGTGTACTACATTCCAGGCGAGAGTTTTCATTCGTTTTCCCGATACAGGTGCCAGCTCTTACTTCCGCACATTCTGCGCTTATGATTGTAACGCAGTACCCATGAAGGCGTTTTCCTATTTGTTAACGTGTACTGTTTGTCCGGAGCGACGGCGTTGCAGAATACTGAATACGTTTACTGGAGACGCAAAACAAATTGCGCTTTGGTAACAGACAATATTTTTGTCCAATTCTGTCCTAAGTGGAATTCCCATAATCGAAAACTACTAGTTTTTAAATGTCAGTTCCCTTTCCTACAGCATTACCATCATCACAACCATCAGAAAGAACGTTATTGAGCGTAACTCTTGGGAAACATTCATCCAACTGTGCAGCCACGTGTCTTATTTAGGTTTCTCCTGGCTCCCGTATTACATTCCAGACTTCTTTCTGTACGTATCCCTTCACGCGCAGTACGATGACTTGTGACGAGAGATGAGCTAGATCCGAATTCAGTCCACATATCCTATTGAGCCAGTACACGAGCCAGCCTGGCAGCTGCTTTTAGCCGTTTTCCACACCTTCATCGGCCTAGTTACCCGTCTTCGCCTTCGAAACCCGATGCACCATCGATTGAAATGCTACAAAATACTGAGAGAACTTAGCACGATACACATACAGGCGACGTAACGACATTCGTACGTCAGAGTGGCCGATATCTGCGGCCATCTGAGTTAGTAGCGGTGGGGAATTTGGTCGTAGATAAGAAAATCCGGGTAAGTGCGAGGAGGACCTGCGCACCGAGGGTTCCGTACAAACTGAATTATGTACACCAGATCTCGTCGATTTTTGCCTGTTATCGATACAGACAAGATATACGTTTACCCATCCTTGAGAAAAAGGCGTCTTAACAAAAGGAGACAGACAGTCGGATGCGGAATGACAAAAACTTTTTTTTCACGCGATATTATAACAAAATTAACTATTTTTCGGACTTTTTCATTTAATTGTTCTATGAAATATTGCCGCTTGTTGACTTTAATGATTGTAGGTTAACGCGAAGTACCCTACTGACTTAGATGAGTGAGTTTGCAAGTATCAAAACATGTGATATAAATGGAGGTATCTTTTCATTACACTGACTTAGAAGCTTCAATTTTTTTACACTGTCAAGCTACCTTAGATCTCAATATGACCTAAATTTATACTTGACACGTCTACCTGTTCCTAAGAAAAGGTGTTTTTCAACGTCTGACAGAACGACAACAAAGTGAGCCTGTAAGGGTTCAGTTTTAACCGATTGAGATACGAAACCCTAAAAAAATATTCCAAATCATTGATGGGCGGTTTCTTATTATCGAATCCGGTGCAAGTGGGGAAAACGCTGAAGCAAACGAAGAAGAAAAACAGGACGTCTTAGTTCTTTGAGTGAGATCATGTGTACCTATAGTTACACTCGACTGATCAAGGAAAAAAAAAATCAGTTCCTCCAGGCCAAGGACCATCCAACTAAGGGCAAGGAAAGGGGCAGATTTAATAAAAGTGGAACAATAATTGACTAAGCTCTTATTCATTTCACCGTTTGCAACGGCACGGATTGGGAAATCTAGGCTACAATGTCCTTATGGAATCTAAGGGGTCTTCTAATACCAGACCGCTAATAGCACGGTACAGGCAAGAAGAGCTCAGGGTAGAAAGGCGGGTGTTCGCCAGGGGCTCAACTCGTGATGCGGCTCGGATAGGCCGGAATGACGCCTCGAGTGGCGGGCAAGAGGCCAGCTGCAGCGCCGCGTCGGCAGTCCGCCACGGTGTGACGTCACGCTCCATCGAGGGCCCTCCAGGGCGCCGCAAGCGCATCAGCGGCGCCGGCCGCTGCCTGCTGGAGCTTCATCCTGCCCGAGGGGGCGGCAGCGGGAGGCGCACAGGCGGAGGGGAAGGGGGAGAGGGAGAGGCCGAGCGGAAATGAGGTGGAGCTAGTGGAGGAAGAGGAAACGAAGGAAAGGGGAAAGTATACTGCCTGACATAAAAGTTAACACCCACAAGACATGACTGTATGTCAGTGTAACTTCGTAAACGTACACAACATCGGCGGGTATGTGAATTATTAGAGCTGCAGTTCCCTGTGACAGATAGAACGGCCACCAAAATGTATATTACCCCCTTTTGTGACCAAACCCTACGATCTTACATATACATATAAAACGAACATTCACATTAACTAGCCGCGCGGTCTTGGGCATCTTGTCACGGTCCGCGCGGCTATCCCCCTCGGAGGTTAGAGTCCTCCCTCGGGCATGGTTGTGTGTGTTTTCCTTAGCGTAAGTTTAAGTTAGATTAAATGGTGTGTAAGCTTAGGGACCAATGACCTCAGCAGTTTGGTCCCATAAGTCCTTACCACAAATTTCCAAATTTTTCGCAATAATTAAGGACTACTTCCTGTGCAAAGAGATAACGAACACTAAAACTATACCATTACTGGCGTTCCATGCGATATTTATTCTTTGTCTTCATTCTATGGTTAATTTTCGATTTATGGATATTAGTTTGGATGGAGATAGGATCCAATTTATTGGGTTATGTCTGGAGAGAGATTAAATTCTGTACTAAGTTGTATGTTAAAGCGTGAACAGAAGTTATGAGAGGTCGTATCAAGAATTAATCCAATGTTGTCTATGGTATTATTTGGATGTAAGTATTAAAAGACGAATATAAGTCTTCATCGCTCAACTACTGCTGAGACAAACTGTAACGTCCCCTTAGAAAAATTATACATGACTGTGCTTAAACTGACACACAATATTTTTAGCGCAACCCATTCTGACTTAAAAATCCCTACAATGGCCCTGACTAACAATAACCTATACCTTTCACAAATCACTTACCTCACCAAAAATCTTCATTACTCGAACTACTGCAATACAGCGAGCGCCACTACTGCCAGCCAAATAAAAGATTCAAACTACAGAAGGCACTGATAGGCGTAGTTAGCAAATGAAAGATTTTAATAGAGAACAAACAACGTATTTACCTTAAAAGTGTTCAAAAGCCATAATATATATAGCAGTTCATGACATCCAGTCTTACAAATTTCAAAACTCCGCCATTTCTCTCCCCACATCCACCACTGCTGGCAGCTCACCTCCAACTGCGCAACGCTACGCGCTGTTCACATCCAGCTGCCCAACACTACGATGGCCAACAACAATGCAAACCAGCCACAGACTGCACACAGCACAGCCAGTGATTTTCATACAGAGCGCTACGTGGCGGTGGCGTTACCAATATAAGAACCTAAACAGCCTACTTACAAAACTTCTATTCTAAGCGCACACATTTTATTTATTAGTCATAAAGGTTCGAGACAGATGGCACTGGCGTGATAGGGAGCCGCTAGTTCAGCGGACGAGCGAACAGTAAACGCTGAATTGCATTTCTCTACGGCGCTTCGAGAACGACAACATCGATATCGGGACAAGTTGCACCGAGCGTAGTCCATCGGTCGTAATTGACTTTCATTGATTTATTTCAGGAACGTCGCGAAAAAGACCATTCATTTATTTAGAGATTAGAAATTGCCTTTATTTCTATAGGAGTGGCGTGGGTAGAACATTTTACCAGGCGTGGTAAAGTGAACCGCTTCAGAAGTTGAGTAATCACTGAAGGACACGGAGATACCGCGTACTTGTGTGACACATCGTTTTTAGCTCCTGTCCGGGTCTGAAAGTGACCTCGCTGTGGATCTCATTTTGGCCAAATGGTCGAATCGTGAAATATTCAGAATATTAGGGCATTCGGATGTGGCAGAGGACCGATGTTGGATTGCACGAGTGTGCGAGGGCAGGCATATTCGTCGTCAGGTTCCTGTCGCACCGTTTGACCACAAAGGTATATCGCCGTAGTGTCCACCAAGCCCTCTAAGTGTGCGCCTGCCACCCGACAACAAGCAATAGACTCCACGCAGTATTCTTTACAGTCCCGCAACATTGGTCGGAGACTAGCAACAGCAGGTAGCACCAGCGTCATAGGAAATTACCATCCAATGCATACACTGCCGTTAAGACCCAACAGATATGACTGCGTGTAGAGTGGTGGCGTGGCCAGCAAACCTGGACTGCTTATGAATGACATCGCATTTTGTTCAGCGATGAATCATCGTTTTGCATCGGCAGCATCTTCGGCGAGTACTGTGGATGCTTGGTGAAAGATCCAATTCCTACAATGTCTGTGAGAGGTACAGCGGTGCTAGTCATGGCGCCATGGCGTCGGGAGCCGTCGGCTATGACGTCAGATCACAGGCTAGTGAGATCGTGACGGCGCAACGGTACGTCACATCTCCTGCGTTCGCATGTGTAATCTCTGAATCGGAAGTATCGAGGTGCCATTTTCAACAGGAGAATACTCATCCGCACATGGAGCGTGTCTTTATCAACTATCTGCGAGGCCATCACGATTCCCAGATCTGTCACCGAAAGAACATGTGTGGGAGCAGCTCGGATGTGAGCATCACCCAGTGCCAGTGTCCAAGATATCAAAAAGCAGTTACAATACTTATGGGACAGCTTCCCTCAGGAGAGGACACAACGAATTCATGACACTCCCCCTAACACAATGAGCGCACGCATCCAGAGCAGAGGGGATGAAACGCCATACTGTAAGTGGGATCAACCTGCGAATTTCTATGTCAGTTTGTATTGATTTCGTGTTCACTGTAACACAGACGCTCTAACCCAGGAAGCTTCATTTAGTTCCCTCTTCCCTTCTGGGTGCTTCACGTTTTTGGTTGGGCAGTATATACACTACTGGCCATTAAAATTTCTACACCAGGAAGAAATGCAGTTGATAAACGGGTATTCATCGAACAAGTATATTACACTTGAACTGACATGTGATAACATTTTCACGCAATTTGGGTGCATAGATCCTGAGAAATCAGTATCCAGAACAATCACCTCTGGCCGTAAAAACGGCATTGATACGCCTGGGCATTGAGTCGAACAGAGCTTTGGCGTGTACAAGTACAGCTGTCCATGCAGCTTCAACACGATACCACAGTTCATTAAGAGTAGTGACTGACGTATTGTGACGAGCCAGTTGCTCGACCATCATTGACCAGATGTTTTCAATTGGTGAGAGATCGGGAGAATGTGCTGGACAGGGCAGCAGTCGAACATTTTCCGTATCCTGAAAGGTCCATACAGGACCTGCAAAATGCTGTCGTGCATTATCCTGCTGAAAAGTACGGTTTCGCACTCACTGAATAAAGGGTAGAGCCACTGGTGGTAACACATCTGAACTGTAACCTCCAATGTTCAAACGGCCGTCAATGCAACAAGAGGTGACCGAGACGTGTAACCAATGGCACCCCATACAATCACGATGATGAATACACGCTTCCAATGTGTGTTCACCGCCATGTCGCCCAACACGGATGTGACCATCATGATGCTGTAAACAGAACCTGGATTCATCCGAAAAAATGACGTTTTGCCATTCGTGGACCCAGGTTCGTCGTTGAGTACACCATCGCAGGCGCTCCTGACTGTGATGCAGCGTCAAGGGTAACCGCTGCCATGGTCTCCGAGCTGATAGTCCATGCTGCTGCAAACGTCGTCGAACTGTTCGTGCAGATGGTTGTCGTCTTGCAAACGTCCCTATCTGATGACTCAGGGATCAAGACGTGGCTGCACGATCCGTTACAGCCATGCGGATAAGATGCCTGTCATCTCGACTGCTAGTGATACGAGGCCGTTGGGATCCTGCACGGCGTTCCGCATTACCCTCCTGAACCCACCGATTCCATGTTCTGCTAACAGTCGCTGGATCTCGACCAACGCGAGCAGCAATATCCTGATACGATAAGCCGCAATCGCTTTAGGCTACAATCCGACCTTTATCAAAGTCGGAAACGTGATGGTACGCATTTCTCCTCTTTACACGAGGCATCACAACAACGTTTCACCAGGTAAGGCCGGTCAACTGCTGTTTGTGTATGAGAAATCGGTCGGAAACTTTCCTCGTGTCAGCACGTTGTAGGTGTCGCCACTGGCGCCAACCTTGTGTGAATGCTCTGAAAAGCTAACCATTTGCATATCACAGCACCTTCTTTTTATCGGTTAAATTTAGCGTCTGTAGCACGTCATCTTCGCGGTGTAGCGATTTTAATGGCCATTAGTGTATTCAAGGAGCAACTCCATCCAACATTGTGAATTCACATGGCGCTCAGGCGTGCACACGAGTCATAGGGATGTGCTGTTTACGGATTTACTGGGAAACGTTTACTGCACTGCCAGACTTTTAAATGTCTCAATAAGGGTCGCCAGCCGCGCCTTGCACCGCGACACAGGGTTACAGTTTCGGTAAGTACTGCGCCACCTGTTGCAGTGTAGCTGCTATGAGAACGGTTCCGCGATCCGACAACAGGACAGGAAAAATTACAGAGCTAAATGGTCATGCACCACCTCCTGTAGACTCCCAGGAGTGTCCTCGGTAGTTTCCAAGTCAGTAAGGATTAAAAGTTACACCAAAATACTACACTTCAAGTTACCCAGGAAAAGTTCATTTTCTTTAATTAAACTACACCAAGTCCGACCTGTTCACTAAAACACCGCCATATGGTTAACAACTTGTTTCCACAACCTAACTTGAGGTCTCTGTCTAATGAGAGTGTGCACACTTGCTAAGCCAAACGCCCGCGTATGGGAGCTGTCTTTAGGACTTTTCTGTACTGGAACGAATCAATTCGTTGATCAAGAAGAATTGCTTACTCCAGGGCTTTGAATTACACTATTAAACACCATATCCGTACGGTTTGTCTCCTACACCAATGACAGATCATGGTCTTTCGATTTCGAGAGCTCATAGTAATCCACGTGTAGCCCTTTCAGCTGAACAGGCTCAGGGAGAGTGCTGCATGCCAAGACTTTCGTAAGTTTCTTCCCGACAGGTCCTAGAAAAAAGCACCCATCATAGGAGAAAGCCACTCCCCCCTTTAGATCCGCACATCAGACTTTGACCACAGCCCACTTAGAATGATGATGCGAATACCTCCCATCTTCACATGGCTGCACAGAACCCTGTTTCCTCTAGATATTCGGAACCGGCTCTGGATGAATTTTTTTTTAATAAATTTATGCCACTTAACATCAGATGGACGCACATATGCAGGTGACAGCAATGTATTGTGTGTCAAATACGCATTACACTTTGTTGATATATATTCGCTGTGCATAGCGTCGGCCATATTATTTATCTTCGGTATGTGCTTATATTCAGTAATGCGACAACTGGTTTATAAGACCAGAAATACGTTATTTTGATGATGACATGTCATTTAGGTAGCTCTGACATTTTGTGACATTTCAACTTGCACTTGACAATGGCTATAAAGACGAAATCATGACTGAGTGTAATAATTGAATAGTAATTTAAAGTCACATGGCGGCAATTTCTTTCAGAAAGTTCTTCAGAACGAAAAATCTTTGTCCACAAAATATTTCGCAAGTTATCAACAGACTTTCAAATCAGACTGACTCTTTGTTAAGTTATGACTTGGTGTTACTGCAGTTTTAAATCTACAAGAAATGTGAGTTACGAGTTTGGCACGCAGTGAGTAACTTGACGTTGACTGGTCAGGATGTCGAAGTGTTCTAATTTGTCAACAATCTACGCAATTACTTGAGAGGTGATGTGAGTACGATTTTTGTCGTATTCAAAACCAGTACGTGGGTCAAAATCATCTATTCATTCTCTCAGCGACCACACAGGCACCGAAACAGAAGGAAACAGAGAGAAGGCCGAGATACTGAAGTTGTTTCACCGCGGAAGATCGTAACACTGTTCCTCCTTTCAATCGTCGTACGAACATCGAGAGGGCAAATATTGAGATAACCGAAAGCGGAATTGTAAATCAGCTACAATCGCTTACTAGCGGAAAGGCTTCAGGACCAGATGAGATACCTGCAATATTCTACAAAGATTATGCGAAAGAACTTGCTCCCCTTCTTGCACTAGTTTATCGTAGATCGCTTGAGCAACGAAAGGTACCTAACGAGTGGAAAAAAGTGCAGGTCATTCCCGTTTTTATGAAAGTTGTAAGCAGATGTACACAATTATAGACCTATATCGTTGAAGTCAATCTGTTGTAGAATTATGCAACACGTTTTATGCTCAAGAACTATGACGTTTTGGAAAATGAGCATCATCTCTATAAAAATCAACATGGATTTCGCAAACAGAAATCCTGCGTAACTCAGCTCGCTCTGTTCCTCCATGAAATCAACAGCGCAGTGGACAACGGCGCTCAGATTGATGCCGTGTTCCTTGATTTCAGTAAGGAATTTGACACCGTCCTGCATTGATGGTTAATGAAAAAAAAATACGAGCTTACGGAGTGTCGGAGCAGACCTTGATTGGATTCAAGGCTTTCTTGCAGATAGAACTCAACATGTCGCTCTTAACGGAACTAAATCGACAGATGTAAAGGTAATATACAGAGTACCACAGGGAAGTGTGATAGGACCGTTTCTGTATACAATATATATAAATGATCTATTAGAAAGCGGCCGATGCTCTTTAAGGCTAATCGCAGGTGATGCAGTTGTCTATACCAAAGTAGCAACGCTAGAAGATAGTAATGATTTGCCGAACGACCTGCAGAGAATTGATGAATGGTGCAGGCTCTGGCAGTTGAGCCTGAACGTAAATAAATGTAACATATTACGCAGACACAGGAAAAGAAATCCACTACTGAACAGTTACACTATTGATGAGAAACAGCTGGAGATAGCCTCTGCCGTAAAATATCTAGGCACAACTATCCAGAGCGACCTTAAATGGAAGGGCCATATAAAACAGATAGTGGGGAAAGCAGACACCAGACTCAGATTCATTGGAAGAATCTTAAGGAAATGTAACTCATCCACAAAAGAAGTTGCTTATAAGGCACTTGTTTGACCGATTCTTACTTACTGTTCATCCATCTGGGATCCCTATCAGATAGGACTGATAGAGGAGATAGAGAAAATCTGACGAAGAGCGGCGCTTTTAGCTGGCGAGAGAGCGGTACGGAGATACTAAACAAACTCCACTGGCAGACGTTACAAGAGAGGCGTTGTGCATCACGGAAAGATTTACTATTAAAATTTCGGGACTGCACTTTTCAGGAGGAGTCGGACAACATATTACTTACCCTCACATATATCTCGCGTACTGACCACGAGGAAAAAATTCGAGAAATTAGAGCCAATATAGAGTCTTACCGACAATCATTCTTCCCACGTACTATTCTCGGGTCGAAAAGGAGTGGAGGGATCAGATAGTGGTACCGAAAGTACCCTTCACTACACACCATTTGGGGTATTGCGTAGTATGATGTAGATTGAGAAGAACATAAGAAAATTAGTTCAGCTGTTTGATTTGTGAAAAAACATGAGCTACATGTCGTTACGCGAAGCTGAAAAACGAGTCCTGACACTTTCTTCCGATAATGGAGACGATGCACAACAGTCAACAGGATGTTAAATAAAAGGAAGATTTGCGTTTCCTACTCTCGAAAAAACTTTAGAATGTAATGTAAAAATACTCATAGATTACGTTAAATAAACTGCATTTAAATTTAACCGCCATGTATCTATCCTACTGAATAATGGGAGTAGGCAATACAGTCGCGAGTGTATTGTCTATTTTATGCTGTTATCTCCATTTTATATGGGAGAAATGACTTTCGCTATTTGATGCTCGACATGACAAATGTTCCCATTGTCTGGTTTGTTGGCGCCTCTACAGCCGAACTCCCTCCACGCTGGATGAACATTCACAGCCGTCTAGCAGCAAGTACGCCGGGGAACGCTGGCGAGACACTCACGCCGTGGCTTTGCGGTTACGCGCCGCTCGCTCATTGTCTGCTTTCCCGTAAACGAGACAAACGCCACGAAAGCTTCTCATTAAGCCCGAAACTGCACAGACCATCGCCTACGGTTGCTCTCCACAGCACCACCTATCCCCTTTCACGCCCTACTGGCAGGAACAGCAGAATCCACCGTGTCGGCGCTACAGTAGCTGGAGTAACGGTTCTCGTTTCTCGGCATACAAGAGCCTCAGCCGAGAATAGCACAGTATTTACAACAACACAGTGAGAACATCTGTAAAGCCGGAAGTAGTTCTTTCATATTTTTTCTATGACAGTAATATGAAAGTGCATATTTGCTTCACTGCAAATTTTCTCGTTGTTGTATACAGAATGTTTATAAATTAGTAATACAAAAGTAACTTTTAACTGTGGAAAAGCCAAATAACTTAAACAGATGTTTGGTACAGCACTGAATGCAGTATATCTTCCTATTTTATTTAGCAATGTTCATTGTGTTTACTTTTTGCGCCAACTCTTGCGTTATCCGTAGTCGCAGGTCGTCGAAGTTTCCCGGAGCGGAGGAACAAACTCTCTCTTTAATGCACTCCCATACACAGAAGTCCACTGGTGTTTGCCAGGATACTGATCCACCGCGTCCAATCTAAGTCTGCACATTCCTATGGAGATACGCGACAACTTCACCATGATAATATGGTGGAGCGCCATCTCGCTGCAAAATAAATTTTGTACCGATACCCAGTTATAATTGAGGCATTAGATAATGTTCAAGCAGGTCCATGTACAATAATCCCAGCAACAGTTGGTTTGCTGCAGCTTACAGCGCAAAAAAAAAGTTTGCCTTAGCCGAGTCCCGTATATGTTCGATTACGTGAAGTCGTTTCTTGCTCATTCTATATCAGAACATTACGCAGATTTACTTTATCGCAGGTGTGGAAGTTGGCTTCGTTGTTGAACACAATTTTATTAAGAAAATAATCTTTAGTACGCATTTTTTTTAAACATTTCTACGCAAAACTGAGCTTCTTTTGCTTCGCCACTTTCTCTTAAAGCTTGCAATAGTTCTAGTTTGTAGGTTTTGAGTGATAGGCGTTTCCGTTTACCTTCCACATGTTCAATTATGGCACGTCTAGTTGTTTTACGCAGACTACAGATGTAAAATGTCGAACTTTCCCAACTGCTGCGTCGGAGACTGATGGCATGCCCTGACCCGCGTCCTGTGTGATACACAGTCAGTTTCGGCGAAACGATTGTGCCAATTAACAACAGTTTGTTTTTGAGGTGATGGCTTGCAGTACTTACGTAATCCTCAATTGTCTCTGAATTGTAGTAGCGAATTTTGATTCATGAAACCCTGCACGGTTATACTACTCCCAAGACGACTGGTGGAGTAACGCATTCCCGCATGCCACCTAGCCGGTACGTCGGGAACTAATAATATTAGGCGGAAATGAGACTTTAAGAAACAAACATTTCTGTAATTTATTTACCACTTCGCAATTAAAGGTTACTTTAGTATAAGTAATTTACAAACGCCCTATACTTGACTACATTTATCAATTTTTTACGTTGCTGGATGTTTACGGATTTTTTGATATGTTAATGTCTTTGTTGAGAATGTTTCTCTTTATTTTAATTGTCCATAACGTGGAATTAAAAACAAGATTTATGTGCAGACGTTATTACTTTGTGAGAAGTGGTGGTGTCGATAGATAGCAAAGTCGAAATAATTGTCTTCTAGATCTAAAAATAGAGCAAATTACCACCTTTTAAATACATCTTTGTGTGTTTGATTGTGTTGTCAAACTCTGAAAGAACTAAACAACTGTACTTGCAGCAGTTTCTTCAAGGCGACTAAGACACTTTGTAATGAGACGGCTTACAACACAAGTATTTTGTTGAAATTGACTCCGGCGCTGGAAGCCTACGATTTTATAAATATAGACCGTTAGTTGTTGTTTGTGCTGACCGCCGCACTTGGACGGGGTAGTCGAGAGCTTCCAATTGTAGTTTTATCACGAAGTGTTCCATGCTCAGTGATGGCCGAGTGCGATCTGCACACTGCAGCCGCCTTCACTGAACAAGAACCAGCACATTTGGCTACGATCAAGGTAAAGGTGCTCGCTTCAAGAGGATAATGACGGCTGCAGTTGCAAATACTGAGCACGTTACACAACCGTTGCTGAAAATGCTCCACCCCATGAAGACTTCGAATAATAATAATAATAATAATAATAATAATCATGCGCAGATAAGGCCCTCCGAACATTTGTGTGATTAAGGTTCTCTACTTTGCGCAGTTTACCTACAAATTATTGCCTTAACGAACTGACATTTCTTGAATCGCAGTTGATAACAACTTGGGTACGCCGATATAGAATTACTGTATTTTCAGCTTCAATATTCGTATAGGCATGTGTCTACCCTGTAATCATCTCTCGTATCTCTTACGTTCTACCACATTCTTCGTTACGTTATTCAATTGTATCCGAACTTTCGGTCACCATTTGAGCCTTTCCTGGAACTATTCCATCAGTGTGCTTTATTTTCAATCAATAGTTTAGCTGAAAGCTACAGCAACTGCACGTGAAGTCATTTTCTGTAATTCTTTTGTTGCTTACACAGCAAAATAAATTATTTATGAAGTTCCAACATACTACTGGAGCGTTATTAAAATCTTCATTTTCCTTCAACATGGGTCAAGGTTGGGAAAATAGTAATTTTTTTCTAGTTTCGAATAATCACGTCCATTTTAAAAGCATGGAATTAAAGCTAAAAGTAAGAATATAGTTCCATCATTGTACAAAGGAGTAAACAAAACTTCACTATTCGTCATCATTAACCATTACATAGATACAATATGATAAAATTCGAATTGCTGAATACAATATGAATTCTTTCCAATCGAACGCAGCAAAATAGGCAAACTGCGCTCGATTGAAAGTATTCACATTGTATATACACAGTATAATGGTGAGGAATAATGCTTATTTGGTTACTCGCTTGTACAATGGTGAGAACTGTATGATTACATACTTGATTGGATATGGTGTCTGTTCTTTCGGACATGTCTGAAAGAACAGACACCATATCCATACAAGTATATAGTTCTGACAATACCGGCCATGACCTCCTCCTGTGCGGATGCACACATATTCCCCGAACTCTTACGGGACTTGGTAAGAATGTCTTCCACGAGTAATGAGTGTGTTGGGTAGGGACACTGCGAATGTAGTGTGTGGACATGTAAGGTGAGAATGTGGGTCTCGCGGGAGGCGTGCGCGAAATAGTCCCTGCAGTCGCGCTATCCTCTGTGCCCTCGGTGGCTCAGATGGACAGATCGTCTGCCATGTAAGCAGGAGATCCTGGGTTTGAGTCCCGGTCGGGGCACACATTTTCATCTGTCCCTGTTGATATATATCAACGCCCGTCAGCAGCTGAAGGTATTAATTATATAATTCTAATTTGTATGATTACAGGCCGTGATTTGAAAAATGGACGTGACTGTCTGAAACCATCCACCACAAACAAATGACTATTATCACAACTGTGACGGGTATTGAAGGAAAATGAAGATTTAAAAAAAAATACAACTCTAACAATGATTTGGCTGTACATGTCAGCTGACAGAGCTATGTCCCTGCTACGGCCACGAGCATAGTTGGCTTCGTTGCTGAACACACTATTCATGGAAAAAGGGGAAAAGAATGCTTCCTCGTATTTGCAGATCAGGAAGATGATGATAATCTGATTGCCAGAATGCCTCCATGTGTCAGAGAAATGGTTGGTTCAGCGAGGCAGGAACTGTTAGCTCGCTGCTACGTAGTCTACGTGCTATTTTGTCCGTGATGTGAACGGCTGCTGTAATCATCATCGTCCCCTCTACTTCACAGCTTACACCGAGTCCACTGCGTCGTGGACAAGTTTGAGAGCTGACGGAGTCACCAGACGCTAGACGCATGGCGTCACGGGTTGTTTTTTAAACCTCGCAGCCTGGGCGCGCGCGGACCTGTTAGCAACGCACCCAGGCACCTGTCTGCCTGCCCGCAGTGCCGTCACCTTTAACATTCTGCAGGCACCGAGAGCGACAGAGGCTGCGTTAATTTCAAGAACCCCAAATCTGATGGCCACTTTTAGACCATTCACGTTTACACATATCTGGAATAACACGACGTTTCTAAATGCATTATCCACACTTCACCGAATGAAGATACATCGGGCTTCCAGTTGCTAGCTGGGCGCATTAAATTATGAATACAATGCGCTGAGATGCCGTTTCCTATCAAGTGAATGATAATGTAGATGCTACCTGTGCATAATATCTGCAGCTGCGGATTAAGCTCTCTGAAGATGGATGAAAGAACGAAAGCTTTATAAAGAGTGCCTGGTTACTATGTCTCTCTAAGCAGTTTAATTCACAGCCATGGACATCGAATGCCATAAGCGTGAATAAATTAGTAACACTTTCGTTTTGTAGACCAACGACCAGGAGTAAAATCAAAAGTGATTAAGCCGACCGGCGACACGTTTCCATTGTCCCATGGCTCAATTCCGATGATCTCTTCCCACTGCAGTCGTAATTGAGGATTTCGCTGGGTCAACATACGGACACGTAGCGATCGCGTGCTCTACAGGGTGTAAATTTTAAGTTGACAAACCAAAATAACTCTAAAAATAAGCTTCACACGAAAAAACGTGTAGAATCCAAAGTTTGTTATTTTCGAGGGGGACATCTGCTGGTGCTAAAATTAGCCTGCGGAAAAAATTAAAATTTGGGTCAACATTTGTAAAACTAATTCCTTTCTCTGAAGCCCGACCCTAAGGGCAGAGAGGGAGAGTTTTAGTTTTAGCGAATCAAAGTTTTTTCCACGCAAAAATGAGAACATGGATTTTCTTGAATTACAACTCCAAAAACCAAGAATCACAACGAATGTTTAAGACAAAATGTACGCAGTTTTGTATGTAGAATCTGATTCTGCAATTAAAAATGGGGGTTCCCACTTGAAATTTTAAAGTTGCCTCCCGCCCCACGCCCAGGGGTCTCAGTTGGCGGGCTAATTTTAGCACCAGCAGATGTCCCCCTCGAAAGTAATCAACTTTGGATTCTACACGTTTTTTCGTTTGAAGCTTGTTTTTTGAGTTGTTCTCGTTTGTCAGCTTAAAATCTAAACCTTGTATGCTCAACAGGGTGCGCTGGACAGTGTGCTCCGATACACTTAGGCCTTCACTAGCACTGTATTCTGCCGTCAGATCCTCCACGGATGGCCGCCTACCCTGCTTCGCAGAGCGGGCGAGCCTGAGACGTTCATGTCCTGTGACTAGGCATGGACATGCGACAAGTCGTCACTTCTCTTAGTTTCACCGTCCTCCAACCACTTTCCGGACCCACCATAACACTCTGTCCTTATTCAGTTACACAATTTCCTTACCACGACACGTGCTCGCATCGCCACCAGGACGAATTCGTTCATTCGTTAGGCAGTGGTCGTAATATTTCGGCATATCGGCATCCGTGCACTGTCCAGTCACATTAAGGTGACCATCTGGCAAAAGCCTGAATAATCACCTCCTGCAGCGCCCGAGACGTTGTAATGGTACTTGAATTACGTAACCATTATGGTACCTCACCTCAACCTCTCAATACCAGTAATATTCTACTGTATTTCTGTTAACTACTTAACATATTTCTGAGACAACATTCAGAAATGATTTCATTTGTGATACATCGATATGTTTATATTCCAATGATATTATTCTTATGTGTATGCTTTCTTTTCTCACTATGATCTTTGACGTACTTGTAACTTTGATTTCTGGGCCCGTAAGCGATTATTACTTAGTTAGCTAGTTGTTGAGTTGTTAGAGAGTCGGACCTTGAGAAAGTCAAGTCGTGGACGTCATGTTGGAAAGATGCATATTGTAGTTGGCTTATAAAATGTGAGGAAGATGTTTTCAAGTATGTTTTGTATTGTGAAGTGATGATTTGTGTTTACGTGATATTGCAATAAAAGCAATTAAAAGGAAGTGTAACTTAAATTCGGAGTGCTGATTATTATTTTATATCACCATTGTGCTAACTTTGAAAGGTTTAATCTTGAAGAATGTTTTGTGAAGCGCTTCTACAAAACTTTTGAATATAGCAGAATAAAACTTAGGCCTCTTTGCATACGAGCTTGGAATCATAACGACCTAGATTTTCAACGATTGAGCCATGATTTTACGACGAGACCAGCGTGGAAAACACAAAAAGATGAGTGCTTAGTTTTTTTTTATTATTACATGAAATGAGCCATCCTGATTTAGGTTTTCCGTGATTTCCCTAAATCGTTTCAGGCAAATGCCGGGATGGTTCCTTTGAAAGGGCACGGCCGATTTCCTTCCCAATCCTTCCCTAACCCGAGCTTGCGCTCCGTCTCGAATGACCTCGTTGTCGACGGGACGTTAAACACTAACTACCACCACCACCACCACCACCACCACCACCACCATTACATGAAACGACTTTATTAACTGTACTCTAATGACACCTGCCACATAATATGACTGTTGTTGCCCGAAAATGCAGTATTTAGCAGCGGGAGCAACACCACAACCGTTATTAAATGCTGACCTTTGTTGTGGTAGGGTTGTTAGTACGTGCAGGAAGAGTCTGAGGTTATGGAAAGTACCGAGGCGAGCTGCGCTACGTTTCTCGATTGAGGATCCTTAGCGTGGACAGCCCGATCTAGATGATCCCATAGATTGTCGATTGGGTATAATTCCGGGGAGTTTGATGGCCAGGGAAGTACGGTAAACTCATCCTCGTGCTCTTCGGACCACGCACGTACAGTGCGAACAGTGACACGTTGCAGTGTCCAGCTGGTAGATGCCATGGTGCAGAGGGAAAACGAATGGCATATAGGTGTGGACGTTATCCCAAGGATAGATCCACACTTGGGTTGACCCACTGTGCCTTCAGAATGATTCAATCACCTAGTGAATGCCCTCCAGCGTGGACCATTCCGACGATTGTTTCAGGGTATTTGCTTTCAGACATTTCAAGTTGTACACATAAACTGAAAAGGCTACCTGTCGCCAATCAGCGGACGTCCAGTTCCGGTATTGGCGTCCAAATTGCAGCCTCCGTTGCCGCTGAACAGCAGTCAGCATGGGTGCATGAACCAGGCGTTTGCTGCGGATATCCAAACCGGCTGCCAGGTTGATGCCATATTTTTCGACTTCCGAAAGGCGTTCGACTCAGTACTGCACTGTCGCTTGCTACAAAAATGCACTCTTACGGTCTATCCAATGGCATATGCTGTTGGATAGCAAGTTTTGACAGGGAGCAGTATATCGTCCTGAACGGGGTAACTTCAACATAGACCAAGAATAACTTCAAGTGTGCCCCAGGGCAGCGTAATAGCTCCTCTGCTTTTTACGATTTACATAAACGACAGCGCCATTAAACTTGTAAGTAGGCTGTTTATGTTTTCTTATTGGCAACGTTACGTAGCGCTCTGTATGAAAATCACTGGCTGTGCTGTGTGCAGTCTGTGGCTAGTTTGCATTGTTGTCTGCCATTGTAGTGTTGGGCAGCGGCAGCTGGATGTGAACAGTGCGTAGCGTTGCGCAGTTGGAGGTGAGCCGCCAGCAGTGGTGGATGTGGGAAATGAGAAATGGCGGAGATTTGAAATTTGTAAGACTGGATGGCATGAACTACTATATATATTATGATTATTAAGGTAAATACATTGTTTGTTCTCTATTAAAATCTTTCATTTGCTAACGATGCCTATCAGTAGTTAGTGCCTTCCGTAGTTTGAATCTTATTTAGCTGGCAGTAGTGGCGCTCGCTGTATTGCAGTAGTTCGAGTAACCAAGATTTTTGTGAGGTAAGTGATTTGTGAAAGGTACAGGTTAATGTTAGTCAGGGCCATTCCTTTGTAGGGATTTCTGAAAGTCAGATTGCGTTGCGCTAAAAAATATTGTGTATTAGTTTAAGCACAGTCATGTATAATTGTTCTAAGGGGACGTTTCAAACCGTTTGCCGATGATGCTGTAGTCTACAGGAAAGTAGTATCACACGAAAGTTGTGAACAAATCAATGAGGATTTGCAGAAAATAAATGCGTGGTGTAATGACTGGCAGTTACCTCTCAATATTAGTAAGTGTAACCTACAGCGTATAACAAGGCGAAAATCCCTATTAATGTGTGAGTGCAAAATAAATTATCAGTCTTTGGAAGCGGTAACATCAGTCAAATATCTAGGTGTGACTATTCGAAATGATCTCAAATGGAATGATCAGATTACACAAGTAACGGGTAAGGTGAACTCTAGATTGCGGTTAATTGGTAGAATCCTGAAGCGATGCAGTCCTTCAACAAAGGAAATAGCTTACAATACGTTAGTCCGTCCAGTCTTAGAGTATTGTTCGTCTGTATGGGACCCTTACCAGTTGGGTCTGATTCAAGAGATTGAGAAGGTCCAAAGAAGAGCGGCAAGATTCGTGACTGGTACATTTGGCTATTGCGAGAGCATTACAAATCTCGTAGAAAGTTTGAAGTGGCACACACTTGCAGATGGACGACGCGCTAAACAGAAGGGGCTGCTCACTAAATTGCGAAATCCAATCTTCACCGAGGATGTAGAGCATATATTATTACCACAAACTTTTAAATCGCGTAATGATCATCATGAAAAGATTAGGCAAATAAGAGCTCGTGCTGAGGCGTCCAGACAGTCGTTTTTCCCTCGCGCGATTCGCGAGTGGAACAGAGGGGGGGGGGGGGGGGAATATGACTTTGGTGCCAACTGTGCCCTCCGTCACACACCGCTTGGTGGCTAGCGGAGTATATATGTAGATGTAGAACAACGTTTGCTAACGGTCGTTAAGGAGACACTGTCGGCAGCCCCTTGGATCATCTGGGCAGTCAGTTCCTGGACAATTGCAAGTCTATTTGCCCGTACACATCTTTGCAGCCGTTGTTCAGCCCTGTCATCTGTGGCCACAGTTGCCTCGCCGCCGTTTTCCTACGGCGCCATTTTGCCATGTTCGGTATACTTCAACCACTGCAGCACGCTAACAGTTTGCCAACTTAGCCGCTTTGGAAATGCTTTCACCCTTGGCCGAAAGCCAATGATCATGCCCTTTTGGAAGTTAGATAAATCGCTCCATTTTCGCATTACAATAAATGTACCTTGTCCGCGTCCCCCGATAAGTTATAAACTCCTGGAAATGGAAAAAAGAACACATTGACACCGGTGTGTCAGACCCACCATACTTGCTCCGGACACTGCGAGAGGGCTGTACAAGCAATGATCACACGCACGGCACAGCCGACACACCAGGAACCGCGGTGTTGGCCGTCGAATGGCGCTAGCTGCGCAGCATTTGTGCACCGCCGCCGTCAGTGTCAGCCAGTTTGCCGTGGCATACGGAGCTCCATCGCAGTCTTTAACACTGGTAGCATGCCGCGACAGCGTGGACGTGAACTGTATGTGCAGTTGACGGACTTTGAGCGAGGGCGTATAGTGGGCATGCGGGAGGCCGGGTGGACGTACCGCCGAATTGCTCAACACGTGGGGCGTGAGGTCTCCACAGTACATCGATGTCGTCGCCAGTGGTCGGCGGAAGGTGCACGTGCCCGTCGACCTGGGACCGGACCGCAGCGACGCACGGATGCACGCCAAGACCGTAGGATCATACGCAGTGCCGTAGGGGACCGCACCGCCACTTTCCAGCAAATTAGGGACACTGTTGCTCCTGGGGTATCGGCGAGGACCATTCGCAACCGTCTCCATGAAGCTGGGCTACGGTCCCGCACACTGTTAGGCCGTCTTCCGCTCACGCCCCAACATCGTGCAGCCCGCCTCCAGTGGTGTCGCGACAGGCGTGAATGGAGGGACGAATGGAGACGTGTCGTCTTCAGCGATGAGAGTCGCTTCTGCCTTGGCGCCAATGATGGTCGTATGCGTGTTTGGCGCCGTGCAGGTGAGCGCCACAATCAGGACTGCATACGACCGAGGCACACAGGGCCAACACCCGGCATCATTGTGTGGGGAGCGATCTCCTACACTGGCCGTACACCACTGGTGATCGTCGAGGGGACACTGAATAGTGCACGGTACATCCAAACCGTCATCGAACCCATCGTTCTACCATTCCTAGACCGGCAAGGGAACTTGCTGTTCCAACAGGACAATGCACGTCCGCATGTATCCCGTGCCACCCAACGTGCTCTAGAAGGTGTAAGTCAACTACCCTGGCCAGCAAGATCTCCGGATCTGTCCCCCATTGAGCATGTTTGGGACTGGATGAAGCGTCGTCTCACGCGGTCTGCACGTCCAGCACGAACGCTGGTCCAACTGAGGCGCCAGGTGGAAATGGCATGGCAAGCCGTTCCACAGGACTACATCCAGCATCTCTACGATCGTCTCCATGGGAGAATAGCAGCCTGCATTGCTGCGAAAGGTGGATATACACTGTACTAGTGCCGACATTGTGCATGCTCTGTTGCCTGTGTCTATGTGCCTGTGGTTCTGTCAGTGTGATCATGTGATGCATCTGACCCCAGGAATGTGTCAATAAATTTTCCCCTTCCTGGGACAATGAATTCACGGTGTTCTTATTTCAATTTCCAGGAGTGTATATGCCCTCCACTGCTAGTGCTGCCACCCGTCATATGTGAGTGGTTATTGCACAGTGATGTCGAACATAGGCGGTGGTCACATTTATGCAACTGGACACTGTAGTAGACACGATAATATCGTCCAAATGCGAGCCGAAACGGGCTTCCGAAAAAGCGCACGTTTACAACCACGAATAGACTAATGGAATGCGCTAGTACGTTGATGACCATTTATTTTCCATTTCGTGCTTTCACGGCACTCTTTTTCAACAAATGCGTAAAATGTTACGAAAATACTGGTCCGACCTGCTAAAAATTCCGAGTGAACGGAAAATAAAATTGCTGGAATTCCCGATCCGACGAGTACGAAATTGCACGAGGTGATTAGCAGTGGGTGAGGGGCCGAGGGGTGGCAGATATCGGAATGCGAAACAGACCGCCGCTCGTGCCTGCGCGCGATTTGAATACCAAACGAAGCGCCTCCGACGGGGGTTGGCAGCCGGCGCTTGCAATCTGCGCAGCTGCTGCTTCACAGGGACGCCAGATTAGTGTGGGGTGGCGCTCCTCTCGCATTCTTCCACCTCTACGTGCCGCGGTGCGCTCTCCCTTTGCCTCCCGCCAACAAGCTAAATAATACTTAGTGAACGTGCAACACTGCTGTAGCTACTAGGGCTCGATTAAAATGTATAGCAGGCAATCAGAAAAGGAAGGAAACCGAGATGGATAGCAGAATACCGGGGACGGGGTGGGAAACTTGTCGTGACGACTTTAAAGGAACCATCCCGGCATTCGCCGGATGTGATTTACGGAAACTGTAGGAAACCTAACTATGCGCGGGAAGTAGGGTGTGTGAATCCCACACCTGCCTGCTGACCTCTGCAGGACTTTGATCGGTACTCCGGCTTCGGTTTACCATTCTTCGACACAGGCGGTATTCACAGTCGCTAGATCTGCAATAAATCACGATAGGCATAACTGGCAGCATCTCCTTATCTACAGCGAGCTTCGTCTTATTATTTCGACAGTTTCTGTGATTCATTTATGTACTGTTCGTTGCTACTTCTTCTGTTCCTTAAATTCCCCACCCACTTGTAACCTCCCCCTCACTTATCGACCTTAATGACGGTGAAAAATTAAACCGCGTGTACCTAATGGAAATTTGGGAAAAGCAATCGTCACCGAAGTTAATCTGTCGGTAAAGAGGGAGGAAAGGGTTACATCTAAATGAAAGGAAAAATGCTAATGAAACAGGTGGAAATTAATTTTGAAAAGGGGTAAAGTTAATAAAGAAAGTAAATGTGCGGCCGTTACGTTAACAATTAACTAGCGGTAATTAGATATTTGAGATTTAGGGGAAATTACGGTCGCCAGTCCTAAGGACAATTATTATAGTAACTGAAAAAGAAAGGTTATTACACATATAATTAGCACTAGAAGCGTGGCAACTGAAGGTTGACACGTGCAGTGTGAAAACTGAAAGTTTGTCAGAAGTAATAAATTTCCCTACACTCTGACTTAATTTAGCAAAAGAATTAATAAAACAGGAAAATCTAAAGTTAATTTAGTGACTTAAGTTAATAGTGAGCTTTCTTTCTGAAGCACATCGAAATTCAGTAAAATACGGTTAGTCTTGGACTACCTCAACAATCATTTCAAAAGCTACTTGAATCTACGCAATTTAGAAATAAGGGATTTAACTTTGAACTTGAATTAAATGATTCTGAACAATTAACAGTAGTAAAATTTAGTACGTACCAAGCTGAGCTGCAGTCACAGGTAAGCTAAAATACGGTAACAAAACTCGCACTCTTAATTTGTGCTTGTGTAATCTGAATATTGTAGACAGCTATGAATAACTTAACTGAACTTTGAAATTAAAGCAGTGAAATCGAATGATGCTGGCGTTTGAATTTCAACGACACTCGGGTTCATTCCGGAAAAGGAAGGGACCCTGCTTGGTAAAGCAATTGGGACAATGAGCAACAAACGTTCATGCTAAGTTGCTGTAATTTTGTGATGCAACAATTTTAAAAGTTTGAAAAGCTGAGGTCTGCCATACAGTTCTAAAACTTTACGTGCTTCCAGTCTTCCTTGTTGGCTGATTGAAGGTTTGAAGCCGTCGATCGAGGAGGAGGCGACAGTCACTCATTGTCGGCCGTCGCTGTTGCTGAAGCTGGATGTTGGCGCGCCTTCTTCTCGTCACCAGACGAAACGGGCTCTTTAAGTGCGCCAGCTAATGCTTCCCGTCCGCGACACCATGTCAGAAACTATCATCGCAAGTCGAGCGCAATTACATTCTGCCAAACCCCGAAAGCGCGGCAACTCGCGGGAGCTTCACACAACACACTTGCTCCACTGCACCATCCCAGCCACTCTCCCTGCTCAGCCCGCGCTCCACGCGGCAGAGTTAACACTACCAAAGATCCTAAACACTTTCGTTCTCCACACTACCTATCGATGTATTCGTTCGATAGCATACTTTTCCCTAGGCCAGACCCAGCGTATAAATACAAATAATATTCACAAAACAAACCAACATAAATGCATAAATATATACACAAACAGTAAAACAATTACATTATACAAAGAGACAGAAATGTCATATCTTCAGGTGACCAAAAAAGGAAAAAAATTTGCAGTGCAATAGAGATAGGAGGATATGCATTTCCGGCGTTACACACTGAACCCAGAAATATGAAAGTAGGAAGATTTCTGTGATCTAGCGCTCCGTCTTATCTCTTCCGATGAAAATTAAATGATCGTATGGCTTTATTGGCTAGGATACCTCCTCTGGCAGTATTCGCCCGCCTAGTGCAAATCTTATCATTTGACGCCGCTTCGACAGCTTGGATGTCGATGATGATGAAATAATGAGGACAACACAACACCCAGTCCACGAGCGGATATGAACTCTAACCCAGCCAGGAAAAGAACCCAGACTCCCTGCATGGCAGTCAGCTCCACTAACCACTCAGCTATAGGGGCTGGCTGTATTTTGGGTGATCAAACATTTCCCATCGAAAACTCTGCAGGAGCATCGTTGCCTCTGCAGAGTGCGGCCGAATATTTACTGTCGTGAAGAAGGCAACACCTTACAAATTATGTTATGTGGGCTGCATCTCCCATCAGGCCATCGTATTGGCGGGTGACACTACTTTCTAGGCATCTTTACGTGCTCACTGTGCGTTTAGAACTGAAAAGAGCGATGTGACGCATTCGACAGACATACTAGAGACACCGCTTCTGTGCAAAGACTCATCGGATTTCCACTGTGGTTTCCATTTCACGCTCGATCTGACTCCAGTTTCGGAACAGCATCCAGACAGTATCCGTTAGCAGAAACTATAATGTCGGTGCATTCCTGTGCATTAAAGTAAAATGTTGAAGAGTTGTGGAGCATTTAATTGCACAAATAACTTCGGGAAAGTAAGCAATATTACTTATAACAACTACGTGGATCTGTTTGGATGTTTCATATTTTCCAATGAAAACAGGTCTTTCGAATCCTGCCTCGGGAATGGATGTGTATGATCTCTATAGGTTAGTAAGGTTTAAGTAGTCCTAAGTCTAGGGGACCGATGACCTCAGATGTTAAGTCCCATAGTGCTTAGAGCCATTCGGAACCTTTTTTTTTTCTTTTTTCAACTACAACGGCCATCCCAAGAATATACACGGAAGCACCAAGGAAGCCAGTTTAGGCATGCGTATTCAAATACAGAGATATGTAGACAGGCATAATACGGGTGCTGCGGTCGGCAATGCCTATATAAGACAACAAGTTTTTGGAGCAGTTCTTAGATCGGTTACTGCTGCTAGAATGCCAGGTTAGCAAGATTTTAGTGAGTTTGAACGTGGTGCCATAGGCGGCGCACGAGCGATGGGACAAAGCATCTCCGAGGTAGCGATGAAGAGGAGATTTTCCCGTACGAACATTTCACGAGTGTATCGTGAATATCAGGAATCCGGTAAAACATTATTCTCCGACATCGCTGCGGCTGGAAAAAGATCCTGCAAGAACGTGACCAACGACGATTGAAGAGAATTGTCCAGTGTGACAGAAGTGCAACCCTTCCGTAAATTGCTGCAGATTTCAATGCTGGGCCATCACCAAGTGTCAGCGTGCGAACCAGTCAACGAAACATCATCGATATGGGATTTCGGAGCCAAAGGTCCAGTCGTGTAGCCTTGGTGACTACACGAAACGAAGCTTTACGCCTCGCCTAGGTCCGTCAACACCGACATTGGCTCGTTGATGACTGGAAACGTGTTGCCTCGTTGGACGAGTCCCGTTTCAAATTGTATCGAGCGGATGGACGTGTACGGTTATGGAGACAACCTAAGGAATCCATGGCCCATGCATGTCAGCATGGGACTGTTCAAGCTGGTAGAGGCTCTGTAACGGTGTGGAGCGTGTGCGACCGTAGCGGTCGCTCGGCTCCAGACTGTAGCGCCTAGAACCGCTCGGCCATTCAGGCCGGCCACGTACGTAAGGATCCTATCTGATCACCCGCAACCATTCATGTCCATTGCGCATTCCGACGGACTTGTGCAATTTTAGCAGGGCAAAGCGACACCCAACACGTCCAGAATTGCTGCAAACTGGCTCCACGAACACTCTTCCGAGTTCGAATTCCTACGCTGGAGACCAAAGTCTCCAGACATGAACATTACTGAACTTATTTGGCATGCCTCGTACTCTTAAGGATTTATGGACAGTACTGCAGGATTCATGGTGTCAATCCCCTTCAGCACTATTTCAGACATTAGTCGAGTCCATTGCACGTCGTGTTGCGGCACTTCTGCTCGCTCGCGTGGGCCCTACACGATATTAGGCAGGTGTACCAGTTTCTTTGGCTAAGCAGTGAATGTGAATCAGGCACGCAAATAAAAAAAGCCGGTCGTTTAGACGCGCTGCAAATTGCCCGTCTCTGTAAGCTTCCGATCGCAGCTGAGCGGTGAGAGGTGAGCTCTCCCACGGCAGAGCCCCATCGCCCCCGCCCCCCCCCCCCCCCCCGACAGCTCTGTAAGTGTCGGCAGGCTGTCAGCGAGACGTCACGTGCAGGCGCCGCAGTCAATTAGCGAGCCGCGCGCCGAGCGCAGCCCGGGGGCCGGGGGCGCAGGCCGCGATCCGCGGAAGCTGTCAATTGTGCCGCGACGGCCGATCAGCGTAATGGCCGCTTCCTGATCACCGCCGTCCGGCCGCGCGGGTCATCTCCGCGTTCACACCTGGCAATTCCGTGCCGCGACCTCTGCCAATCCTCACAGCCTGAGCCAACAAGCGTGCCACGTGTCAAAGAGGTATTCTGACACACCGTTTCCTGGCCGACCGTGTGCGATAGCCCTGTCTGCTGCTGCAGAGAAGATGGGTTTTTTCCTTCAGTTTGAAGGTGACAGTTTGATGTTATCCTAATCCTCTCAAATGGGCTGTAGTCCGAACCTGTATGGTCGGTTTGGAAGCAGAGAAATTTTTCCCATGACGGTCGGTGTTTCTACCATCCGTTGCAGAAAGGCGACAAAGAAGACACACATTCGTCTCGGTATATGGATGATATGTTCGCTATATGGACTTATGGAGAAGAAGAACTGTCTGAATTTCTAAATTTGCTGAATAATACACTACTGGTCATTAAAATTGCTACACCAGGAAGAAATGCAGATGATAAACGGGTATTCATTGGACAAACATATTATATTATAACTGACATGTGATTACATTTTCACGCAATTTGGGTGCATAGAGCCTGACAAATCAGTACCCAGAACAACCACCTCTCGCCGTAATAACGGCCTTGATACGCCTGGGCATTGAGTCAAACACAGCTTGGATGGTGTGTACAGGTACAGCTGCCCATGCAGCTTCAACACGATATCACAGTTCATCAACAGCAGTGACTGGCGTATTGTGACGAGCTAGCTGCTCGGCCACCATTGACCAGACGCTTTCCATTAGTGAGAGATATGGAGAATGTGCTGGACAGGGCAGCAGTCGAACATTTTCTGTATCCAGAAAGGCCCGTACAGGACCTGTAACATGCGGCAGTGCATTATCCTGCTGAAATGTAGGGTTTCGCAGGGGTCGAATCAAGGGTAGAGCCACGGGTCGTAACACATCTGAAATTTAACGTCCACTGTTCAAAGTGCCGTCAATGCGAACAAGAGGTGACCGAGACGTGTAACCAATGGCACCCCATACCATCACGCCGGGTGATAGCCAGTATGGCGATGACGCATACACGCTTCGAATGTGCGTTCACCGCGATGCCGCCAAACACGGATGCGACCATCATGATGCTGTAAACAGAACCCGGATTCATCGGAAAAAATGACGTTTTGCCATTCGTGGACCCAGGTTCGTCGTTGAGTACACCATCGCAGGCGCTCCTGTCTGTGATGCAGCGTCAAGGGTAACCGCAGCCATGTTCTCCGAGCTGTTAGTCCCTTCTGCTGCAAACGTCGTCGAACTGTTCATGCAGATGGTTGTCGTCTTGCAAACGTCCCTATCTGTTGACGAAGGGATCGAGACGTGGCTGCACGATCCGTTACAATCATGCGGATAAGATGCCTGTCATCTCGACTGCTAGTGATAAGAGGCTGTTGGGACCCAGCACGGCGTTCCTTATTGCCCTCCTGAACCCACCTATTCCATATTCTGCTAACAGTCATTGGATCTCGACCAACGCGAGCAGCAACATTTGGTATTAATGGGCTACGGCAGCAGTTAGCCAACGCTAACAACACATCACCTGCAGCGCCTCTCTTTGGCTCGTGACCGTATCAGTTGGACTTCAGATGAATGGTAAACAATGGCCTGGACGTATGAGTCCAGATTTCACTTGGTAAAAGCTGATAGCAGGTTTCGAGACACCACGAAGCCATGGACCAAAGTTGTCGAAAAGGCATTGCGGAATCTGGTGGCGACTCCACAATGGTGTGAGCTGTCTTCCCATGACATGACTGAGTCCTCTGTTCCAATTGAACAGATCACTGACTGAAATGATTGTGTTCGGATACTTTGAGACCATTTGCAGCCATTTATCGATGGAATTTTTATGAATGATTATCTGCCATGTGACCGAAGCACAACTATTTGTGATTGGTTTGAACAACTCTCTGCACAATTCGATCGAATGATTTGGCCATCCATTGGACATTTATTGCACGTAACAGAGGGGTCAGTCCGTACGAGAAATCCCTTACCGGTACACTTTTACAATTATAGATGGTTACAGAGGCAGCAGGGCCCATTATTTGAGCAGGGGACTTGCAACGACATGTTGAGTCCATGCCACGTCGAGTTGCTGCACTACTCCAGGCAAAAGGAGATCCGTCACTAAAAGAGGAAGTATCCCACGACTTTTGTCATCTCGGTCTGTGCGTGTGCGCGCGTGTGTTTCACATCTCGTCCTAAACCACTGATGCAATTTCAACCGAACCTAAATACATATTCTTTACTTTCGGACAACACTCGCCGTGGAGGGGGGGGGGGGGGAGGGGGGGGGGGACGAACTACCAACCTACCGTAGTTCATGAGATATGACGTCATAAACATTGAGATGCGTGAAAAATTGTCGCTTCATGCATAAACTTTTGACACATTTAATCCTTAATACTAGGTCACTCGTTCAGTTGAGTCAAGTTAAGGAAATCCGTGGCAACTAGCAGCTGTTTTTGACAGCTGTAACTGCTAAGCACGAACGGCTGTATGCAAAAACAATGCCTGTCTGTAGACCACGAAGAGGCGTTGGCACGGAGACACGTTAGAAAATCACACTGTTGCCACACGAAACATCTGCGCCCAGCGTACAGAAATTGTCCCGTACAGTTTTACTTAATTTGGATACTGTACTTACACATTTGTACATTATCCATACTTCTTTGTACGACTGTTTCATAATTTCGAAGATGTTTTCACGAATACATGGAAATGAAATTTTTTCGATACTTCACTACAAACAGAGCTCATTGTGTGTTTTCGTTTCTAATAGAAAATAGTCAAAATGAATACCCAGGCAATGCGCAGTTTGCCAGCTGTTTCTGATATAAAGTTCACTAGAGGGGGAAAGGAGAAATATGGTCAAATTTCATTTTTTAATGTGCAGGTAATTAGAAAACCCGACGAAACTTCAGGGCATAATATCTACAGAAAGCCTACTCACGCTGATAGATACCTCCTATAAACTGCCAATCACTATCCCAAACAGAAAACAGGAATGATCAAAACATTAGTAGACCGGCTAAAAGTATCTGTGGAACACAGTACTTTGAGGACGAGCTCGATCATTTAAGAATGGCGTTCAGTAGCAAATCTGACAACGAGATACGCAAGTTGTAGGTCGTAAAAGGTCCAGTGTTTGTAATGAAAAAGAACCAATCAAAGGAAAAGTTTTCCTTCCATTTGTAAAAAACTATCACGGATTGCTTCAGTAAAGTACTCAGAAAACACGGTATTGATGCAGCATTTAAACCAACAAGAAAGGTGCGCGAATATGTGAACGCTGCAGAGGACCTAAACTAACCGCTTGCTGCAGCTGGATTATATAAAATCCTACGTATTTACGACCAAGTGTACATAGGAACTACAAAAAGAAGCATTAACACCCGCCTCAAGGAAGACAAGAGCAGTTGTCGCCTAGGAAAGACGGACACGTCAGATCACGAACTAGGATCAGGAAACCACCAAATTCGTTTCTGTGACACTGTGGTTTTAGCAAGATCTAATAATTACTACACTAGGATATGTGGAGAGAACAGAGAAATTGCAAAGCACCAAATCAATTTCAATAGAAGAGGAGGAGGATTGTAATTAGACAAGTTGTGGACCCTAGAGCTAAATAAAACAAAAAGCACCACCTGTTCGCCTCTGCAAGCTCTCTACGATTCGTCAGTGCGGTTCCGAGACCATAGGCAGCAGCTTGATGACGTAACGAACCGACCGTTGCGTGGATACGTATAAAGAGTTCGGCGTTCTGAGTTGTTTTGAGTATTTAAGTTGCTAAAGCCTCTGATCAAATCTCCAGCAGTGGAGGACAAAACGTTATCCAGAGAATTTTGCCTTGGACCACAGTCTCATTCCCATCAATAAAATATCAGCAGTATCGCAAATACCGGCCGTGAAAGCCTACACTGCATGATTAAAAGTTCTTAAACTCCTCGCAGAAGGCTGCACCTTGCACAGGCGGTGTCAGCGGGAGCACGGAATGGCCAATAAAACGCCCACAATCTGCTTCTGATTTTGATTACCTTGAATGCCTAAAGGTAAAATGATTTCGTGCAGAGGTTTGTAGATCAGAAAAATCAAGCAGTCGGCTTGCAGTCCTTGTGAGATATCCAAGTCGTACAGGTGTGGACGTGAAACTGTGGCAAGGCACTTTTCTGTTTTTTCTCGGCCAGTGTTGCGGATTAGTAAGCGTGGACTTGTTTCGTACAAAAAGGCGTCAGAATAGAGAATGGAGTCACTAGCTAGCCGGAGATGGCTTTGGATGAAAGTGACGAACACGGACAGAGTTAATTCATGCCAATAAATTTAATTGTGCAAACTGAGTGAGATGTTGTTCTGTGAATCGGGAAGTCATTCGACACGGTCCAGCATTGCCCTTTAGTGAAAAAAGGAGAAGTTACCGAGTATCGGACCAGATTTGAGAATGGATTCAAAATTTCCTTGGAGATACAACTCAACAAATCGGCATATGTAAAGGTAATTTGCGGAGTACCCAAAGGATGTGTGATAGGACCGTTACTGTACACACTCTAAACAGACTGAATGATCTAGTTAATGCTGGATACTCTTCAAGGCTGTTCGCAGCTGATGTGATTGTCTATAGTAAAATAACAACGACAGAAGACAGTATCGATTTGCAGAATGACCTACGGCTGATTGATGAATGGTGCAGGGTCTGGCAGCTGACCCTGAACGTACATAAATGTAACATAGTACGTGTACTCAGGAACAGAAAAAGATTACTGTACAATTACACTGTTGATCAGGAATAGCTGGAAACAGCATCTACCGTGAAATATATAGGAGTAACTAAACTCATCCACGAAAGAAGCGGCTTAGAAGACGGTTGTTCGAACGAATCTTGAGTATTGTTGGTCAGCGTGGGATCCTTATCAGGCCGGATTGACAGAGGTAGAAAAGATGCTCTTAATGGCTCTGAGTACTATGGGACTTAACATCTGAGGTCATCAGTCCCATAGAACTACTTAAACCTAACTAACCTAAGGACATGACATCCATTTATGCCCGAGGCAGGATTCGAACCTGTGACCGTAGTGGTCGCGCGGTTCCAGACTGAAGCGCATAGAATCGCTCGGCCACACCGGTCGGCTAGAAAAGATGCGACGAAGAGAGGTGCGTTTCTTCACAGGATCGTTTAGTCGGCGCGAAAGCGTTACCGAGATGCTCAACATTTCATTGGCGGGCGTTACAAAAGAGACGTTGTGTACAACGGAGAGGTTTACTATCGAAATTTCGAGAGACTACTTTCCGGCGGACAACGTATTTCTTTCTCCCAAATACATCACCTTGAGACTTACCGACAATCATTCTTCACACGCGCCATCCGCAAGTGGAACAGCGCTGGCGTAGGTAGGGGGGGGGGGGGGAGTAGGAAGTAGGAGGGAGAGGGGAGGCGTGTCAGTTAGTGCTACCGTAAGTACCCTCCGCGACACGCCATTAGGTGGCTTGCACAGCATGATGTAGGTGTGACTCTTATCCTTCTAAAATAAATGAATGTCGTGTAACTAGGGCCTCCCTTCGGGTAGACCGTTCGCCGGGTGCAAGTCTTTCGATTTGACGCCACTTCGGCAACTTGTGCTTCGATGGGGATGAAATGAGGTGATTAGTACAACACAACGCCCAGTCACTGAGCGGAGAAAATCTCCGACCCAGCCGGGAATCTAACCCGGGCCCTGAGAATTGACATTCTGTTGCGCTGACCACTCAGCTACTGGGGGTGGACTCTCTTCCTACTTACTTTGAACAGTATTCCTGGCCGGCCGGTGTGGCCGTGCGGTTCTAGACGCTTCAGTCTGGAACCGTGTGACCGCTACGGTCGCAGGTTCGAATCCTGCCTCGGGCATGGATGTGTGTGATGTCCTTAGGTTAGTTAGGTTTAAGTAGTTGTAAGTTCTAGGCGCCTGATGACCTCAGATATTAAGTCCCATAGTGCTCAGAGCCAGAATTCCTGTGTTGTTACTGCCGTGTTTAGCAGAAAGAGCTGCTCTAGTACTCACTTGGAGGTGGTGTACGAACTGTTACCATTGTATACATTCCAGTCCAGTGATCTGACCAGCTAACCTTAACTAAACGTAGTTGTACGGGTACGGGGCTCTTGGTTATTTACTCTGGAATAGTGAAAAATTTAGCCCCGTCTCACGCATCAAAGCGAGACTCTGACCATTACTTAGACTCATTATACATGGATAGCAGTGCAGAGATTTAATACGGGTCCGCCAATAATCGTTTCCGATGAAGTCTGTGGAACTCTAGTCACGCAGTCAGTCTCCCGCGCCCCACACAGCCAAGGGTGCGCAGATTCAGGCCGTGGCGGTGTGATTTCCCACGACGCTACAGAAGCTCCGAAGAACGGGCGAAAGGAACGTTTATTAGTAAACCCGCGTGAAACAGACAGTCTGGTACCACCCCTCTTGAATTCTGTGCACCAGTACGTCCACGAATTATGTGACAGTATCTTTCTTTAATACCGACCAAATGATGGGCTGAGAGGAACTGGAAAGGAATTCACGTCGTACGTGATAACAGGAAATTTACGGTTCAATTTCTGTGCGGTACATCAACTCAATCACTCACCGTAGGTGCCATCGTATCTGTAGCTATCCTCACTGAACAGACACAACGCACAGAAAAAAATCCTTGCTATTAAGATCAGAAGTGGGTAGTGGACGAGAAAAACTATCCATATAGAAACCTGTCGTAAATGCATCGTTTTGTAATTACTGTCATAAAACGCTGAACATTCAATGATGATAGTATGTAATGGTGTGGATTTTATGTAGCTTGTTCTGTCGACCCTCTGTTATGCTACACAGTGCATCCATTGATTGAATTAAACTAGTCTGCGCTAGACAAACATTACATTTGTATCCAGTGGTGTTTGTATGGGACGACCTTCGTAGGGAAACACTACTTTGGCCACTCATTGCCCACTGTGATATGAAGCTTTTGATGTTTCCAGACTGCGGAATGCGAAGCAACGGCGTACTTAATACCAGTAGAAAGCTCGACACAGACAGGCCCACACCCGTTGCAGTGTTCCACCACCGAGGCAACACAGTCGCTGTAACTGTATGAAGCACGCGGAAAAATAGCTCTCATCCCATGCTGCTACCAAGTCGTCGTCGTCGGGCATTGTCCTTTCTTTTCCAGTGATTACGTGTACATATCGCTGCTGTAACATTACAGCCCTCAGGAACTTTAATTTACACCACTGTACGAAAAATTACTTTCCCGGAAACGGATCATACTGCTCCGTAACGAACTCAATCACATGGTGATATACTGTCCTTGGAGATCGACAGCGCACTCGCTTTCACTCTTCCATTTTACTTGAGGCCTGCTGACTAAATGAGCTCGGAGTAACACGGACGAAGCCAGAGAGGGTGCTGTCGGGCCTGTTTGCGTGTCGTCTCCCTGCACTCGCCGTTACTTATTGCTGCTAAACTGTTCTACACTGGCTCCAGTTTGAATGCATTCCGCCGTTGTCTCAGAGTGTCTTCATTCCCACAGGAGTTGAAGAGTAGATCGGATGTTTGTAATCCGATGACATGTTGTTGCTGTTGTCATCGCCCTCTTCACTCCGAACATTATTTTGATGTTGCAATCGAAATACATTTGAATATACTTATTGTACTCAAGCTTTGGTCTCTCTCTAAAACTTTTACCCCGATCACTTCTTTCCATTACCGAACACGATTCCTTGTTGCCACAGGACGCGTCCTGTAAATCGACCCCCCTCCCCCCAACCCTTCAGCTTTTAGTCAAATCGTGACGTAAATGTTTTTTTTTTCCAATCCGATCCAAAACATTCATTAGTTATTCGATCAACCGGTCTAAAATCAACATTCTTCTATATCACCACATTTCAAAAACTTCTATTGCCTGAACTGCTTGTCCTCCACGTTTCACTTCCGCACAAGGCTAAACTCCAGACCTTCATAAAAGTACTGTCTAACAGGCAAATTTATAACATATGCCTTCAGGCTTCTGTTTCTTCGGCCGACGTTCGTTTGACGACTTTCTCGACGTTTCGCCAGCACGAGAGATGGCATTGTCAAAGTTTCACTCTCCACTGTTTGTGGCGTGCGGTGGCGGAGCGCGCGCCGTCTGGGACCGACCATACAAGAAAATTCACAGACACTGTGGAGAAGAGCGCCACGCCCGCTTGCTCAAGCCAAACGGATCTCTGATTCCCGTGCTGCAGCGAATGATAGTTGCAGGTTGCAACGGGAGAATCACAGCATAAATGACCAGGGAAAAGCCCTCAGACGTTGGCGCGTCAGATTCCACGATCTCCTGTCACAGCCTAAACTTCTGTTCCCCACCAACAATGGAGAGTGAACCTGTGTCAGTACCAGTCACTCGTGCTGGCGAAACGTCAGAAGAATTGTCAAACGAACGTCGGCCGAAGAACCTCAGACGGAAGCCTACAGGCAATATGTCAACAACTGGTCCCGAAAGGCTCAATAATTTTACATAAATTTATTTTATATGTTAATAAATTCCTTTTTACCAGAAATGTTTTCTTGCTATAGCTCAAATAACGTACTGTTCGTAAACAGCCAGGTCCTACCTGTCGTACTGGCGCCAACTGTAGAGTTACAACCTGGAAGTGGTCCTGCCATTCGTGACGAGTGGAGAAACACTGCCCCCGTGTTGGGAGGCGGCACGACATTACGGCGGGAAGTGGAAGCCGCCACGGGGCGCGCCAAGGACGGTCGTTGGTGTAACACCTGCTGCCGTGTCTGCCCGCTTATGTAAAGCACGAGGCGACGTCTCACAGCCGCCCTTCAGCTGCCCAGCCCGCTCGGAATAACAGTGATTCTGCTACCAACTATGACAATACCGTTCGGGAACTACAGCTCAAACAAAGACTTCAACACAAAATTTGTTGCGTATCTTTCGAAAGGACATAGCGCTGACGTCACACCATAGCAAACTAGGTATTTCCTTAGTTACCAAGGTTCGTCAGTTGTGATGGAGGTTGCGACTTCTGGACGGCTTTTCATAACGGGCGGTTGCAATCCTGTCTGTTTATAATTTTCCGGAAAACTTTTAAGACGACAGAAAGCAGAAAAAATTTGTGGTTTTCCTCAGAAAAGAATTCTGGATATGTTGTTTCTATGAGGGTCGTGCAATAAGTAATGCAACACCTTTTTCTGATTCCAATTCACCACATTATTCCCCACTCTTCTGGCTACAAAATTGTGTTTTTCAACAAAATCTCCATTCAATTACGCCACCTCATTGGGATGGCCTGTATGCCCGCATGCTCGATGTCGGAGCCGATGTCTTGCTGCATTGATGATCTCCCCATCATCAACGTACTGCAACCGATGGACTGCACCATTGTGCCAAACAGATGGAAGTCAGAAGGTGAGCTACCTGGGCTGTAGGGGGGATGAGGAAGAGCAGCCCAATGAAGTTTTACGAGCTCCTCTCGACTGCGGGAGACTTGTGTGAGGCCTTGCGTTGTAATGGAAAAGCTCTTTTACATTTTTGTAAATTTCGTCAATTTCCTGAGGGTAGCAGCGGCCGATCGGCACGCAGGAGATCAGACGAATTTGCTCGACCTTGTTGCGATGATGACAGACACATGGCACAACGACTCACCGTGCTTTTGTTCACTGCCTAGCGTTCTTCCACATTCTGCAAGCGCTTATGAATATATGCAACGTTATGGTTGTCAGTGGCATTCCTCTGCTTGGAACGCATCTCCATTACAGACGCCATTTTGAAGGCTATATGAAGCGTCGCCATCAATCGGAACTTAATGAAACTAAGGAGGCTGAAACAGGAGTATTCCACGACGCCCTACAAAAAATTCCGCATTTTTTTTACTCTAAGTGGCAGAGGAAAAAATATCTTGCATTACTTATTGAATGCTCCTCGTATGTTATCCCGACACAGCTTTAAATAACGTTTAAACGTAAACGTATTTTCGTCGAAATAGTCAGTAATACTTCATGTAAGTATTATGAAAACAGCAACTTTTAGGAACAATTCTTAATATTAATACATTAATACTGCGGACCACCACCTGAAAGATCAGCCGCTATGCTTCTGGCTATGAATGTACCCAGACAGAGCACGTGAGCGCCCCTCTTTTCGAGAAATAAACGATTTTCACAAACCACCGAACTCGCATCACGCCAGTCACATAGACGTATAAGTTCATCCTCAGTTTGAAGTATCTTTCAAAATATCCTGGCTACGCCCTCGAATCCAACTGTTCCGTTATCAGACTGGGTAATGGGTCAACAGATCTGAAGTAAACTACCTCACAAGCACAGAAGTTAACGCTGATGTTTGGTCTGTGGGACGCTCAACTGCGCAGTCATCGGTGCCCGTACGAAGTCGCAATTTTGACACAGTTCCTTTTTTCACAGTCCAATCTAGCCACTGTCAAGGATGATGATGATGATGGTGGTGGTGAAATGATGAGGACAACACAAACACCCAGTTCCCGGGCAGGGAAAATGCCCAACCCGGACGGGAAGCGAACGCGGGACCCCGTGGTCCAGAGGCGGCAACGCTAGGCACGAGACCACGAGCTGCGAACGAACTTAACGCTGATGAATTCGATGCCGAATGAATCCTGTTGACTGAGGTATCTACGTGTTCGATTAACTTCATTCTGCACGCGAACAAATATAATCATGGTAGCAAATTAACTTCGCTCAGGGAGAGGGAAGCATCAGAACGCCTCCTGGAACATACGGGCAACACGTCAGTAATAGACTGCAACAGTAATAGACTGTAATCACCTGCTGTCTCAGCAATATAGCGAAGCAATTCTACATATTTCTTCAATATTTCCGCGTATTGGGATAATGTTAAAGACAACACTTTACAGCAATACAATGCTGCAAAATGTGGATAGCGTGAACGCATCTAAGACTAAGTGTGCTTATACTGCTGCTCCCCGAGTTTCTCTCATTCCGGAGCGTGCAGATGTCGATGCTGCCACTATGATCCGGAGACATGCGTGCCGATTACGCGGTGCGCCGGAGCTCGAACGTCCACATTATTCTTAGTTCAGTAAAAAAAAATAATAATAATAATCTCACTTGCCTTTATCAAAAAGTAATGAACTACTAAAACACTGAGATGGAAGTTAAAATGTCTGACCTCTAAAACATATCTGTTTCTTTCAGATGTCTTTGCGTAAAGGCACCAAAGCACAACACACTTCCCCGTTGCTCGCCTTTTTCTAGCAAGGTGATAGGCACTCCCCAAAATAAAAGTCGCACTATACTGTGAATGGACTCCAGTCTTTTCTATTTGCTTTCGTGTTTCCTTAAAAGTCACACGTTACAATATGCCCACTCCAATCGTCAACATTTGTTTTAAAATACCTGCTTGCCAATATAGAGCAGTAATAAAGAATAATCCGGGATACAAGGATCCCGGCTGTTACGTACTACCTCAACAGTTTTTATTTATTTATTAACATAACAGCGGTGTAGTTTAAGATTTCAGTGGAATTGTTTTCACGTAATCTGAATTGTTATGGATTTGTTTCTTGAGAAAATGGCTTAGAAGGACTCGGGAGCTCCGTCATTGATATGCACCCACAGAAATTTTGGAAAGTCGGCACCCTTCTCTATACAACTACTAGTCCTGCTGAGTAACAACACCTTTCGCAACCTCCTTGAGTCGTATAAAATGCTTGCAACTAGCCGGCGCTCTGCACACGTATCATACAGTATATGCACAGCCTTGGTCGCATGGCCTCTAGTAGACCTACGTCTATATTCTGCAGACGACTAAAGGTGAAGGTACTTCCTATGGTGCCACTTCCTAGAGCTTCCTGTAATTGAATTTGCATACAGAACGCGGGAAGAACGAGTGCTTACACTCGCCTCTGTCCACTGAAATTAGACCACTCTTGTCCTCGTAGGCCCTACGGGAGGGATACATGGCAGGTGGTAGCACATACATAGACTGCTCAGTTAACGCTGTTCTTGAAACTTGCTAAGTAGACTTTCGTGTGATAGCTTGCATATAATTTCAAGCGTTTCCCCACATCACGTTTTTAGTACTCCTGTGGCGCTCTCTCATGGGCAAAACAAGCCTGTGAACATCCCTGCTGTCGTTTGTATACGTCCACTATCTCCCATTAGACCTATTTGTTACGATCCCACATATATTCTAGCATGGGTAGCACGAGTGCTTTGTACGCCATCTCCCCTGTAGACGGACCGCATTTTCTATGGATGTGGTGCTAAACAGGGACTTGCGTATGGAGAGTAATCTTAACTAGACCATCAACGTTACGAAGTACGAATCACCTGATGCTACGCCCCAAAACCGAAGAATACTGCAACGTGCATCCATTTGAACCTCCTTACTTTATTCCTCCCATGGTTTCTTCTAATAACGTTTACCCACGCCCTTCTCTCTATTACCAAATTTACTATTCCTTGATTCATCAACACGTGACCTATCAAACAATCCTTTCTTTTACTCAAGTTGTGCCATAAATGTGTTTTCCTCAATGCAGTTCAGTACTACCTCACGCATTATTTGATGGATATTCAGAGCGAAATTTTTAATATTAGGAAGATTTTATCAGGATGGGAATTATGGAAAAAAGTAGAACAAATCAGTACGAAACATATTTATTCCCTGGCAATTTTAAACATGAAATACCGCGCATAAGTTTTTAATATAGGCTAACTTTTACAAGATGGCTTTCACATAACACACACTAATGTATTCAACATTCTGTTAAGTTTTATGGGACATATACATTCCACTACTTGCAAATTATGTACAAAACAGAAGAATTACTGAGGTGCGTAGTAATGTTTGAACATAATGTCCACGACGTATAAGAAAATACATTTAGTTGCTTCAGTCATTCTTTGGAGACAGAAGACGGTTGTTTGTTTTCACTGTGTCTCCTATAAAAATACGCCACCCCACCTTATTGTTCACAGCCTACTACACGGGGTAAAACAACTGAAACCTGCGCTACAAATATTGCGAAAATGCAAAGAGCTATTGGTGTAAGGCGCACGGAGTGGCCGCGCAGTTAGAGGCACCATGTCACTAATTGCGCGGCCTCTCCCGCCGGAGGTTCGAGTCCCCCCTCGGACATGGATGTGTGTGTTGTCCATAAAGTAAGTTAGTTTAAGTAGTGTGAAAGTCTAGGGACCGCTGACCTCAGCAGTTTGGTCCCTTAGGAATTCATACACATCTGGACATTTTATTCATGTGCGGTTCTCACAGAATGGATTGGTAGTGAGGGGCTCGTATTGTTAGCCAATAAACAGATTGAAGTAATACTTAGAAAGCGTATTTTTAATGCAAACACACACTTTCTTCAACGGAACAACGTCTATTGATATTAATAAATCCTAAGTAGGATAAATCAGATTGTCAGTGGTGTTTGTTGCTGGATTGTAGTGCGAGTCGTTTATGAGATGACGTGTTTTGAAAAATTTCCACACTGACACTTTTTTGAGCCATTCAACCTTCCAGTGTGAATGTGTGTTCCTTGACTGAATTGCGACTTTTTAGTCACTTTGTATGTGACAATCCGAGCAGTTGGACGTGAGTGGACGATGCGATTCACCAATGCAGAAAACGGCGACATGCTCATGGTGTATGTAGATTGTAGGAAGAATACGGTTCGTTATGGATGCCGCAAGACGTTCCAGTACACATCACCTCGGAAATTATTTATCAACCTCTTCAACCAGTTAAGTCAAAGTGGTAGTGTGTAACATGTAAACAACGTAACAGAAGGAAACAAGTGACGACAGAAGGAGGGTAAATTAATGTCCTTGCCGCTGTTGCAGCTGATGCGCACGTTAGTTCCCGCGCAATCACACTAAGCAGTGGCATGTGTCAGGTAAAAGACCTACGCATTCTTCAGCGGTATGGGTTCCATCCCTATCACATCTCTCTCCATGAGGACTACATGGGTACGATTATGAGAATCGTGTTGACTTCCGTACCTTTGCATTGAGACAAGACTCCAGATGTATCATGCATCTTGTTTAATGATGAGGCCACATTTAAATCATCGTCAGGTAAATCGCCGAACATGCACTATTGGTCTGTTGACAATCCCCGTCGATTTCGTCAGGTGGGTCAGGTCGAAAGTCAGCGTCAATGGAGTGTAAATGTGTGGCGTGGGATAGTGAACCATCAGCACGTAAACCCGTGTTTCATAGGCAGAACACTAAATGTAGACAGACATCGCAGCCTCCTTACAAACCATCTTCCACGGATGCCAGAAGACGTTCCTACACAGGTAAGGAGGAACCTGTAGCACAAACCACGATGACTGTCCAGCCCATAGTGCACGAAGTACTACAGCATGTCTTCACAAATTGTTTCCTGATAGTTGGACTGGACGCAGAGGAGGTGCGCCTTGGCCAGCCCGTTCTCCGGAGTTGACACCTGAAGATTTTTTTCTGTGGGGAAAGCTGAAACACTGTCTGTAAGGACGTACCAACTACACCCTATGATATGCAACGACTTATTACTGCAGCGTGCACAGACATCTGCAAGGAAATGCTAGCACGTGTGCAGCAGCCGTTCCATAACATTTTTTGATCACACCTGCAGTGTTCAGTTGTCTTGTTACTGGTAAGAATCTATAGAAAACGAGTGTATGAACTTCTGTGTTTTTCTTTAGCCTGTGCTTCCACAGGTATTATACAACTGTCGGTGTGGGAACTTCTCAAAATGCGGTATCTTATGAAAGACTCGCACAAGAATTCTGCAATAAACACCACTGACATTGTAATTTACCCTACTTTTAGTTTGTTAATGTCACTAGGGATTGTTCCTTTTAAAAATGTACGTTTGCACAAAAAATGTGCTATTATAATTTGTGGATTGGGTAAAAAGACGAGCTCCTGACTACCAACCCCTTCTGTGAAAACCGCACACCAATAGCACTTTCCATTTCCGCAATATTTGCAGTGCATGTCTTAGGTTCGTCCCGTGGTTCGTAGTAATTTTCTCCAAGTTCCGAAAGCATCTCGCTACATGCTAAGCTAGCATTAGGCAAATATTAGCTAAGACCTCCCACCGTTCAAGGCCCCGTGTTCCTTTAGTCGGACGAACGTTTCCCATCAACCAGAAAAGGGTTAGAATGCAGTGCCGTACTGAAGACAATATGAAAGTAGATGGTTAGGCCACGTGAGGTTCGTAAGCTTTCTTGGTTTCCACGGCTGCAGAGAGTAGCTGGCCGGCGCTTTTGAGTTCTTTTGTACTGGAGAACGGTAAAAGGGGTCCCGGTGCCGCCAGCAGGAGGAATGAAAGGCCGGGCAGCGCCGCAACGGCGCGTGAGGCTGTGCTGTGCTGCGCCGCCCCAAGACGGCCCGGCAGTCCATTGAGCAGCAGGCCAGCCGGCGGTTCCGCACGGCTGCACACGCCGCCGCTGCTGCCGCCGCCCCCGCCGCCCCCACCGCCCCCGCGTGTACCGTTGGCCTGGCTCACGGGCACGCCCACAATTAGGCGTCCGGCCAGCTGCGCTGGTCCGGGTCGGAGCTGCTGCCGCCGCTGTTGTGGTCGTGCGCCCAGAATCTCGGAGTGACTGACTAACAAGGGAACCGCGCCTACTTGCCGCCACGTCACAGTTCATGGTATACAGCCTGGGCTCGACCAGAAACTAAAGTGACAAGAGTGGCAGGTACAGACGACAGAGCTTTGGGGGGCGCATGAGCCATTTCAATGAGAGTAGTTTCCGAGCAGCTGTAAGCGTAGCGGAAACAGTACATAACAGTAATGTGAGGATCGTGGGATCCAGTCCCCCATATGGAAACATTTTTATTTATTTTCGTAAAAGTCATCAAAAGGGAAGGCAGAGGAGAATCCAGATTTGTAGACAGCCTTCTAGAATTGAATTTTAGAGAGTACAACGAATCTTCGTGTCTAAAATCTTATACTTTTATTATTTTACAGTTTATGGTTTACCCCTGCTGGAGTGATGTTCACCTCATGAATAGGAGAAGCAGTTATTTTCTCGGTATCCGAGCGGTTCTAGGCGCTTCAGTCTGGAACCGCGCGACCGCTACGGTGGCAGGTTCGAATACTGCCTCGGGCATGCTTGTGTGTGATGTCCTTAGGTTATCTAGGTTTAAGTAGTTCTAAGTTCTAGGGGACTGATGACCTGAGATGTCAAGTCCCATAGTGGTCAGAGCCATTTGAACCATTCCTCAGTATCTTGCACACGTTATAAACTCCACCCTTGGCTCTTTTAAAGTGTTTACAGTAAAACAAACGTTACTCGAATTTCATAAAGTGTTCTCCTACCCTGGAATGTTTCGACCAAACTATGCGTAACGAGTTCCTTGACAACTGAATTTCAATTTACTATCGGAAAGTTATTTGCAATTACACATTTTCATTTGCTTTTCTTTTCATGCTTTTTGTGAAAATATTAGCAAACACATAGTATTCGGCATTACTTGTTTTTATATGCGATATAAGTAACGTAATAACTGAAAATAAATGCCTCCAGATAGGAACTCGCCCGAAGACCACGGGATTACTGTTATGTACCCTTTCCGTTGCTCCAAGCAGCAGAACTGCGTTAACATATGACGACTCGTGACTCTTCCGATCTGCGACAAAAATGCCATTTCCTTCCAAACGCTTGACCATCTGGCGCTCCGACTTCCACCACTTTTGATCTCTGGCCAAACCCCACATATACCATAAATCTGGATAAAATCGGCGATGACGAGTAGACGCGGTCCCCTTGCAAGTGGTTTTTCGTCTACAGGTCATGTATACTCAGGTCAAGCAGGGAGGCTGATTACGTGCACTGTCACTCCCCCCCCCCCCCCCTCAGTATCACACACACCGCATGTTGTGTTAACAGATCGTCTCCACCTTTGTTGTGCCACTCTGGGAGTGAGCGTGCTGATGCGATTCCTGACTGGCTTCTGGACGACGGCAAGCGACCACGAGCGCAAGAAGACCTCCAAATGGTGCGCGCGTCCGTAATGGCTCATACAGTTCTGGCCAAAATGTTCTTTCGGTGCTGGAACACTGCAAACAGTGCACACCTGTTTGTGTCTACAGTTCCACTGACGGCAAGGACGACATTGCGTCGGCTTGCTCTGTATGAACACTTGGAATTTCGCAAGACACGAGAATTTTATCATTGGTGGGTTAAATGTCAGTTATGTTGTTTTCAGACGAAATACATTTCAATTTAGCCTAGTGCAGGGTTTCCCGTGGGAAGTGAACAAGTTCTCCACGAGAAACTGTTAATAACATGTTTTTTTTAGACATTTTGACGATACTAATAATAAAATTTTACTAATTCAGCTTTATTACTTATAATGTAAAATTGAAGCTATCACTGAATGAATTAAATTTCTCTCACTTTTAAAATTTTATTAACCTTCAAAATAAGCAAGGTATTCCATCCAAGAGAGAATTTTCAAATCGTTCTGTCACGGGAAAAATTTGGGAAGCGCTGTCTTAGAGTAATCTCGCTTGCTTTTAAGACGATCCATATATTATCACAGTCTGCCAGTTCGCATTCCTATACAGTATAGCGGAAAAACTTCGAGTGTTGGACCTTTAGCTACAACCACCTCAACTCCTGCGTATTGAGAGCAACGTGAATAGAAAACGCTACTTCATCAGATAAGATTTACAGGTAGGTGCTCGTTTCCCTTTCTCTGGCCACTCCACAAGCCATATATCTGGAGCGCGCGCGCGCGCGTGTGTGTGTGTGTGTGTGTGTGTGTGTGTGTGTGTGTGTGTGTGTGTGTGTGTGTGTGTGTGTAAAACTCTCACTGCAATGTAAATATTAGTACCTAACAGGTGAAAGACACAGTGAGTTGCGATGTTGCATGGTCCCTCGCGGGAACGAAATTTTTTAGCTAGATAGCATTTCGTTACCAACTGGTTTCGAACCTGACAGAATTCAATATTTTCTTTACTTTAATTTCAGTGTATCAACCGATAAAAATTATATATGGGGTAACGATTATTGAACTATATGAAATAAAATCGTCGTAACTTCTGAACGGTTTCCTTTAGGATATTCAAACTGCACGGTTGGCCGCGGGGCATGATGGCAATTAACAAGCACATGCATGGTTTGATTTAGCGACGAAGCCCACTTTCATTTGGATGGGTTCGTCAATAAGCAAAATTGGCGCATTTGGGGGACTGAGAATCCGCATTTTGCGATCGAGAGGTCTCTCTACCATCAACGGATGACTGTGTGGTGCGCAATCTCCCGTCACCGAATAATCGGTGCGATATTCCTTGATGGCACGGTGACTACCAAAGGGTACGTGAAGGTTCTGAAAGATGATTGCATCCCCATTATTCAAAGTGACCCTGATTTCGACAAGATTTGTTTCATGCAAGACGGAGCTCGACCCCATCGAAGCAGCAGAATGTTTGACGTCCTGGAGGAGAACTCTGGGGACTGCATTCTGGTTCTGGGGTATCCAGTGGCCACTGGCATGGGCCTCGTTTGGCCGCCATATTCTCCGGATCTCAACACATGCGACTCCTTTTTGTGGGGCTATTTTATAGGCAAGGTGTACAGCAATAACCCACAAACCATTGCTGAGCTGAAAACAGCAATTCAGGTCATCGACAGCATCGACGTTCCGACACTTCAGTAGGTAATGCATAAATTTCGCTATCCGTCTGCGCCACTTCATCGTCAATGATGACAGGCATATCGACCATGTCGTAACATAAATCCGAATATCTGTAGCGATGTTTACATATTGAATAAGTGTGCGCAGCATCGACGGGAAACGGTTTCTTTCCCATTACAATCAAAATTATTTTTAAAGTGGAATTTTACGTGTCCAATCTATAAAGCGGTCCCTGATTAGTACGTTCTTCGTTTTATCGATATGCATTAAGAGCAACAGTAAAACTGGAAAAATAGAAATACTCCAGCAGCGACTGAGCAGCGCTTCAGCATCGCGCTGGTAGTCAGCGCGGGCCAGGACGTTGTTGTCGCTGCTGCAGTACCGATTATTCTTCGTGCTTTACTATACCTGCTAATACCAACCGAAAAATACGAATATCGCACTGCACTAATCTGGCACTGCTCTGTCGAATGAGCACATAAAATTCCACTTTAAGAATCAATTCGTTTGTGACGGGAAACAAGGCGGCCATTTCCATCGACGACAGCGTCGCATTACAGATACGATGAGCAGCATTTGTTTGGGCTGTTTGCAGCTACACGTTGCGATGACGAAATTGCAAATATCTGCCGAAACACCAGAGAAAATGATCCTGACGACTGTTCGGAGCGATACCCTGTCCATGTAAGGTTGTTAGTTTCGGTCCATAACGATCATCTTCAGAGTTGAGTACACACAGCTTGCTGGCCATACAGAGTCGAAATAGTTAGCCAACTTTGTGTACTCGTATCTAAAAATGGTTCTTAATAACTTGATCTTTAAAAAGTTTTGTGATCCGTGTGTCGCAAACCGTGAAGACACGGCAATAAAATTAAACAATAACATCAGATTTAGTAAGTGAACTTTTATGTAAGGTCTCCTTACAGTAGTAAGGGCGGACTGTCGTTTCAGTTTGCATTCGCCAGTGCTTATTGGCAGTAGGGATGGCGGTTATCGCAGAGAAAAAAAAAAAAAAAAAAAACGGTTTTCGGTTCTACCAGTCCTTTTCGTCTGCAGTGTGACTTGATTGTTAAAACCGCTCAAAAACCAGTTTTTGTCTTTATAATTTCGAGTTACAAACGTGAACGTTGAATAAAGATAGAAAAATTATAATGGAGGTGAAGGAGTAGCAGAGAACGTTCGATATAGGGCTGAGGCTTCGGCAGAAATCTGTCACACTGCTTTTAGAAAAGGCTGCGAGGTAAAGAGGGCGGGTGCGGCGACAGCTAGAGCAAAGGGTTACAAGTTGACTTCGCTGTATTGTGACTTTCCGATGGTATTAAATATTTACCCTGAGGCAACCACTAAATTAAGGCTTTCTTTATTATCCCGAGTCTACAGCAGGCCAATAAAATTACAGCTATTTCAATCAAATTTACCTTCTCTTCCAAGGAACACTGTCGATGTTTTCTCCTTACATGATGTCAGGAGTCTACGATATCTCCTCCCGTTTTTAATCTTTTAAAGCAAATGGAGCATCGTACTTCTTAGCTACCGCAGTTCGTAAGATACTTCCGAAGTAACGGAAGTACCGTTCAGAAATACGACTGATGTCGGAGGATGACAGCGAGAAACTACCGTATGGACCACGGGAGGTGGGGAGAGGGGGGGGGGGGCGGCGGCAAAGAATGGAAGGAAGAAAAAAAATGGCTCTGAGCACTATAGGACGTAACATCTGAGATCATCAGTCCCCTAGAACTTAGAACTACTTAAACTTAACTAATCTAAGGACACCACACACATCCATGCCCGAGGCAAGATTAGAACTTGCGACCGTAACAGTCGCGCAGTTCCGGACTGAAGCGTCTAGAACCGCTCGGCCACCGCGGCCGGCTAATGGAAGGAAGATTAGAGTTTAACGTCCCGTCGACATCGCTATCGTTAGAGACGGAGCACAATCTCTGAACGTTTTAACGATGGGAAAGGAAATCGGTCGCGCCCTTTCAATGGAACCATCCCGGCAATCGCGTAAAAGGATTTAGGTGAATCACGAAATATCGGGTTGGCCTCACGCGTATTTGAACCGTCGTTCTTCCGGATATGACTCCAGTGTGCTAAGCATCGCGTCACCACGTTCGGTCAGGTGTTGAATATAGCGTACTGCACGTTCACGCCTACCGTATAACAGCCACGCCACACGGCAACACACACACACACACACACACACACACACACACACACACACACACAATACTGTCACTGCAGTATTCCTGTTATGTGTTTGTTGCTAGTCTAAATGTAAGCGTTGTTATTAAAACAGCACTGGTCGCTTTTTCCAGAGTCTATAATAATCCAATATTTCAAAAAATGGGTCAAATGGCTCTAAGCACTATGGGATTTAAAATCTGAGGTCATCAGTGCCCTAGACTTAGAACTACTTAAACCTAACAAACCAAAGGACATGACACACATCCATGCCCGAGGCAGGATTCGAATCTGCGACCGTAGCAGCAGCGCGGTTCCGTACTGAAGCGCCTAGAACCACTCGGCCACCCAATATTTCGAAACAGTGTAAATTCTACGAACAAACATTATTAATTTTTGAAAAATGTTTTAAATAAAAACCAAAGGTTTTACCACTGCTGCTATGGCAAATTGATATGCCGGTTTTTTACCTAGTTATTAGTGAAAAAATAAAAGGCTTGTTGTAACCGAGACGCAACAGATACCGAAAAAGACCGGTTATTCAGAACTAACTAAAGTACCGGTATCGATTTTAACCGGTCGGTTTTTTCTCTCATTCTTAAGTGGCAGTCGAAACGCCTGATAAATGCTGAACTAGTCCTCTCTACGGAGGTGTTGGTGCAGTCGCTTCACTGCCGTGAACGTCAGCAAGTGTTGGTAGTGAGCGCGGCTTACCTGATGAGCCCGGAAGCAGCATGGGGCGGACGCAAGGCGTGTACTGCCGAGGCAGTCCGGCGTCAGTGTCTGTGTGTGTGCAGGCAGCCGCGCCAGCCCGGAGTAGGGTAGCACGTTTGGAGGGGGGGGGGGGGGGGAGGGCCCAACGCCGGCCGCGTTGCGTCACGTCCCGTCGCCGAGCCCTGACCTCCGCGCTGGCCACGTGGCGCAACCACACACCACCTGTACCCCGCTGCACCCAGCCAGGGGCTCCGGGGACGCCGCCTGACCCCGAGGACGGGTGCCCCCGCAGCTACGGAAACCCCCAGCTGGGGACGCGGTCAAGCCGTCGGACACGCAACACGCGCTACCCAGAACCCAGGAGACTGCACCTCTCCCGCTATGTCTCTCTCTATCGCTCCCTCTCTCTCGTAACTACAGCGCTGATCGACTAAAAGTGGCAGGAAGCAGTCGGTTGTCCTCCAGTGTGAACAAACAGGGACAGGTTAGAAAATGGGGCTTCCACGGGTTCTGTTCTCGGGCCTCTGCTCTCCATGATATACAGGATATACCAGTAGGAATGGTCAATATTCACCGACATGACAGCAACAATCATTCGAAGGAGAAAAGCCTAGTAAACGTCGGCTCGAACGCATACCTTAGCAGCTGCGAGCACTTGTTCAATAGAAGAGATTCTTTTCACAGCAGCAAAGAACAAGAAGTGCTCATAGCTCTTCTAACAACCCTACCACAACAAAGGTCAAAAATTAATTATGATTGTAGTGTTGCTCACGCTGCTAAATATTGCTTTTGGGCAACAACAAAGTTATATTATGTGGCAGGTGTCATTAGAGCACAGTTACTAAAGTCATTTCTTGAAATAATGGATAAACTAGGTACTCATCTTTTCGTGTTTCCCACGCTGGTCTCGTTGTGAACTCATGGCTCAATCGTCGAAAATCTAGGTAGTGATGATTCTAAGCTCGGATGCGAAGAGGCCTAGGTGTTATTCTGCGATATTCAAACGTTTATAGATGTGTTTCATAAACCGTTCTTGAAGATAAAACTTACGCAAGTTAGGACAATGGTGATGTAAAAAAATAATCAGCACTCCGAATTTAAGTTAGACTTCTTTTTTATTACTTTTGTTGCAACATCACAATATAAAACATACTTGAAAATATCTTCCTCACTGTTAAAGTTCACATTTCATAAACTGACTACGATTTGCGTCTTTTCAACATGACGATCAAGACTTGACTCTCTAATAACCGCTTACGCGCCCAAAAATCAGAGTTACAAGCACGTCAAAGATCATAATGACAAAAGAAAGAATACACATAAGAATAATATCATTGCAAGATAAACATATCGATGTATCAAAGTACTTCTACATTAATGAAATCAAATCTGAATGTTGTCACAGAAATATGTTATCTATTTTACAGAAACACAGTAGAATATTGCTGGTATCGAAAGGTTGAGGTGAGGTGCCGTAATGGTTACGTAATTCAAGTACCATTACACTCTTAAGCTAGCTTTTTTTTCTTCGAACGATCGTTTTTGTTACCTCCGTGAATGTTGACCATTACTCCTTGGGCACCCCGTATGTCAGTCATCTGTCGCTAAGCACGAGAGATGACTCAAAAAATTTATACTCTTCAGGTTATAAGTATTATTGAGGAACTCGTGGAACGTAATGCGTTAGGCAGGTGCATATGTTCGTAGCGTTTTTGTTTCGCATGTTGGTATTCACGTTGCTATGGGTTTATTTATAGATGGTCATTTTTTATTTTTTGTTTACTGTTGCTTTTTGCGTTTACATACTGTCATTTCGAGACAATGAGTGGAGCTGTGGACGCTAGAAAATGGAGTGTCAATGGAGAAATTTCCGATATATTCTTCTGTTGGAGTTCGATGGAGGGGTAACAGCACCGGAGGCAGCCAGAAACATTTGCGCCGTGTATGGGGATAGAGGCGTTTCCTCTTTTTAAGGAGTATCGTTTTGACATTAGTGACTCTCCACATTCATGAAGTCATTCGGAGTTTGCTAAAGATGGTTTAAACGTATTAGTCTACAATAATCCGCGCCAGTATACTCGAGAACTGGAAAATGTGATCAACTGTGATCACTCTACCATCGTGCGACATTTGCTTGCAATGGGGAACGTTAAAATATCGGGTGTATGGGTACCGCATTCTCTAAGCCAGGGTCACAAAAATCAGAAGTGCATCTCTGCTTGCTCGCCGTAAGTTGGCCCGTGAACAAAACCGACCATTCCAAACGCCACGAACTTATACAACCCGATAAATAATGTACCTAATAGTTGGGTACTAAGTAATATCACCACTTGAATTCGAGAGAGCAGATTAACTCTTTATTGCGACAAAACACAATGCATCCAGTTACTGACACGGAACTCTCGTGAAAGCGAAATTATACTCTTCTATTTCGGTCTAACAGTCGGTGAACGCGACCATTTTAAATTCTAGGTACTATGCGTCGATGGGGGGCTTTCTTAGAAAGTAAACTAAAACATCAAAAGTACCCGGACACCTGGCTGAAAATGAATATCCAGTTCGTGGTGCCCTCCATTGGTAATGCTGGAATTCAGTATGCTGTTGGTCCACCCTTAGCCTTGATGACAGCTTCCACTCTGGCAGGCGTACGTTCAATGAGATGCTGGAAGGTTTCTTGGGGAATGGCAGCCCACTCTTCAGGGAGTGCTGCACTGAGGAGAGGTATCGATGTTGGTCAGTGTGGCCTGGCACCATTTCGGCGTTCCAAAACATACCAAAGGTGTTTCGTAGGATTCAGGTCAGGACTCTGTGCAGGCCACTCCATTACAGGGATGTTATTGTCGTGTAACCACTCCGTCACACGCCTTGCTTTATGAACAGGTGTTCGATCGTGTTGAAAGATGCAAGCGCCATCTCCGAATTGGTCTTCAACGGTGGGAAGCAAGAAAGTGCTTAAAACATCAATGTAGGCCTGTGGTGTGACAGGCTCACGGAAAACAACAAGGGGTGCAAGCAGCCCCCTCCATGAAAAACACGGCCACATCATAGCACCACCGCCTCCGGATTTTACTGTAGGCACTACACTCGCCGGCAGATGACGTTGACCGGGCATGTACAGTGTACAGTGATTCTTCACTGCACACAACGTTTTTCCACTGTTCAGTCGTCCAATGTTTGCGCTTCTTGCGCCAAGCGAGGCGTCATATGGCATTTACCAGCGTGAAGTGTGGCTTACGAGCAGCCGTTTGACCATGAAATCCATGTTTTCTCACGTCCCACCTAACTGTCATAGTACTTGCAGTGGATCCTGATTCAGTTTGGAATTCCTGTGTGACGGTCTGGATAGATGTCTGCCTATTACACTTTACGACTCTTCAACTGTCGGCGGTCTCTGTCAGTCAACAGACGAGGTCGGCCTGTACACTTTTGTACTTTACGTGTCCCTTCACATTTGCACTTCACCATGACATCGGAAACAATGGATCTAGGGATGTTTAGCAGTGTGGAAATCTCGCGAACAGACGTACAACGTAACTGACACCCAATCACCTGACCACGTTCGAAGTCCGTGAGTTCCGTGGAGCGCCCTATATTGCTCTCTCACGATGTCTAATGACTACTGATGTCCCTGATAAGGAGTACCTTGCAAGTAGGTGGCAGCACAATGCACCTAATACGAAAAGCGTATGTTTTTGGGGGTGTCCGGATACTTTTGATTACATAGTGTATCAAAGTAATATTTTGTGCAGAACTTGGGTGCTACAGTTTTCACTGTAAGAATGATTTTCACCGACCATGACACTGAAACGGTAAGGTTTATTAATTTGCTTGTTTCACTCTATTGTCTCCTATGGTGTTACATTTTGGGGAAATTCTGTACACTTGCGAAGGGTGTTCTTAGGCCAGAAAAGGGCTCAAACTGATTTGGGCTGCCAAGTTTGTAACTTCGTGCAGACCGTTGTTCAGATGTCCCGGAATTATAGTTCTGCCGTTCCAGTACGTAATTTTCATCATTGGATCTGTTGTTGACAATATTGTCTCATACAGAAGAAACTACAACATTCCTGTCGTGAACACTAGAAAGATAAATAATATGCACTCGATATAACACTTCCTTAAGCTTCGTACAGACAGGTGTGCAGTATTCGTCCGGTTTCATTCTCAACAGGCTTCCAGCAGGACAGAAAAAGTTGAGTGATAAGACCCCAGTATTCAAATCTAAGTTGTAAGGTTTCCTCGTGGCACAATACTATTATTCTGTACAGGAGTACCTCGCAGTAGTGTGCCTGTGGCTAGGGCCTCACGTCGAGTAGACCGATCATCTAGTGCAACTCTTTAGTTGACGCCAATTCGGCGACTTACGTGTTGACCCGCAGTAGTGGAGATCTGTTCTCTGTAATATGTATACGTATACTCTCTCAGCTTTCATTAATTCTTTAATAAAGTTTGTAATGAGCATTATGATTCGTTCTATGAAAAAGTACTTTTAGCCTGCATGCCCCACGGAATGTGTTAAATAAATCAGTGAACAAAATTAACAAATAAAAGACTTCACAAGTTCAGAAAATGTAAAATATTGCTCTAAACCAGGATTCTCCAAACCATGTTCCGCGGGAAATGGGTAAGTGCTCCGCTAAAAACTATCAGTAATGTGTCGGTTTTTCTTCGACATTTTCACAAACTAATTATCTCTTTAAAAATTTTTTCATCATTTCTGTGTTATTCGTTATGATTTAAAATTGAAGTAATAACTGAATAAAACAAATCCTTCTATTTTTAAAATTTTTTTAATTCCGTGAGAGGAAAGGTTTGGAAACTCCTACTCTGAACTCATGAAACTGAAAATTCGGTTGCGCATCCTCGTGAAGAGCTGATATGTCCCGTCGGGACGGCGACTCATAACATTAGCGGCAGTTAGGCGAAAAGTGAACTAATGTTGTTAGCTTAGCAGTGGCGCGCTTGGTTTTGCTTGGTAATTTTTCAAACCCATTCCAAGTATTCCACGAGAACGTTATGTGGGATCCGGTACTTAAGAATTAAATGGAAAAACTACAAGTCGAAGAAAGGGGTTTGGACTGTTTTACTAAAATGGAAAAAAATTATATCGTCCGATGAAACTGCTGTAATTACGATATGGTTTTCTGGTCTTTCTATCTTTGCGAAAGGAAGTCCATGACGGACAGCTTAAAGAGCGTGTGGGTGTTTAATGAATCTCATTTCACATGACTCGATTCGCTCCAGGCTGGTGTGCTCTCCAATCCATACAGCAGTTTCATGTCTCCGTATTAGCTAGGTTATACCACAGAAATCTTGATATCTGTGGAGTTTCACATCGACATTCTCCAAATCCTAGAATGAAGCATTAACAATTTGAATTAACTTGTTTTTACCGCAATTTCCTCGTTTAGAACTATTTTACTTCTAATGGGAACCAGTAGATGGAAACCCATGACTGAAGTTTAACTTTTCGGTAACTATGGATCACATTTTCACCCTTGCCTATGATCTGACTGCTAGCAGATAATGATTTACTGTCCTCCTCCAGCACCCTTTAAGGAATTGGAATTCTTTCATTGGTACAAAATCTCGTTGACTACGCCACAATATTTCGTTTGAAGCATTTCAAAGACTTACAGCTCGAAATCACACTCTATTTGCAGTTCCCTTCTGGCACAACTAACTCTAAATCTAATTTCGCAAATTAACGACCAGAAAAATGCGCAAATGTCGCAAAAAGGCGAAAACAGGTCTACGCTCCGATTTATACAAGGACATTCTACTCTCCTAAAGCTGACGACAAATGGATTGTATAAGGTCCAGTGCGGTTCAGAACTTCCGAAATCCCGCTTATACTTCCATCTGTCTCAATTTTCGCACAAATGTTCTCTCGATTTATATAGGGATCAAGTACTGCTCTTGGGAGAACACATTCCTATTACGCTGCATAAAGTATTTACCAAACTCATAGGAAAACACTAAACGATTATATGTGCAAGTACATTTAGTCTTTCTAGTCGAAGAAGGAATAGTTCTGCGCTCTGAAGGGCCATTGCTGCTCTTTACAGCCTGTACCCAATTTCTTTTTGTCCAACTGCTTCCAGACAATCGTTAGTTCCACTTTTCCAACCATTTCGTGTAGCAGTATTTCCGAAGTCATTGGGTGATCCGCCGGCCGCGGTGGTCTAGCGGTTCTAGGCGCTCAGTCCGGAACCGCGCGACCGCTACGGTCGCAGGTTCGAATCCTGCCTCGGGCATGGATGTGTGTGATGTCCTTAGGTTACTTAGGTTTAAGTAGTCCTAAGTTCTAGGGGACTGATGACCTCGGATGTTAAGTCCCATAGTGCTCAGAGCCATTTGAACCATTTGGGTAATCCACTTGCCTCTATCTATGGGTTTTATGCAACCCGCAAAGCATTCAAAACTCTCATTCTCCCAACCAACCTACGCACAAACTGTTAGTCCTACAGAAAAATGATTAAAACCTTTTTGAAGAAAATGTAATGTACTTAAATTTTGTACTGGGATGAAAAACCCATTTGAAGATCACTTTTACACGTTTTTCTCGAATAATTCGTGAACTATAGCCTCTAACATGTATCCCAGAACAAAATTTGATTACATTAAGTTTCCTACAAAAAGATAGATCCATCCATCCATCCATCCATCCATCGTCGCTGAATACTCAAATAACTTTTATGGATCTTAATGTACTGTGGCACAGTTTCGCACTACAGCTATGTAGCATGTTTCTATTAATGTTTTTTTTCCCTTGTCTATTGGTATTAGTCTGATTTTACAGCTATACTGTCTGAATAAAAAACTGACTATCTTCGCAGTTTTAAAAATACTTGGCTTCTACCGTCACCATCCTCACAAATGAGAGTCGTCCATAGTCCTACTGCGGCACCACCCTCCTCTTTCCCCGTCTCGGAAAGCTCGATCGGAACTGCAACACTGAAAACACTTTTAATTTGATTCTGTGTGTGCGTGTGCTTTGTTACGCGAATACATAGAAACAGCCCACTCCATGAACTGGTAGGGTAATCACATCTCATTATGCTTAGTGAGTGAATCTGTGTTCACATACTCTGAGGTCTAAAGCATTCCGTAAATAAAGTCACCACCACAGTTTGAGGCTCCAGGCTGTGTCTATTTGTAATTTAAGCTCAAACGGCTCTGAGCACTATGGGACTTAACATCTGAGGTCATTAGTCCCCTAGAACTTTGAACTACTTAAACCTAACTAACCTAAGGACGTAACACACATCCACGACCGAGGCAGGATTCGAACCTGCAACCGTAGCGGTCACGCGGTTCCAGACTGAAGCGCCTAAGACCGCTCGGCCACAACGGCCGGCGGAACATAAGCCTCCCTATCATCTTTCTGTGTTCACTCTGGTCCAGTGCTTGCCTCTTTTTTTCAACACACACCTCCACACCTTTCTATCCTCTATCCCTTGGCCTACCTCTTTGTAGTTTCCTTCTTCCTGTGAATTCTCTTGTTTTCCATGCTCTTCGTTTCTATCCTGCTCTGCAAGGGTTTCTCTTTCACTTTTCCCTCACCCGTCCATTCCTCCTCGTGCCTCTCCTCGTTACTCCTATCCTACTTCTGAGTAACTTTATTTCACATGCCTGTAACTTACTTACATCTCGTTTCTGCATAACCCCTAAAGTAATGTGTTGAAATTCGTTTTGGCTTAAAAATCTGAAGTGCGCTCTCTTAACAGCGTGAGAGAGTAATTGTACAGGGTGAGCACACAGTCTTGCCCTGATTATAACAACTTATTACAGAATAACCGTTTGACATCATAATTTACATTTGATGCCGTTACATAGGTTAGTGTTACTAGTTTTATTTTTTTAAAGACCACTTCCGTTAGTAAATCTCAACGTGTGCTCCCTTGGTAGGTTGGAGAAGGTCGAGGCGGTATTCCAGTTCCCGCCAGGTGTTCCGTAACATGTGTTCTGTCACAGTAACCACAGCAGCTTGTATCCTAGCCTTCAGCTCGTCGACGTCAGCAGCTAGTGTGACAAAGACTCTGTCCTTGATGTAGCCCCAGAAAAAAAGTCTAGGGGCGTAATGTCTGGAGAGGGGAGTAATGTCCGGATCGGTGGATTGGAAGGAATGGTCCAACACCCTAGTCACCCCGCTCTCCAGATAATACGCCCCTTGACTTTTTTGGGAGGCTATATCAAGATCAGTCGCTGACGATGACGAACTGAAGGCTAGGATACAAGCTGCTGTGGGTACTGTGACATAACACATGTTACGAAACACCTGGCGGGATCTGGAATACCGCCTCGACATTCTCTCAGCTACCAAGGGAACACACGTTGAGGTTTACTAACGTAAGTGGTCTTAAAAAAAACTAGTAACACTAACCTATGTAACGGCATCAAATGTAAATTATTATATCAAACGGTTATGCTGTTATAAATTTTTATAATCAGGTTAAGACTTTGTGCTCACCCTGTGTAACCGTTTCAGAAACGATTCGAGATACCTAAGCAATATTTTCGGCAATTTATAGTGCGTTAAGAGCCTAGTACATTATTTAACAGCCTGCATTTTTTATCTACGTAACTATAATTTTTTAATGGAAGGATATACTTTCTTAATATCTAAGGTAGTGATGGACGTTTAGTTAATGTCTGAGGTTAAACATGTCCCGAAAATAATCAGACTACGTAGTTAAGTACACGTCTTATTACGATGACACTCTTCGAGAGATATCAAGCGTTGTTCAAGTACATCGTTCCCACTAAAAGGGAATCACGTTTATCGTATTTTCGATTTCTGAAAAACTTGTTTCGATGTTTGAGAAGTCAAAATTAAAATAAGAATATCCACATTACAGTATGCGACATAATCAATGAATTTCTGTGCTGATATCCCTACCCTCCTCCTACAGCGATACTGGTTATCGGTGTGAAATAATATCATCGTTATCATCATCATTTATCCACTTACTCCTCACCCTAGGTGTCTTACCGCTGCGGGTCAATGCCCGCTCCACGACTAGCACCGCTTGGGCCTCCTCGTACATTCGTCTCGTGGTTACAGAGTGATTTACGCAGCCGCTGACGTAATTGGGCAGCAAAGCGCTTCCGGCCGCTCGCATTCCTCTGGCCCGGCCGGACTTTCACAGCCGGGCCTGTCCTGTTACCGAACGGTGCGCCCACGCCCGCTACGCGGCAGCAGCTGGCCCCTTGGTCCGCTCACCTCAGAAACCTCACCTTGTCCGCTCACCTCAGACCAGCTGCCTTGGCTCCGTCTTTTGATCCTCAGTTTCCTTCACAGTGAACGGACAGCCGCGAAATTGACAGGGCCATTACACAACACAACACAACACAACACTTACGTTCTGCAAAACAACTGACAAAACCAGAGGACCAATAGCTCTGTTCTACAGCGAAGTTGTTAGACAGCCGTCGCGAACTACAACGTAATGGAAAATACGCAATCTAAACGGTAAACGAACGCGGAGGTGCAAGTTTAGCTGTAACTGTGAATCGGATAACAGGAGAGAGAAGGTTTCTTTTGTGGCAGAGCTTTGCGCGCGGACTTTGACGAGTGCCTGCCTGACATATTTATTTACTCGTTCAGAGCTTTGCAGTACTGACAGCATCAGTCTTCTCTCGAAAAATATTACGCACATTGTGACACCACTCACTCAACATTCTGACCTACAGACTATGATGATTTTGCATGTGGGGCTCCCAACAGCATGGTCGTCAGCTTGGAGGGGGGGGGGGGGGGAGAAATGACGGAGGCTGTACCCACAAACGGTGGTGTTCATAAGCGTTAGGTCCGCTCCCGTCCCCAGCATTTCAGGGATGAGGCCCGTCAGTTCACAAAATTTCAAAACCCGTGCGACATTGGTGTCAGCGACGGAGAGGATGTTGGCAGATATCTTGTTAGACCGATGTCCAATCAGTTGTTGGTGCAGGCAAAACGAGTTAACAGAGCTTACAGCAAATGCCTTAAATAGGACTGCTTTTTCATTTGATGCTATAAAAAATTTAAGCGCTTGAATCCTGCCAATAGAGAGCCATCAGTTTGTTCACCAGTAGCTATTATACCTTACTACTTTTTAGTATTCCACAAGAGTATTCATCGTACGAAATGAGCTATACCTAGTTGTTTCTAATACACATTTGATAAGTAAAAAATGCGTAATGTAGTTTATGAACGGAGTTTTCACCCAACACACATACTTCATCTGTAGAACTCCCTTAACACCCGCGTAACGGGATAGTAAAACTTTTTCTCAGTCTAGTGCCCGATACTGACTGCGAGCCGCAAATGGCAACGGCTTCGCACACCTGGAAAAGACTGTGTGGCCAGGAATACAATATGGTGTGTTGTAGACACGTTTTTGATACATGTTTTTTTTTCTAATAGGCCTCGGTGGTTGTTTATTAAGTATTATAGACGAGTGTCGAAGAAAGAACGTACCATGACAAAATTTAAAGGGTAGGAACACACAAAAAATTTGAAAAATCACATTTACTATTAGACGACTAAGAATCCAACCCAGTGCTGTTACTTTACGTTCTCGCGATGCTGTGGAGCCATGCCCATTTTTTTGCGTTTACAAACTGTAGCACTGTAACTGAATTTGAAAGTTTTTCCATGAATTTCATGTAAATTAACGGCGTTGCGTAAGTTGCTGTTGACGTTGAAGTCGCACAGACCTGATTCGGACAAGCAAAATCCCTCAATATTTACGCCAGAAAATTCCGCCATTTGAGGATTCTGACAGTTTGACTGTGCCTTTGCTGTCGCTACTGGCGCTCCAGAACAGGAAGCAGTATCGCAGCTAGAATCAGTATCTTCCATTCCATTTCAAAGAATAAGGGATCGCTAGCACGGGCTTTTATAAACTAGAGCTTGGCGTTATATAGGAGTTAAAACTAACCGCAATGCAGTATACCGAAATCAAGCAGTCACTAATTACTCTGGAACCTAGTCTAAAGACAATTTCGCATTTGAAGTTACACAACTCCAATTAATTTACTATTTACAGACTTCTTAAACGATAAACAACAAATCAGCCGCTTTGTTAAAAAGGTACAACCTGGCATGCAAAGAGCACTATTTCAGTTCAAAGTGCATTTTGTGTTGACTGTGGAACTATTTGCGGCACTTCAGAAATGCAATTTGTATCGAGGATATAAACCAGTATCTTTGACAGTAACTACCATTACCTGTCTGCTGAACATCCCGTTCTGTCCCTGCCTGCGTCAATAGAGTTTCTGATGCGCGGGACGAGCTGTTCGTCTCCTGCCCTCCTCTTTCGCAGCAAGACGTTTTCTGCAAGCTGAACCAGAAGAGGAATGGCGGCCTGCGCTACATAGCCACGTTTGGAAAGCATCCACTTTCCAAGTAGCTTGAACAACTTACAATAGGCAAGGATCAGAGAAGTAACTTAACTCCATTGCCACAGTAACAAACTTTTCAATTATCTGTAGCACAATATACGAACTGGGGAAGAACGTGGTCATGATTTATAAACTTACCGTATAATAAAATGTATGTGCACTCAACGCCAGAAAATGTGCATAAAGCAGAGTTCACTGGCCGTTGTCTTGCACTATTTTTACTCTGTAGCAAACTTACATCACAGAAGATGGGTTAAGACTAAAAGTAGCCACTAATGTTCACAACCAAGCGTCAGCACGCCGTAGGAGGGGACAAACATCTGATCTCTTAAAGGGATGTGAAGTGCCTCACAGACAGTAAAAACAATTTGGGAAACAAAATTGTATCTGCTACGCCCGTATCGTTGATATTTCATCCACTGACGAGAAGAATGGGTATATAACTATTTCCAAACTTAAATGTCGTAATAATCAGTATAAACACAGATGCTTAATTTCCCTTACTTTTAAACTGACAGAAATTTCAAATGGAATGTGCTGCTGTAGCCGTCACAGGATCTCCAGCAGTTGCGTGAAATTGCTTCGGAATATGATAAACCGTTGTCTTATGGACCTATGTATGCACGGTTCTTAAATGGCTAAGCACCGAGTTTCTACATACATTGTCTGATCAAAGAAATCCGGGCGTTGGTTGGTTGGTTGGATGATTGAAGCGACAAAACGACTACTTTTTCCTCGAAGAGGCAGGTCTCCATGACTGTAGATTACAGATAGCCCACCGCGCAGCCGGCCGCGGTGACCGAGCGGTTCTCGGCGCTTCAGTCCGGAACCGCGCTGCTGCCACGGTCGCAGGTTCGAATCCTGACTCGGGCGTGGATGTATGTGATGTCCTTAAGTTGGTTTAAGTAGTTCTAAGTCTAGGGGGACTGATGACCTCAGATGTTAAGTCCCTTAATGCTTAGAGCCTTTTGAACCATTTGTGTTCATATCCTTACGCATATAACGTTTTCTTAAGGGGCTCCGGAACGCCCTATACTTGCAATGTTAAAATAACGCTTATAAATTACATCTTTCCTCACAAAGTATTTGAGGTAGGAAGTTGAACTTTTTACAGATTATTTATTGGAATATGGGCTACAACTTAACACAGGGATTTTACAAAATTTTAGTTCAGTTATTAAAGATGATTTTTTTTTTCAATTGTAATGAAAATTCACAACATTTTTTGCAATTTTTATTTATATATTCAAAAATATACAGTTTTTTGGAAAAAGGCTGTGTTAAATTATGCAGAAGGTACTGTGTAACATTTACTGAGAGTTTGAAACAAATATGTTTGGAAGATCCTTAGAAAACATGTAATTAGTATTAGAAAATAAAAGTTTTGGGAATCGAGCGACAAAGATTGGATTAACTTTTTTGTGCATTCCAGGTCCATAGGATGGATTATCTTCATCCTCTGCAAACTCCTCCTCCAGCTTCCTCTTGTTCCCCCTCCTGTTTACTCTTTCTTGTATTTCTAGACTCTTTACAGCCCTGTCTGCAGCCCGAAGGCGTTCCTTGTCTAAAGCAAGCATCGCTCGTACCATGTTAGAATGTTATTATTTACAGTAATAACACGTACCTTTGGCTTTCCAACATATCTCCTTTTCTTAAAAGCCTTCAGAGGATTTCTAATAACTTTACTTTTACTCATTATTATACTTCAACAAAACAGAGACTCAAGAAACAGAATTAATTACGAATATTTTCGAGATAACGACAGAGTAAATAAACATGAAACAATCGACAATCACACCAGCGATATATATTGAACCATCACAGGTTAGCCACAACACATACTTTATCTCACATCACTAAAATGTACCTGATGAACACGGACGTTAATAATAACACCATTTGACAGCAGTTTAACAGCGCCACAGTGGGTCACGCCCATGTAGAACACATTTCAAAAAAAATTTAAAAATAGTTGTAGTCTTCGGAATCGAATAAATTATATATCTATTAAAAGGTAATAGTCTGCCGATTCAGAAAACGCAAAAAAGTAAAAATTGAACTTTTCATGATTTTGAGCCTTTTCGGAGCCCCTTAAGCGCAATAAGGGACCACATTATACCATTGAGAAACATTCCCATACCGTAATACCACCTCCTCTGCACTTCACTGTTGGCGCTACAGAGGATGGCAGGTAACGCTCACCCAAGCCCGTCCATAGGAACGCCACAACGCCACCAAATGAATCATTTCCAGTCATCCAATATCGAGCGGCGTTGCCTTTTAAACCACCTCTAGCGTCGCTTAGTGTTAACTAAAGAAATGCGTGGTTTACGAGAAGTTGTTCGACCAATGTACCCCATTCTTTTCAACTGGCTACACACATCATTGTGCTAGCTGCACTGCTGATAGTACTTTGGATTCATGCGTGATCCTTTACGCTTCATTCATACTATTTTTTTTATAGCCATCCTCTGCAATGGTCGACAGTCCGTGACCGTCAATACATGAGATCTGCCTGGTCTTAGTTCTAACAAGTTCTCTCTTCGCAATCACATCACCGACAGTCGACGTGGGCAGCTTTAGAAGGGCTACATTTCCCCTGACATATTTGTTTCTCAGGTGACATCCAATGAGAAGTCCGTGTTCGAAATCACTGAGCTCTACTGACCGATGCAGTCTGCTGTTATTGTTTCTTTACTCGCAACACAACACACCCAGCCTCTTCTACACTAAAGTGCAAAGGAAACCGGTATAGGTATGCATATTTAAATACAGAGACATACATACATACATATAAAAGATAACAAGTGTCTGGCGGAGTTGTTAGATCGGTTACTGCTGCTACAAAGACAGGTTAGCAAGATTTAAGTGAGTTTGAAAGTGACGTTGTAGTTGTAGCACGAGCGATGGGATACAGCACCTCGGAGGTAGCTGTGAAATGGCGATTCTCCCGTAGGACCACTTCACGAGTGTACTGTGAATATCAGAAATCAGACAAAACATCAAATCTCCTACAACGCTGCGGCCGGATAAAGATCCTGCAACAACGCGACTAACGATTACTGAAGAGAATCGTTCAACGTGACAGAAGTGCAACCCTACCGCAAATTACTGCAGATTTCAATGCCAGGTCGTCAACTAATGTCATAGATATGGGCTTTCGGAGCCGAGGGCCCCTCGTTTACTCTTTATGACCGCGTGACACAAAGCTTTACACCGCGCCAGGGTCAACACTGACATTGGACTGCTGCTGACTCGAAACATGTTGCCCTGTCGGATGAGCCTTATTTCAAATTGTATTTAGCAGATTGACGTGTACGGTTATGGAGACAACCTCATGAATCCACGGACCCTGTATGTCAGCAGGAGACTGTTCAAGCTGGTGGAGGCTCTGTAATGGTGTGGGGCATGTGCAGTTAGAGAGACATGTGACCCCTGATACGTCCAGATACGACTTTGACAGGTGACACATTCGTAAGTATCCTGTCTGATCACCTGAATCCATTCATGTGTATTGTGCATTCCGATGGACTTGGGCAATTCCAGTAGGACAGTGCGACACCCCACACGTCCACAAGTGCTGCAGAGTAGCCCCAGAAACGCTCTTCTTTGAGTTTAAACACTTTTGCTGGCCACCAAACTCTCCACACATCAACATTGACGAGCATAGTTGGGATGCCGTGCAACGTGCTGTTCAGAAGAGATGTCCAGCTCCTCGTGCTCTTACAGATTTATGGACAGCACTGCAGGATTCATTGTGTTACCAACCTCCAGCACTACCTCAGACATTAGTCGAATCTATGCCACGTCGTGTTGCGGCACTTCTGCGTGCTCGCGGGGGTACTACACGATATTAGGTAGGTGTATCAGTTTCTTTAGCTCTTTAGTGTATATTCTTCTTACTAGATAAGTTTGCAGGGCGGGGTAGCCGTGCGCTCTAAGGCACCTTGTCACGGTTCGTACGGCTGCTCCCGTCGGAGGTTCGAGTCATCCATCCGGCATGGGTGTGGGTGTTGTCTTTAGCGTAAGTTAGTTTAAGTTAGATTAAGTAGTGTGTAACCTTTGGGTCCGATGACCTCAGTAATTTGTCGCATAGGACTTACCACCACCACCACCACCACCACCACCACCACCACCAGATAAGTTTATTTACCCACATCGCAAAACACACATTGGAGTGTCATCTTCAAATGGTTCAAATGGCTCTGAGCACTATGGGACTTAAGATCTAAGGTCATCAGTCCCCTAGAACTTAGAACTACTTAAACCTAACTAACGTAAGAACGTCACACACATCCAAGCCCGAGGCAGGATTCGAACCTGTGACCGTAGCGGTTGCGCGGTTCCAGACTGAGGCGCCTAGAACCGCTCGGCCACCCCAGCCGCCGGAGCGTCATCTTCAACGATTTGTTGTCAAGTATGTCAATGGCGAATGACTAAATGCCCGTGCACTACATAGTGGGACGATATTCTATGTACAAACGTGATATTAATGCTTTGTTGCATTGCCGCTAACACTCTAGGTTTTGGAAAGTAGGACAGAGGAACTGGCAGCGCCAGTAATAAAATTTCCCACGAAAGGCGAGGGTCTGACTTGTGCGTTTGCGTGACGTTTTTCTTCCGTCAGAGAAAGCTTCGCAACAGTTTTTCTGGGTGTATAGTGAAGATATTTTTCTGGCAGTTAGGTATTTTTCTACACCTTTCTGAGAAGACAATTTTATGAAGCAGCGTGCGTCCTCAGCTGTGATGTTGGACACCGCTGCCCTAGAAAATAGGCAAACCTTTGCAGAGCGCTCGCGACGCCAGGGAGGCTGTGCGGTGAAAGCTGGCGCGGGAAAGTGAGTGTCGCTGTGCCGCTTCCGATCCGCCGCCGCTGGTGCAGATGGCAGCAGCACGCTCATTGGCTAGCCGAGGCGACCACTTTCCCCCAGGGGAGGCGCGCGGGTAATTCGCCCGCCGTCTGCCGGATCAGACGCTCACAGCAACCGTTATTCGCGGAGATTCTTTAAATTGCCTGTCCTGTTTGACGCATGGCGTTGTCTTCCATCCTGCTGTACCTCCTTCCAGTACCAGCGCTGCACAGGTTCAGAAACTCTTCCTGAGCTCCATGGCACCATTTCGTACCAGCAGAACTCTGCGTCGTGCAGTCATCAAGAGTACACGAGTGGGCCTTCGGCTCCGAAAGCCCATGTCGATGATGTTTCGTTGAATGGTTCGCACTCCGACATTAGTTGATGGCCCGGCATTGAAATCTACAGCAATTTGCGGAAGCTTGAACTTGTGTCACGCTGAACGATTCTCTTCAGTCGTCGTTGGACACGTTCTTGCAGAATCTTTTTCCGGCCGCAACGATGTCGCAGACTTGATGTTTTATTGAATTCCTGATATTCACTGCACACACTTGAAACGGTCGTACGGGAAATCCCCACTTCATCGCTACCTCGGAGATGCTGTTTCCCAACGCTCGTACGCAGACTATAACACCACGTTGAAACTCACTCACAACCTGCTATTGTAGCAGCAGTAACCGATCAACAACTGCGCCAGACACTTCTTGTTGCCGACTGCAGAGCCGTATTCTGCCCGTTTACGTATCTCTGTATTTAAATACTCATGCCTCTACAAGTTTTTTTGGCCTTTCAGTATATATACTTTTTATGTGAAAAATAACTTGGATGACTAGACCATGAGAAAATTAACTTCTTTACACTTCATTTACATAATTAACAACCGCTGTTCAAAAGCTTTTCTAGTTATGCTCAAATACATAAAGTTTTTCATAGTTATCCCAATTACTCTCAAGCAACTAAATCCTTTTTTTCCCCTCCCGAAACTAGACGTCACGCTGGTCAATCCAATGCCCTATTTGTCCACATTCTACTCTCCGTTTGGCTATGAAAATTCAGACAAAGATCCATTGTGTATTTTATATTGAGTTATTTTCGCTCCGATCAAAAATATCACCTATAATCACAGCTACAGACGTCAGGTTGACACAGAATATGTGGGGACTGTAACGCGGGAACTAGGGATGAACGCTGACAGTACTGACGACACCAGTCACTAAGATTTAGGGAAGTGAAAATTCTCTTACCCCTGCAACTAAGAAATGGGAACTGATGCTACCAGCTCTGCAGTAGGATATCCAGCCGTCACGTTCGTAATGCACAGCAGTGTACATTACTCATAGGATATGCTAGGACGTGTGGCGTCAATATGTCGTCCTACTGCAAAGGAAGTTTTCACTGGTACGTTCGACCAGTTTTGCAAACGTTTCGAAAGATATTTTGTGGCCAACGAATGCGAATAGACATGTTTCATATGTATCTTCCGTGTCATTTATTTTAAGATAACATTCATGCAAGTTATTCTGCTGTGCAATTTGCAGATGGATTAAATTGCAACAATCGTAAGTACATTTTTTCGTCGCTCATTCGTAGAACTACTTCATACTCATAAATTAAGGAAGCTCATTATTAATTTTTCCAGCTGCATAGGCTTTCGTTTTCGGTGCTCTTATCAGACAACAGCCGACTTGTATTCCGTGAACTAGTTACTCCTCCCAGTCGCATTCTTTAATGGTGGAAGAACGCTGTTCATAACTGCAGCTGCATTAAAAGCATAAAACATTAGGTTATGAATCACATACGCATTAGCGTGTTTCTACAAATCTTGTGTCAAGAAGTTCTGAAGTGAGTAATAACCTCAATTTTTGTAAAAGAGTACTGGAAATTTAAGTCAGTCAGGTGAACTAAGATAAGGAATAGCACAAGTGCGTTTTATACGTCAAAGCTAGTAATCATCTTCCTTTATTCGATTGGATTCGAGCACCTCAATCTTTAAAATGAAACTTCAGCCTTGCTATGATCAGTTTCTGGTGGTCCAGAGTAATTCCGCAGAAGTAAGTCACGAGATACGTGTCAGAGCTATAGTGTTTCTCAGACTCATCTGCGAAGACAGATGTTTGCAATATTTAAGAGGACCGTTTAATTAAGTATACTACGCTAATTGCCCGAAGTAAAGCTACGGGTCAAGAAAAAAAAATTGTTTGTAGTCGAGGCACATCTTTATCCCGACGCGAGATTCTGGCGAGATCCTACTTATGTATTTGACGAATAGGCCAGTCGTCGAAACTACCTACCACTGTGAAACTTTTAATTCGGTGATCGCCCCAAAACTCGCATAGAACCGTTGTAATTCGCGCAGTTATACTTTTAATATCATCAGACGGACGATTAGTACCAGTAAGAATGGATCAGCGTTCTGAGAAGCATCATAGTAAACTTCTTTCAAGTGAACACTTCATTGAATTCCATGCTCACCTCTAGATATGTGCACGACACAGGAACCTGCGCAAATCTACCATTGGAGACGAAGTATTATCATCCGTCTGTATTCCATTGATGCCATTCCTAAATAAGTGGCTTTGATTTTGACTTATTACTGAATTTTTAATCACAAATTTACATCTCTGTAGCAGTGACAGTGATTGGTTGATTGATTTGGGGAGAGAGGATCAAACAGCGAGGTCATCAGTCCTATCGGATTAGGAAAGGATGGGCAAGGAAATCGGCCGTGCCCTTTCAAAGGAATCATCCCGGCATTTGCCTGAAGCGATTTAGGAACATCACGGAAAACGTAATTCAGGATGGTCGGACGCGGGTTTGAACGGTCGTCCTCCCGAATGCGAGTCCAAACTGTTAACCGACAGTGAGAGTGCAGGTTCAGAGATCCATATATATATATATATATATATATATATATATATATATATATATATATATATGTGTGTGTGTGTGTGTGTGTGTGTGTGTGTGTGTGTGTGTGTGTGTGTGTGTGTGTGTGAGGGTAATCCCAAAAGTAAGGTCTCCTATTTTTTTTTATAAGTACATAGACCTGTTTATTTCTACAATGGTTTACATCAGTTTGCAGCTTGAACATTTAGCTATTTTTCGGCATAATCACGATTTCCGTCAATGCATTTTTGTAGACACTGTGGCAGTTTTTGTATTCCCATGCCATACCAGTTCGCCGCCATGCTATTCAGAAAGTTATGAACCTCTTCTTCCACCTCCTCGTCGGAGCTGAATCGCTTTCCAGCCAAATGTTCTTTTAACCTAGGGAACAGGTTACATTCACTGGGCGCCAAGTCAGGACTATTGGGTGGGTGGGCGGGCGATTATGTCCCACTGAAACTGTTGCAGGAAAGCAACGATTTGCCGAGCGATGTGTGGGCGAGCGTTCTCATGGAGAATGTGTACGTCCTTGCTCAACATTCCTCTTATCCGGTTCTGAATTGCCCGTTTGAGGTTTTCAGAGCCTCACAGTGCCTGTCAGCTTTAATTGTGGTCCCAACGATTCAGCTCCGACGACGAGGCGAAAGAAGAGGCATGGCGGCAAGCTGGTATGACATGGGAATACAAAAACTGCCACAGCGTCTACAAAAATGCATCGACGGAAATGGTGATTGTGGAAAAGTAGCTAAATGTTCAAGCTGTAAACTGATGTAAACCATTGTAGAAATAAACAGGTCTATGTATTTATAAAAAAGATGGGCGACCTAACTTTTGGGATTACCCTCGCATATCACATTTTTACTACGTTTTGTATGGTGCATATTACTCATGTGGGACATGTAGTGCACTTATGACAAAAAAACTACCATTTCGCAATGGCAGGTGGGAGCCCTTGGGAAACCTTAGAAAGATAGCCACCGCAAACGCTACTTGTTTGGCTTCAGCCACGCCAGCTTCAATAAGCACCTGGTCGAGTAGACGGTTAAGGACGCGGTGGTGGGGGAGGAGAAGGGTGGGCGTGAAAGCATAGACGCCACGCCACGACAGGTGAGATAAACCACTTTGCTGAAATTTGCTTGCTTACAGCTTCCGTGATTTAGCAGGGAGGAAAGAACTTGAAAACATAACATCTATTATTAGACGAATCTGTAAGGATACATTGAAGACCTGCTCATTGCTTTAGCATTGTGACGATGAATACTACTACCGAAATGGAAAGCATTGTTAAAATACTTTTACGTATGGCAAAGTGTTGCTTTCGGTTTGTTTGTAAAGCAAGCTATTTGTAAAACACAAGAGAATGAAACGTGTAAGCGACGACGCCTCGCTGTTCGGGAAGAGAGAAATAGAAGCAATTAGCCAGCAAACTATACAGCAACAGTGAATCTGAACAAAAAGCGACATGAACGTTAACTTTTGTAAGGAGACGACCAACTTGTGAAACCAACCTCTGTATTTCCTGTTCTGTTGGAGGAAGGAAGGTGGACTAGGGCTTAATGTCCCGTTAATGGGGCTATTAGGATCAGTGCTCACAGCCCGAATTGGACAAGAATAGGGAAGTAACGCAGCCAGGCGAATGCTCATTTACCTTCAGCGACTTAAGCAAACCAAGGAAAAGACGTGAACTGGAACCCTGTTCTTTTAGAAATCGAATGCAGAGTGCTCGAGACTCCACCATCTAGATACCCTGTTTGGATCTTGTACTCTCCCATACCACAAAAACTAATCAGCACCTCATTGTTCTGTGGCACTCGTGTTTAGCTGGAGCTGCTGTTAAGTATACTGGGTAAGGATAACACGTTCGTCCGCTCCACTGTTTCAGGTACGTCTATTTAGTCGCGAACCGGTCGTCATCTATCACTTTACTTACGTGGTGGATAATAATGCTTACAATGCAGCTTGCTGACGCACACTAGGAAAAGAACAGAAACGATATAAAGAGTTGTTCCTCAGGGTAGCGGAACTGTACAAGTCTATCCTGTAAAATAAAGAAACAGCACAACAGTTGCCGAATCAACGATCTTTTGTTGCATACACGACCGGTTTCGGAACAGTTAAAGTTCCATCATCTGGTGTAAATTGTAATGATGAACATTTTGTGTCATAATGGGGAGGGGGGGCGGATCCTCAAGGTTTTGTTAAAAATGTTAGGTAAGGAAGAACAGGACGTCATTTGCAAATAAAATAATCTTAGCATCTGAAGTTATCAACAACTCAATATTGTCATGGAACAAAAGTTTCGTGTCAAAAGAATAAAAGTGGTGGACAAAAGTCGACATCACGACCGGACACCGGAAATAACCAAAAATCATAAAACATATAACATGCAAAAGCGACGTGAAGAAAAAAAAACATTGCATGACGTTACTTACGTAAATATCATAAATCCATTCCCTCGTGTCACCCGACCGGGAACACTTAACAGTTAAACTAAAAAATAGTATATATTTGCTAGCCCGGAGTATTGAGGGCGCAAACGACCCATAACGCAAACGAAACAGATGTGGTTGGTAAACTGATTAAACTGGAAAAGCGGCAAGTGACAGCAGAAGGGAGACGTAACCACAGCAACACTAGGAGAGAACAACACCTGTAAACTGAAAACAAGGGAAAATATTGCGTTACATACACTGCTTAACTTGGATGAGTAATGTCATAATTAACTAAAATATTTTTGCGATACATGTCATTGCGTTCAGTGTGCCGGTATAAAGAGAATAGGAACGGAGAATTCTTAAGATTACAAGTTATTCCGCGGCATTGAACATCAGACCTTTCTCTGTAGTACGTAGCACAGTTATGTTAGCCCGAAATCGATACAGCTGACGTTGGTTGTCAATCAAATGCGTTGTCAAAGTTGATCTGGAAATGGTCAGGTGACCCTGTTATTTAAATTTCGTATTAAAATTCCTAACTGTCTGCCCAATATATCTGTTCTTACACATGGTCTTGTATCGCACTCACTACGATACACGCCAGGATAGAAGGAAAGATCTTTTTCGAAAACTTCACGGTTCCTTAACCTACTGCCCAAACATAAACGAACACGAACAGAATCTACGCAAATCACGGTCGCAGGTTCGAATGCTGCCTCGGGCATGGATGTGTGTTATGTCCTTAGGTTAGTTAGTTTTAAGTAGTTCTAAGTTTAGGGGACTGATGACCTCAGATGTTAAGTCCCACAGTGCTTAGAGCCATTTGAACCATCTACGCAAATCACCTCTCGCTGCTCTATACTACCAGACGGGAAACAGATTAATTATAAATGTTCCTGTACGGCAGCTGTAACGTTGTAGATAGCACTTCCCCCACGACTAACTCTTTAGTTTACAGACAGACTATACAGAAACACCAAGAACTGGTTTCTCGTCGAATTGTCACGATGATTTATGACGATTCTGTTCGTGTCCGTTTCTCACATTAGTTACTAATATGTGTTTTCAGCACAGCGTTAGTACATTTAGTGAAAAGTAGCACTCCCCGGGCGTGTCTGTGCTCTATTTTTCAACTGATTTAGAAGGCCTGTTGTGGAGGGACAGTATAGCCTCGTAGACTGCGAGGCTCCTTGTGACGCATCTAGGTATTAAGAATGGTGTCTCACTTGCTCGTCGTCGCAGAGAGATTATAACAGACGAAATGGCTTCCCAGTGTTGTAGCGCTGCAGTGTGTACAAATTTCGAACCAACAAGCGATAACCATTATATTTTGGAAGTCTTAAACCATGTGCAATTTCGCGATGGCCTCGTCTTTAATGCGGTATGTACCTTAGAATCTAAGCGTAAGTAAATTGTATTCCAAGGAACACGGTTTGCGAAACTGCTGACCTCGGACGCCCTACGTCATTACGGACGCGGCTCCACATTGCAGGGCATCTCCTGGTTGCGCTGCAGCCGCCTTCGCGCACGGGTCTTCCAAGGGCGCGCTCATTTGGCGTCTCTCGCACTTCAAAGCTGCGTTTGCGGGACGGTACCACAGGAAGGTTTGTGAACTCTGCAGAGTGCGCATGCGCACTCAGCGAGCGGAGGAGGCTGCGGTACACCTACCACAGGCGCCCCCTCCCCCCTTCTCCCCGTGCAAGTAGGACGACGTGTACTCGTTGGTAGAGGTGGGAACGATATGCCGTTAAGTGTTGATATTTTGGGAAATGTCGATAATATCAACCCAGTTCCTCGGTAAGTAGGAGCCTCATACAACTCTATTTTCTATATACAGAGCTATTACAAATGATTGAAGCGATTTCATAAATTCACTGTAGCTCCATTCATTGGCATATGGTCACGACACACTACAGATACGTAGAAAAACTCATAAAGTTTTGTTCGGCTGAAGCCGCACTTCAGGTTTCTGCCGCCAGAGCGCTCGAGAGCGCAGTGAGACAAAATGGCGACAGGAGCCGAGAAAGCGTATGTCGTGCTTGAAATGCACTCATATCAGTCAGTCACAACAGTGCAACAACACTTCAGGACGAAGTTCAACAAAGATCCACCAACTGCTAACTCCATTCGGCGATGGTATGCGCAGTTTAAAGCTTCTGGATGCCTCTGTAAGGGGAAATCAACGGGTCGGCCTGCAGTGAGCGAAGAAACGGTTGAACGAGTGCGGGCAAGTTTCACGCGTAGCCCGCGGAAGTCGACGAATAAAGCAAGCAGGGAGCTAAACGTACCACAGCCGACGGTTTGGAAAATCTTACGGAAAAGGCTAAAGCAGAAGCCTTACCGTTTACAATTGCTACAAGCCCTGACACCCGATGACAAAGTCAAACGCTTTGAATTTTCGGCGCGGTTGCAACAGCTGATGGAAGAGGATGCGTTCAGTGCGAAACTTGTTTTCAGTGATGAAGCAACATTTTTTCTTAATGGTGAAGTGAACAGACACAATGTGCGAATCTGGGCGGTAGAGAATCCTCACGCATTCGTGCAGCAAATTCGCAATTCACCAAAAGTTAATGTGTTTTGTGCAATCTCACGGTTTAAAATTTACGGCCCCTTTTTCTTCTCCGAAAAAAAAAGTTACAGGACACGAGAATCTGGACATGCTGGAAAATTGGCTCATGCCACAACTGGAGACCGACAGCGCCGACTTCATTTTTCAACAGGATGGTGCTCCACCGCACTTCCATCATGATGTTCGGCATTTCTTAAACAGGAGATTGGAAAACCGATGGATCGGTCGTAGTGGAGATCATGATCAGCAATTCATATCATGGCCTCCACGCTCTCCCGACTTAACCCCATGCGATTTCTTTCTGTGGGGTTATGTGAAAGAGTCAGTGTTTAAATCTCCTCTACCAAGAAACGTGCCAGAACAGCGAGCTCGCATCAACAATGCTTTCGAACTCATTGATGCTGCGCCGAGTGTGGGAGGAACTTGATTATCGGCTTGATGTCTGCCGAATCACTAAAGGGGCACATATCGAACATTTGTGAATGCCTAAAAAAACTGAGTTTTTGTATGTGTGTGCAAAGCATTGTGAAAATATCTCAAATAATAAAGTTATTGTAGAGCTGTGAAATCGCTTCAATCATTTGTAATAACCCTGTACTTTTATTGCGCATTGGATGTAAGTAATCACTGACGGATGTACATCTTGTCAACTGATGTTGTGGTCATCAGTCCGACGATTGATTTGATGTAGTTGTCAACACTAACTTATTATCGAAATTCAGTTCATAACTACAGAATTACTGCAACCTACATACGTTTGAATCAGTTCACTGCTTCAAGCCTTTGTTTTGCTGTGCATATTTTACCTCCACACTTCTCTCCATTTCTAAACTATTTATAAAAAAGAAAGTATTTCTTGACAAAAGTCTTTGGTGAAATGAATAACGACAGGTCTCTCATAGTTTCTAAGTAATAGTATCCGTTTTCGAAAAACGGTCTTTTCAGATAATTTTTTTTTCAGATATATCGTAAACGTAGATATCTAAATTAGGTACTTCAGGTGCAGTAAATCGTCAATATCGATAGCGCCGTCGACAATGGCGCCCAGTTTGATGCCCTGTTCTCTGACTTCCGGAAAGCAATGTGTACAGTTCCGCCTTATCGTTCAGTGAATAAAGTACAAACATAGCGAGTGTGAGACCAGATTTGTTACTGGAATCAGAAATTCCTTGCAGATAGCACTGAATCCGTTCCTCTTCACGGGGCGTAGTGGACGGATGGCTTGATAATTTCGAAAGTACCACAAGGGAGTGTTACAGGTCAGTTACTGCTAACAATATAGATATAAATAATGTAGAGTACAACATTGGAAGCTTCATGAGGCCGTCCGTAGACGATTTTGTTGTTTGTAGGAGGGTTTCAACATCAGGAGACTCTAGCGAAATGCTGGAAGACTTGCGTGGGATAGATGATTGGTGCACGGACAGGTAGTTGACTGTGGACGAAAATAAATCTTATACAAGGCGCACAATAGGCGAGGAGTCCGTTACTTTTCGATGACGTTATTGGAAAAAAAGAAAAAAAACGCTGTAAACCGAATAGTAACAAATGTATAGTCGCCGGAAGAATTCGTTCCGAGAGACCTTAAGTGAAATGACCACTTAAACTGTACGAGAAGCAGAAGCCAGGTGGAAAGTGATTGAAAGAATAAAAAGGAAATTGAATGCATCCACGAAAAAAGGGCTTATGAAACACTTATCAGACCCATTCTAGAGTAATATTCATTAGTCTGTGAACCTTGCCAGTCTGACTGATAGAAAAGACAGGGAAGATCCAACGAAGAGCTGTGCAGTTTCGTCACAGGACAGTTTAGCAAGCGCGAGAGCGTAAGGGGAATGCTTAATAAACTCCACTGCCAGACGCTACAAGAAAGGTGTCGTGGTCATCGCGGAGAAGTTTGCTATTTAATTTCTGAGAGCGTACGTTCCAAGAGGAGCCGCCTGAAATACAGGGTGTTTATAAATTAATATCGGTGTTTTAACGCTTTATAATATTTATTACATTAAACTTACAGTTATAAATGATATGTCAAATGAAAGAGCAACTCTGACAGTTTTACGAAGAACCTTATAAATGTTCAATGTGAGCACCACTTGTCACACGGCACAGATGAAGTCTATAGCCGAGTTCTCCCCAAAAGTTGATTAATGTGTCCTCAGTGACTGTAGCAACAGCTGCTTCAATCCGGTTTCTTAATTCATGGAGGTCTGCTGGTAGCGGATGCACGTACCCAAGATCCTTGATGAAGGAAAAAATCGCATGGCATTAGGTCGAGTGAACGTGGAGGCCATGCAAAGCAAGCCCTGTCATTGGGCCCCTTGCTTTTGGGAAGAATTCGGCTATAGACTTTGTGTGTGCCGTGAGACAAGTGGTGCTCACATTGAACTTTTATAAGGTTCTTGGTGAAACTGTTTGAGTTGCTCTTTCATTTGACATATCATTTATAACTGTACGTTCAATGTAATAAATATTATAAAGCGTTAAAACCCCCATATTCATTTATAAACACACTGTATTACTTCCTCACGCGAATGTACCACGACCATGATAAAGTAAATATTAGTCATAGATTAGGCCCTAGACCTGTTCCGACAAGGCAGTAGCAATACCAGGAGCGATGTGTGATCGTGGGACACGTGATCAGCATGTAGCCAAACCCTCCAACCGTTATTGGGCAGCAGATGAATCCTGACGATGACGCTGCTCCTTTATTCAAACAGCTCCTCAAACGGCCTCGTGAGGCTAAGGAGACACCTTACCAGACATCCGTACCTCAGAAAATCAGAAGGGGTATCGCGAATCGAGCCCGGATCCTTCTCCGAAGGCAATGGCGCAAACCACTCGGCTATGGAGACGGCCTATGACAGTAATAGCAGAGTTGATATTGAGGCTTACCTACACACTAATCCCACGCATCATTCGCAAATAGAACGGGGAATGGGGAAATGACAATGGCAGCAAGAGCACCTTCAGCCAGTACACCTTCAGGCTGTCCTATGAGTGTAGATGTGTATTAGATCACTCAGGCGATTTATCGCAGAGCAGATAGGTCGATACTTGAGACAACTTTGCCATGCCTACTGGCTGATTGTAGTGCCGGTCGTTGCCTCACAACGGGTCTGCAACCTCGCGAAACCTGTCCCCCCACGGCCGGCTGCGTAATTAAGTGGTGCGTTTCGACAGAAGACGTTTCCCGCCACGGGGCACTTTCTCGGCGATGTTATTAGCCGCCATCACCGGCGGCAGTAGCAGGGAAAGTGGCCGCATAGGTCTCTCTCTTCCTGCAGTTCCCAGAAGTCGCCAACTCACAACCGGGAGCCGCCACTTCGTCCACTTACACCTGTACGCGGGGAACGTACAAGGAGTAGGACTCCAGGGAAAGCTGGAAGAAAGCGTCACTCTTCCCCTTACGCTTCTTGCTCGTATCATACACACAACTACACTCACGTCCATTAAAACTGCAGCATCATGAACGCACCATGTATCGAACGTCATGCCGTAACGTGGGCCAGCAAATATCCAGTGGGCAGGACATATACAAATGGGCAGGACATATACAAATGGGCAGTTGCACGGGAATTTGCCCGAAGCAGTTTTAAATGCCCAGAATCAGGGTATTTATACAAAAGTACTTTTTAAAGTTTTTGCTGCATGAATGTATAACTTACCAATTAAAATAAGGTATGCGACAATATTCCTGATATTAAAAGTTAATCAATTTTTATACTTAGACCTACATATATCGTTCAGTACCTTTAGTACTAAGAACGAGAAGAAAGAACAGAAGATTTTTTTTTTTTTTTTAACTAGCATTCCAACTTGCTCTACCAAGGAAGAGCGTGTCCCCCTCACGGCTGCTTATCATTTATAATTTGCTTTTTCTTGTATCTCTCTCTCTCTCTCTCTCTCTCTCTCTCTCTCTCTCTCTCTCTCTCTCTCACACACACACACACACACACACACACACACACACACACACACACACCGCATCGCATCGAATAGCTGTGTCATGATAGCCGATTTTATATTATACGAGGGCTGTTCAGAAAGTAAGCTCCGATTGATCGCGAAATGGAAACGACTATGATAATCCGATAAAGCTTTGCACAGATGTGTTGGGCAGTGTCTCTAGTATGACCCTAGATAGCATCACGTCACTCCTCTCATTTCTGAGCTCACAGTGATCGCGTAAAGTTGTCTAGAGAATATTGTCTCCCGCCAAGTACGAGGACCTGGTGAGAAATTTCGCCTGAAGCTATACAGCCAACATTACATAACTGTCGTGCAGTTTCTTCTACAAGGCAATATTCTCAGCCGCATTCTGAAGGGGCAATGAAGATGCTCCTGCATCGTTTTCAATTGGAAATGTTTGACTACCCACAATACAGCCCGTAATTGACTCCCCCTGCGTTTCATTTCTGCTCACATGAACCGCTGGCTATGAATACAACATTTTGGCACAGAGAACGAGCTGTAGGCCAGCGTAGAGAATTGGCGGAAAGCACTGGCGGCTGTCTTGTATGATGAGGGTATTGGATAGTTGGTACAACGCTACGACAAATGTCTTAGTCAGAACGGCAACTACGTAGAGACGTAGCTGGATGGTGTAGCTAACTGTTAAAAATAAAACATTTCTAATTTTCACTGTGGTTCCCATTTCGCGATCAATCGGAGCTTACTTTCTGAACAGCCCTCGTATATAGGGTGAATCAGGAGAAAAGGTGCATGCTTTGAGGGGTGATATTATTAATGATTCTGGACAAAAAAACTTCATACGTTTGCCCTATTCCGAATGGTTTCCAATATAGAACACATTTAATATCGTTTTTGTACTTTTTCTCGAATAACACGAAAACCGCACCCTCCAGTGAAAACGGGTCGCAGTAAAAAATGAAACTATATTAAATTTCCTACAAAAAATGTCCTACTCATTTTTTTCTGTAGAACTAATGATCTGTGCGAAGAGAGCGCGAGAATGTTGAAAAACTCGCTCGACGCGCGTGCGGTGTAGCTTACGTAGTTCGTAGGCCAATTTAAGGTAGTTTCCCAAGTTGATAGACCGCAACTGTCCCGTATCAAACTGTTCGTCTCAACTTGCTACCTCAAATTGGCCTACAATTCGCCGATACCGGGTAGTTACGGAGGACAGTGTTTACTCGATTTGGTATGAGGTCTGTGTTGGGCTTGCTTAGAATTGTTTGTTAACTGCTGTCGGTAGATACGGCGTTGCCTTCGGTATCAGCCGTTACGAGGGCGGGCTAAAAACCAATGTCTCCGAATTTATTATGTAAGAACTCTTAAAACTATCTTAAATAAAACTAATGTTATTAACAGTCTGTATCTTTATTCTTCATGTCTACGTATTTGCAGTCCTATGTCGCTAAAGGGCAGCGAATTGTAGCGTGCAACATGGCGGTGTGTAACGTAACTATGTCGGTTCGTGAGAAACAGCATCCTGTAATCTAGTTTCGAAGAGTTTGTTCACTCACGGAACGCCCTTTCCTCCAGCATGGCAATGACAGACAACACACTAGCGTTTCGACATCTGCAACAATCCGACGCCTTGGGTTCACTGTCCTGGATCATCCTCCGTACAGTCCAAACTTGGTCCCATCCCATTGTTATCAGTTTCTAAATCTTAAAGAACACTTTCGAAGACTTCCCTTTCATACTGATGAAGCGACGCAAGGAGAGGTGAGGCAAACGTTCTGCAGTGACGGTATCAACGAACTGGTCTGTCGTCGTTAGAAATGCATTCGTCGCCAGATTGACTAAGTTGCGATATAAATATGTAGACTTGAATAATAAAGGTGTAGAACGTAAATAACGTTTGTCTTATTTAAAAATTAAGAGTTTTCACATAAAAAATTCGGAGGCATTATTTTTCATCACGTCCTTGTAGTTGGGTCATGAAGAAATTCCACGGACCATACGGTCTAGTAGCCGTGCATTATTCGTTTGAATCAAGCCACTGTCGGTCAAGACACTAAAGTGAGGTCATAAAAGGCCGCAGACCTCTTACTGCACTTTTTCAGGCATTCTTGTCATCTTCACAACTAATATTACATCGAACACTGAAGCTAATGTACTGCTACAGTAAAATGACTGACACTATCAATCGTAACGTCAAACCATACATATCTATACGTATTATAAATTACAGTCACTTGCCACGTTTTTCTGACTGTGTGTGAAGGCTTTTTCCAGGAACTACTGTAGGGATTTTCGTATGGTTTTGCTAACAGATAGACTTGACTCAGGAGGAAGGTTTGTGTACATAATTTATTGCCGCTGCGCCAGGCAAGTAGTCCAGCAGCAGATACTTAGTACCATCCGTCCGAAGCCGGAGCGGCTCAGTAGTAGGAATAATAACCGAAAAACAATCACGCTAGTAGACCTATTAAAGTAATGGAAGACGTATAATTTCAGCATATACATCAACTAAAATTAGCGGCAATCACAGGAAAAGAATTGACACTGATGCTTGAATTAAGTGGTGTCATGATCAAACAGGTAAACGGAAGTATCCGCAAAGAAGATGAAGAAAGAGTAAGGAAGATGAAGAAAGGATAAGGAAGATGAAGAAAGGATAAGGAAGATGAAGAAAGGATAAGGAAGATGAAGAAAGGATAAGGAAGATGAAGAAAGGATAAGGAAGATGAAGAAAGGATAAGGAAGATGAAGAAAGGATAAGGAAGATGAAGAAAGGATAAGGAAGATGAAGAAAGGATAAGGAAGATGAAGAAAGGATAAGGAAGATGAAGAAAGGATAAGGAAGATGAAGAAAGGATAAGGAAGATGAAGAAAGGATAAGGAAGATGAAGAAAGGATAAGGAAGATGAAGAAAGGATAAGGAAGATGAAGAAAGGATAAGGAAGATGAAGAAAGGATAAGGAAGATGAAGAAAGGATAAGGAAGATGAAGAAAGGATAAGGAAGATGAAGAAAGGATAAGGAAGATGAAGAAAGGATAAGGAAGATGAAGAAAGGATAAGGAAGATGAAGAAAGGATAAGGAAGATGAAGAAAGGATAAGGAAGATGAAGAAAGGATAAGGAAGATGAAGAAAGGATAAGGAAGATGAAGAAAGGATAAGGAAGATGAAGAAAGGATAAGGAAGATGAAGAAAGGATAAGGAAGATGAAGAAAGGATAAGGAAGATGAAGAAAGGATAAGGAAGATGAAGAAAGGATAAGGAAGATGAAAAAGGTTGAAACTTCATGCAGGTAAGGGCATGCGTATCGCTACACACAAAGAAGACTGATCAGAAGGCTACAATGCAAACAACAAACCGCGCTTTAGTTTTCGCTTGCATGAAAAATAGGTGTGGATAAAACGTAGCTTACTGCGGAATTTCTGATCCAGGAACTGATACTAAATAGGAGCGGAATACAGACCCAGTCTGATACATCGAAAGCATCTCAGACTGCCTGGAAGTTATTATGAACCACGAGCTTGTCAGTACGGCGCAGGCACCACTGAAAATGGGAGTTGCAGTGGCCAGCGGGAAAGGGCAGGAGATCTCGTGTGCTGTCAAGTGCAGAGCACTGGAAGTAAGAGAGGGAAAAACACACACGCGGTTAGCCCTGCCTCGCTGCTAAACCTACAGCCAGGAGCTGAGGGCATTGCTCCGCCGTTACGCAACAGCTGACGCTTTTTTGTGGCCAGCGCAAAAACGCAAATCAGCGGCGAGTTAAATTGCTTTCTGTTAATGCAGACGCTGTTCGTTTTCTCCCTTTTCTCCAGCGCTGTCTCGTACGTTTCTACCTGGCAGCACGCAACTCTGTACAGTACCAACGTACCAGGTAAGCACTTCCATCACTACGTCTGTTAGGGCATACGTCTGAAATTAGGTTGTTCCTGATTAACTGTTTGGGACTCTTCCACCGCAAGTGCAATTAGTGAGCATTAATACCTTCCTAAATATCGAACGATACGCTGCAATAAATTATAAATTACTCGAGTAAATAGCAGACAGAATTTATATTAACACATCCATCACATTAAAAATGCTTTCGAATGTTTTTTACATGCCAGTAGCGGATATACGTATCAGAAAATTTATGACACCTGGCTGTACTAGAAAAATTTAATAATTTTCTACCGGTTTCGATCACTGGCCATCATTTGGCACCTGAATCAGCGTTAGAAAACAGAAATGACAACAGAACCTCAAGTTCAAAACGTCATAAAGACATGAAATGCACAAATTTAACTTACGAAAAATTGGACGCTGCAAGTTACACGACAGTCATTCTGAACCATACAATCGTATTAAGTGTTAGTTTCACGAGTACTAACATGAGGTTTTGTTGTCATTTAGGTTTTTCAGATGCCAGATGACGGTCAGTGACGGAAACCGGTAGAAAATTAATAAACTGTTCTAATGCAGCCAAGTGTCATGAATTTTCCGAAAAAATATTTACGCCAACTATGCATCCTGGGTTCCACTGTGTAAATATGTCCCTTGATTCCAGAATATCTCCGGTATTGTGGTAAATTTCTTGCAGGAGAATAGTGTCTTACTGCCAAGCTGACAATTATATTGCACCTCAGTGCTTATCAACTATTTACTTCCGTTGTGTGAATAGTGAATAAGCCCTGAGGTACAGTATAAAAATCCACGCAGCTACTTAGGTAATAGACAACAGTGTAATCACAAAATCGATCGGCAGTGAAGATGCACAACACTTTTCACTAGGTGGCAAGCAACTTTCGAACACTTGAAAATGTATAGCTATTCGCACTTGCACATCAACCGCCTTGTGATGTTTATATTAGCAAAGAGAATGTGTGAGAACCCAGCTTAAGTACCATTACACAAAACACAAAGGATGTGGCAAATTACGTTTGTGTATCTGCTCAGATATGGGATTTGAAATGATAAAAAATGACAGGACTAACGGCAAGTAAGTCTGTCCTACAGTATTAGGTGTTTGTGAAGTTGCCGGCAATGACGTATCATGTTCCCTAAGACGTCTTGCTGTGCCGGTTAAGAGTGAAAACATCCTAACCTCTCCCCAGACCCCCAAGCAATACATTCCCGTGTGAAGACTTTATTCTGTGTTTAATAACAAGTGTAAAACGGTATTATTCTGGACGTCTGCAATGTCGAGCTCACTCGATATAGGTAAATAAAACTTATAGACCAGATCTTTAGCTTGCGGCAAATAATGGAGAAGTGTTATGAATGGAACAGGGAATTGTATCTATGCTTTATAGATCTAGAAAAGGCATATGACCGGGTTCCTAGAAGGAAGTTATTGTCTGTTCTACAAGATTATGGAATAGGAGGCAAACTTTTGCAAGCAATTAAAGGTCTTTACATGGATAGTCAGGCAGCAGTTAGAGTTGACGGTAAACTGAGTTCACGGTTCAGAGTAGTTTCAGGGGTAAGACAAGGCTGCAACCTGTCTCCACTGTTGTTCATATTATTTATGGATCATATGTTGAAAACAATAGACTGGCGGGGTGAGATTAAGATATGTGAACACAAAATAAGCAGTCTTGCATATGCGGATGACAGTTGTGATGGCAGATTCGATTGAAAGTTTGCAAAGTAATATTTCAGAGCTAGATCAGAAATGTAAGGACTATGGTATGAAGATTAGCATCTCCAAAACGAAAGTAATGTCAGTGGGAAAGAAATATAAACGGATTGAGTGCCAAATAGGAGGAACAAAGTTAGAACAGGTGGACGGTTTGAAGTACTTAGGATGCATATTCTCACAGGATGGCAACATAGTGAAAGAACTGGAAGCGAGGTGTAGCAAAGCTAATGCAGTGAGCGCTCAGCTACGATCTACTCTCTTCTGCAAGAAGGAAGTCAGTACCAAGACTAAGTTATCTGTGCACCGTTCGATCTTTCGACCAACTTTGTTGTATGGGAGCGAAAGCTGGGTGGATTCAGGTTACCTTATCAACAAGGTTGAGGTTACGGATATGAAAGTAGCTAGGATGATTGCAGGTACTAGTAGATGGGTACAATGGCAGGAGGGTGTCCACAATGAGGAAATCAAAGAAAAACTGGGAATGAACTCTATAGATGTAGCAGTCAGGGCGAACAGGCTTAGATGGTGGGGTCATGTTACACGCATGGGAGAAGCAAGGTTACCCAAGAGACTCATGGATTCAGCAGTAGAGGGTAGGAGGAGTCGGGGCAGACCGAGGAGAAGGTACCTGGATTCGGTTAAGAATGATTTTGAAGTAATAGGTTTAACATCAGAAGAGGCACCAATGTTAGCACTGAATAGGGGATCATGGAGGAACTGTATAAGGGGGGCTATGCTCCAGACTGAACGCTGAAAGGCATAATCAGTCTTAAATGATGATGATGATGATGTGACTCGTTACGTAATTAATAAATAATTATGCAACTAATTAAGAACACGGGGTTTTAGTTAGATTTTTATGACTACATCATTTTACTAGCAACGATAATAAAAAAAGTGAGAAGGTAGTTACGGGTGAATGACATAAAATGAAATGGAATAAGAGTAGTTGAAATAAATATTTTCGACTATACCGAGATAGACAAAGATTCAGATTAAAAGAGTTGTCTGTCGTCAGGAAGTTAATTTTACGTAGTTTCACGACTTGTAAGCTTTTAAATACACACGACATCACGCAACAAAGGCATAACGCACTATCACTAGAACGACTGAAGATCACATATTTTAGTATATATCCTGCCTGAAACCAGTAGTAATGTTGACGTGATGGGCACACTCTTGTTTCGTGTGACGTACGATGATTTATTATCAGACGCATAACAACATCCACACCTTTCGTCACTTAAGTGGTGGAGTTTGGAGTTGTCGTCTATTATGTAGGAAATGTGAGTGTTTTGTTGTGTTGGGTGTCGCCACTGTCTCTTTATTACACTTATCTACCATTTAGTAGCCCGTGAGAACAGCTCTTAGTTGCAGAGATTCAGATATTTTAATCTCGTACATCACCACCGATTCGCTGTTTTCCTGGAATCAGCAGCATTTACTCGCTTTCTGTTATCTGCGCTTACACTAATCGAACATTACATGAGGATTAAAAAGTCTTCAGAAACTTAGGTAAAGCTGGAATAATGTTAGGATTCATAGTCCAACAGATTTCAAGTATATTAGAAATATAAACCTAGGAATTTCCCTAGACGCAGTACGGATCATAACACCGAAAAACGATAGCTCATTACAAGTCTACGAGCATTTTCGAAGAAGGCAATACGTGAATCCACCTGTAAAACGTAATCTCGCGTTAAGACGTAATAATTTGTTAGAGCTGCCTCGGATGGTGTTCTTGTGCCAGCTTGTGTTAATACTGTGTGAATTCTAAGCCCGTGTGGAGATTTTTATAGTGTCTTTTGCGGCCCTCTAGAAATGATAGTCTTCCGAAAGCTTTGCCATAAATAGTCAGAGTTGATCTCAGAATCTTTACCTTAATTTTTTTTCTTTCTATGAACATAAAATCCAGTGGCATCCCAGTATTACGAAATTTCAGTTTCAATAGCACTGAAATTTGCTACTTCGTTATGCACTGTTTACTGCATGCACGTCAGAGCCTGCGGCCAGCTGGGAAGAAATTAATTTTGACGACAGCTACATTTTACAGGACGACAGATGAGCAATTTGCCTCCAGTTACGCTGAAGATACTGAGCACGGACTGAAGTTCACCATGTTTGTTAATGCTGGTATATCTTTCCCGTGGGAAGAATTATATTCAGGAATCCACTTTGTAATATTTGAGGGTAATAATTTGCATCTTTAGGGCATTATACTTGACGTATCCTCATGAATACTTTACAACACACTGTGCCAACATAGGAGTGTGATGTCAGGAAGGGGATCAGGCCTCCAGTTCTCACAAGATTCCCTCAACCCTTAATAAAAATGCCGAACCCGTAGAGAAACGGGAAAGGAAGAGGAAATAGTCTTTTATCCATTTAGTTAATTCTACTGCGATTATCTGCATCTACGCAGAGCCCTAATAATGAATACTTCGATTCATTCGATTCGAAAAGTGCTTTGAGCGCGAAAGAAATTTAGCAGCGTATTACAACTCCGCATTTTTAATTGGAGAACATGTTATTAGTCTTTTAACTTAGCACTCGACTGTGCGACTGTCAGTGCCAACTATGACGATTTAGACTTAGCCTGCACCACGTACTTTCTGAACGCTTGACTGTTTCTTGTAGTATGGAGAGGCGGTAGCCGGCGACAGTTCCAGCACGTGTGCGGAACCCCCCCCCCCCCCCCCCCCCAGCCACTCACCTTCAAGCGGGCTGTCCGCGGCTCAGATGTAATCTCTCCCGCGGGACAGAAGTTTCTGCTTGTCAGCCGGGGAGCACTGAAAGGAGAACTCGGCGCGCCGTTCCAGTTATTCCACAAAACGCTTCCCAGTTTTCGTTGTACGATAGAATCCCTCCGCAACGTCTGTACAGCCGGATTACGCCGCGGCTACCGTATTACAGCGCAATAATATCTTTAGTTAGTATAAAATAAATACCATCCACATCGATGGCTTAAAATGTACAGCAATTTGAAAGAAAAGCTTTAGAATGGATATCTAAAACATCGAGAGCTTGAAACACTTCCCTGTTTCTTTTTATCTTCAAATCACTTACGTAATATCGTAATATGCACAATACTTTGGCGCTGTTGAGTATTTCAAGGAAGAAGCTTAGGACCCCTTCACCAAAAATTATTTTTTGGTTGTAAATTTTTATGTATGCTTGTGTAAAGAAACGTGTATTTTGATTGAGGATCAAAGAGACCATATGTCAATATCTATACTATACGTACAAATAAACGAGGGTGCGGTCTTCAGTTTTTTTCAAAAGCAGCTAAGAGATGCCCAGCAGTTCGCTTTTGTCTTTTACTATGCTGATCGCCTCATGTAATCATCGTTCTCTGTAGCTCTTAATTTCTGATATACTGAACTAACTTTTATCCAAAATGTGTTCAAATAGTTTATTACAATATCAGTCCACACTTTTATTTTGATAATCATTGTACTGCTAGTTCCAGTTTTCACCTCTTTGTGGGATAGAAACATTTCGACGTGACACAGGTCTGGCTTTGGCGAGATTTTGTTACTAATTTTCAATATCTTTTTTTCTCTTATCGCGCAAACTGAACATGCGGTCTTTCGAAGAGGCCCGAGAACTGTAAATATGCAGCACAGATATGAATTTTTTTTTTTCAAAATTCCCATTTGTTCACATCTTGTGTAGTGAAAATTTCATACCATTCAACTTATAAGTGATCTTGCCTAAATTGTAATAAACATGGTCGCTACATATGTTTTATGTAACTCGTTGCCCTATAAGAGTATTTGCCTTTGCTGTGCGCAAGGGCACTTTAAGAATGGGCAAGTAATTTAGTTCATTACACTTTGCCATTAAGTCTAACAATCTCTTGAGGACTGAGAGATCCATTTACACAAATCTTGGTAAGTGTGCATTAAAGTGTAAAAATCGTCTGTGGTCGAAGTACTAACATTGACTGTGGTGTAAGATGTTGAGGACGTCAGCTACGAAAAGTTCTACGGCGCAAACTAAGTCCTGTTTATTCCCTTCTTATTTCTACGTCAAACCAGTTGTATTCAATATTTTCCAATTTAATTTCAATAGAAGCAAAAAGGCTACTTTTAGTTGGGCCTTTTAATTCAGTTGGTTTCGTACAAGTTGATACACGGATATTCAGTTTCCTCAAGTTCTAGTGATATTTTTGTGGATGAACCGTGAATCGATTCCTGATAGAGCCTTGTGCTTTCGAAATTGACTGCAGTCAAACTTGGAAACCATAAATACAGCAGTATGGATAAAGAAATAAAAAGCTTTAAGTAATATTTATTACCACCCGTGGAAGTTAAAGCTGAGAAGATCTAATTTCATTGGTTGTACTTATTTATATGTTATGTTAAGCTAAGCATATGCAGCATAAGCTGAACAGCAACAAAGCTTTTACAAAGAAGTTCGTAAGTCAGTGATGATACGAGTTTTCCTGGCAGATTGAAACTGGGTGTCGTGCTGGGACTCGAATCTGGAATCTTTCCCTTTCGCGGGCAAGCGCTCTACCGATCAAACTATCTGAGCACAACCCACGACCCGCCTTCACAGCCTTACTGCCGCCACTACCTCATCTCCTACCTTCCAAACTTCAGGCTAGTTCTCCTCCATATCTTGCGCCACTAACACTCCTGGAAGAAAGGATACTGTGGAGACACGACATAGCCGCATCTTGGACGATTGTTTCCAGAGTGATTTTTCACTCTGCTGCTGCGTGTGCAGAAGAACGTCTATGAAGTTGGGAAGTAGGAGATGAGGTACTGGCGGTAGTGAAGCAGTGAGAGCGAGTCGTGAGCCGCGCTTGGGTGGCTAACGAGCCAAACATGGCACGTGCCGTAACCCAGTTTCCAGAACCTTTGCTCAATGGAAGATTAGTCAAAATAAGTGAACACTTGTCTCGACTTATCCATAGACACTCGACCGTATCTGAGGAAAAAACGGTCTAGGGTTTCGACGTAATTTCTATGCCTTTTACGCTCGATGACGTCAGCCGAAATGGTGGCAAGTGGCTACCATCACGACTTCTAACTTTCGTGCCCCGTGTTAGAAACACGATTATTGTTTTTATTTATTTATTTCTACATATGTCCGTTGTCCGCAGCTCGTGGTCTCGCGTTAGCGTTCTCGCTTTCCGAGCATGGGGTCCCGGGTTCGATTCCCGGCGGGGTCAGGGATTTTCACCTGCCTCGAGATGACTGGATGTTGTGTCGTCTTCATCATCATCATCATCATCATCATCATCATCATCATCATCATCCATTCATCCCCATTACGGTCGGAGGAAGGCAATGTTAAACCACCTCCGTTAGGACCTTGCCTAGTACGGCGGTGCCGGTCTCCCGCATCGTTCTCCTACGCTCTGTCACGGAGTATGCGACACCACCACCAACCCACCACCACCTATGTCCGTAACAGATTACTATATGAATGCTTCTTATCACGCTAGGGCATACAAGGACATTATGTTAATTGCAAAAGGACATTATGTTAATTGCAAAATTACAACTGGGTTTCACAATAAAAGTATATATGATAATTTTAAAAGATTGTAACCTCTGAAAAATACCATACACACACGTTTATATTGCATGATAATTGTATGACACTTTTTTCTGAAAGCAAGATGTAATTTTACAATTAATATAATGCCCATTTATCTCCTAACTTGGTAAGAAATATTCCAGTACTAACCTTCTAACGACATGGGCAGATAAACAAAAAACAGAACATTGATCGGTTTTCGAACACGGGGCGCAAAAGTTAGACGTCACGACGCTAGCCAGTGAACCACCACCTGGACCGAGATTATCGCTCGCTAAAAGGCATTTAAGGTACGTCGAAAACTTTGCAGTGTCCTCAGGAACGGTCGAGTATCTACGGATAAGCTGAGACCCGTGTTCGCATATTTTGGCCCCTCTTCCACTGAGGAGAGTATCGGGAAAACCGTGTTATGACGCTTGCTTTGTTCTCGTCAGTGGCTTGAGTGTTGACTCGCGGGATGGAAAGGTACCAGGTTCGAGCCCCGGTCAGTTTTAACGCTCAGATCACCGCACATCCCTCTGCAGATTGAAAATTCATTCTGGAAACAATAATGATGTGTCGGAGGAGACGGACTCGTCTGGCCTGCTCACTGACGAAGGTTTGGAAGAGCCGTGGTATTTCTATCGTGCAAAGGCAGGAGCTGGAATGAATGGTTGGACAAGAAATCAACTGTCTCTTATTAAACTGATGAATTTCACTTTTGAGACAAAAGGCTTTAACTTTTCTTTAGGTCTAGAAGACGCTGCAGAGCCCGACTTAATATTACTGTGTAGTTTTTTGATGGTCTTTCTACATTTAATGGCACTTGTAACACAGAACATAACGATACACGAGCTCAGTCAGCTGCACAGTGGGAAAAGACGAGCCAGTCAGAGTATCGGGACGTGGTAACAGAGGAGTGGAGAGCTGCGGTACTCACGCTAGTGCAGGATGATGTCGCTCCGGCCGTGGTTGTTAGGTACTGGCGCCAGTTGTGTGGCTCGCGTCCTGTAAAACAAGAGGATTTCGTTAGCTGCTGTCGCAAGCAGGAGCGAGGGCAGACAGGTGGGTGGGTACGGAACAGCCGCGACGGCGGCCAGACGGAGACGGAGCGCCAAGGTGAAGGCTAGAGGCGGCGGCGGCGGCGGCAGTGGCAGTCTTGCGCAAGCAGTGCGGAGCGGCCGTGAACCACGGCGACGCGAAAACAACACTCCGGACGCAAGACTTGATAGCCGCCCTGCCACCTGCGTGGCGGGCATACCTGCGGAACTACACGTAAAAACAGCCACCAGCTGCTGCTGCTGTCTCCTGTTCCGTCCGCTAACACTTCTTGTCAACTTTGTTATGTTATGGGAGCGAATGGTATGTTAGATAATAATCGTATTGTGCAAATACTTAAAGGAGGGGGGGGGGGGGGCGTTCATGAAACTGACGAAAAATGTTAATTTTCCGTTTATTTTTTATTTATTAGTAGAACACATGGACAATGGTAAAATCACATCCGAAGTGCCTGAAAAATAATTTAATGTGTGACGCGACCATCGTGCTACGCCCCTTTTTTGAAGCAACTCTTTAATACTAGCTCGCTTAACCCTTTCTGCGTCTGCGATGCCAAATGGCATCATTAGGTATTTCTGGCTTTTTTTGAGCTGCCCAATGCTTCAATGATACAGTTTGGCATCGCATCACGTAGTTCCAAGTTTGGCCAACAGATCACAGTGGCGTTTGCTTTCGTAACTCGCCGTTTGTTTGAAGTGCAGAACAGAAAAATGTGAGTTGTGCTACTGCATTTGTGAGTGAACAATAACTGTTGTGTTTAGTTTTATTCTGTGTATAGTGAAATTCTTGGTTATGGAACCAACTTTACGTAGTTCAAGGGCAAGGGAAAGAAATACCGTATTTCTTTTCAAATGGCTCTAAGCACTATGGGACTTAACATCTGAGGTCATCAGTCGCCTATAACTTAAAACTACTTAAACCTAACTAACCTAAGGGCATCATACACATCCATGCCCGAGGCAGGATTCGAATCTGCGACCATAGCGGTCGCACGGTTCCAGACTGTAGCGCCTAGAACCGCTCAGCCACCCAGACCGGCTGTGACTCTGTTCCTTATCTTAGAAACAATAAAAAACTAGCTGCTTTGTTTATAAAGAAGCATTCCTTTTTTTTGCCCGTGTTACAAACGGAGATTTATGCAAGTGTTGACTCTTTCATCACTCAATTACGCCAGAACCTATCCAGTGCAAGCGACATGAAAAATGCAGTATGAGCTTCACATTTCCACATGGTGTCAATAGACGAACATCTCATTCACCATCCGGGCCACATTAGCTGGTGTAAATATCTACGAGTTCAGACGGATAACAACTCCTACGTTCACACGGGGAGGCTTCCAAACTGTATTCTGGATTTTGTCAAGCCAGCTTATACGTTTCTGGGCGATACTGAACTAATAAAGTTAATTCACGGCAAAACCCAGAATCCAAATGAGTCTCTAAACTATGCCCTAAAACCGTATTTTAATCTGCTCTGCTTATCAAAATTGGAAGTTATGATGAGATTGTTATATTTAATGATGAGAACATATGGAGGATGAACTTATTACATAAAATGGGGTTTAAGGTATGAAATTTCAATCGAGACATCTTGAGAAAAATAGATTTACAGTGCCTCTCTGCAGCTGAAGAGTCAGTTGAAGAGTTGGTAAAGGAAATAAGGCAAGAAACTTGAAACCAGAAGGGAAGCCTTGGAGAGAAAGAGGACCCTGAGTACAAATATGGAACGTTCTGACGAGATGACATAAGAAAAAACCTTGGGTTGAGCTTTAAATTGCATTTCCTGAAAAATGGCGTTTCTTAAAGTTTGCTATCTTTTTCTCCGAATCTATGAAAGCTAGAATTATGAAATTTTGTACACTTGTTTGTATAAACCCAATAAATGTTGTCGCAAGAGTAAATTTTGAAACTCTGAATGTTAGCTGAGAAATGGAGTAAAGTGCATGGAATTTTGCATAAATGTTATATAACGCTTACAGAATTACAATTAAAAAATATTAAAATTTTCCTGTTCCATGTACTGAAAAAAACTTCATAGGGGACGCTTACTATATATAAAGAGATTACATAGAATTTTTTTAGAAATAGCAACAGTTTTTGAGAAAAAAGTACGTATATTATTTTTTGAAAATAAAATTTTTAAATTCCATGAAGTGTTCATTTTAAGTAAAATATAATACAAAATTGTGGATTTCTTATATCTTTAAATAGTGTGTGCAAGACGGGTATTGCCGCTGTGATAGGAATTACTGTCAGTTTACCACGATATATTTCTTTCGTTAGGCATTTAATTTTACATTCGTTTTCTTCATTGCCTTATCTGAGTGTAGAAATTTGTGGTAAATTGGTGTCACCGCCAGACACCACACTTGCTAGGTGGTAGCTTTAAATCGGCCGCGGTCCATTAGTACATGTCGGACCCGCGTGTCGCCACTGTCAGTAATTGCAGACCGAGCGCCACCACACGGCAGGTCTGGAGAGACGTACTAGGACTCGGCCCAGTTGTACGGACGACTTTGCTAGCGACTACACTGACGAAGCCTTTCTCTCATTTGCCGAGAGATATTTAGAATAGCATTCAGCTAAGTCCATGGCTACGACCTAGCAAGGCGCCATTAACCATTTCTAGAGAGAGTCTCACTTGTATCATCCAGAATGCTGTATACAAATGATGGATTAAAGTTAAGTATTCCAGCAGTTACGTACTTTTCTTTATAGCATTCATTACGTATCCTGTTTCAGACTTAAGCAAGCCTGCGTGAATTAAACGCGTGCCTTTCGGTTACCCGTCACTGTGGACTGGCTGTCTTGTCAGTCCACTACAGTAAATCGGCCAAGAACTTCGAAGTAAATCGGTCGAAAACCTTTCGAGATTTTTGGTAACAACAATTTTTGCAACAACCTTTCCCCTTTACAAATTACATGCATATACGTTTTAGGCATATAGCGAAATCTTATGTGGCCACTGATCTTCCTCTTGTCTTGAAGATGAAGTGTGCAAAATTTCATCACGATCGAGATAAAGCTGTACATTTGTATTAATTACAAACAAACAAGGAAGCAAACAAACATATGGACACACGGAGGGAGAGAATTATCAGTGTTTGTTCCTTGTATCCTTCTAAAATTCCAATGTCCCACATTTTATTACCCTGTTTATTTCTTCTGGATTATCTAGGAAAATGTATCACCGACAAAAATGTTCTGTTTAATAAAAATAAACACACACACACACACACACACACACACACACAAACAAACACACACACACACAAACAAACACACACACACACAAACAAACACACACACACACAAACAAACACACACACACACAAACAAACACACACACAAACAAACACACAAACACACACACAAACACACAAACACACACACAAACACACACAAACACACACACACAAACACACACACACAAACACACACAAACACACACAAACACACACACACACACAAACACACACACACACACAAACACACACACACACACAAACACACACACACACACAAACACACACACACACACACACCTAGTATTTTGGTGGGCCGATTCTAGCATCCAAAACTGTCAGTCCCATTCTGATAACAACAACACAGGATGGAGAAAATAACCTGAACGGTCAGATCAGGGGAAGAAACATCGACTCAAGCGAAATTTTCCAGAAAAGTCGGAGGTATCATTGTTTGGAGCTACAGTCGCAAAACGACAGCCAGTCAGAGCGACGAGTGCGCCGAAGTGTCTGCATTTAAACTAGATTTCCCGAGCTCATGGCTTGTCCTACTAAAGAGCGCGGTTATTGATTAAATTAGCTGAAGACGAAGGTTTCAGTTGAACATGTAGAGCTAAACAAACTTTAAATTCCATCCTTGGATGGTTACGTTGGAAGCAAAGTTTCTGTTATGCTTACTGGGTAAAGCTTGACTCTTAATTAAAATTAGCTGAAAGTACCATAACGCTATCAATCTCTTAAGATAATTGGCTGTACTGCAGAACCACTGTAGTAAGATAAAGACATGTGGTACTGTAAGGTGCACTGTTGCTAATAATGAAATAAAAGGGTCAGACGTTTTCATTTTTGATTGTGAACACAGACCATGAATAAACTTTCATTCTAACAGGTACAGTAGATAAGTACGGGAAAATTATCACAAAGGTGGGAAAAAAATTTGCATAATCTTTTTTCCCTCGAATGAATTTTTTAATGTCAAATGCTCACAATTCCTGCTCCAATATTACCACAAAATTGACACCGTCAAAGAAGGAATTGGCACATCCTCTCGCAAACTCCTGTCGAGTTGCTAGTGAGATATTGTCACATACACGTAATTGATTTCATAATCTATTCAGCAGCGGCACTAGAACATTCTAATATGAATAATGTGGAAGCGAAGAAAGACGTGTTATTTTATCTTCACGCACGTTAAATCATTCACAAGGGCAGGGGCATTATCATCTTGGAAGGCTTCAAGTTATCACACAGCTCACCTATTCGTTTTTGTGTGAGTGTAGGACCCACTGAAAAATCATGATCCTTACGTAACAGTACGTCAGAGTAAGACCGTACCGTTACGAAATGATCATCATCACGGCACTTACTTTTAGAATAAAATGTTAGATTTCAACAGGCGACTTCCCAGACAACGCAGCAGCAACGCTTATTTTACACGATCTTATTTTACACAGTCTTTAGGCAAAACAAATATGACTACTGAAAACAACGGGCAGCATCGCAAAGCGCCACACGTACATTAGTAGCGCACACCGCCGTTTCTATCATGCTTAGAAACATGTTGCACCTGCGCTGCTTCGCTAACTAATGTGGAACTTACCGCCATTAAACGAAATCTGACGTTACGTGAATCCAATGCTGCACTTATTTGACTTTCGTATATGGCAATATCCTGCTGCCATGGACATGCCAGGAAAGCAATTGCTTCGTTATAGTGAATCGAATGAATGCCTCCATATGGTCATTTGCGGAATAAATTTGGTGTATATACTAATGGGGACACTGGATCTAGGTTTACGGTTTTTCCTTTGGTTTGGTGTCTGCAAAATGCTGTGGGCACTCTGAGATTCTGCGCTCTCTAGTTGGGGCCAGTGCTTCTCTCTTACTTCAGACACAGACACCACATCTTTTGACTAACAGATTAGAACCCATGTTACCAAAAATTATGCATCCTCTGACGCAATGAATCAGAGCACGATATTAAGTTACGGAAAGGTCGAGGCGGGCACTTAGATTTACCTGCTCAAATCGGGAATGAAAACTTCGTGAAGTGTGCTGCGGAAAGGAACTTTTGGACAGAAAATACGTTAAGTATTAGCGACAGATTATAATGTTCTGTGACGATGGTAAAACAAACAAATGTAGCGTGTACAGAATGTTTGCAATGAGTCATTGCTACGATTGTGCATCGAATGTTTTATCTTCCCGGCAGCGTAATGCTGACAACACAGAAGTGTGTCATTGGATGTGAGCAGCGAATTACGCAATCGTGTCTAGGTGACTTTTCAAACTCTATTTGAGCAAATATCGGACTGGCTCTACATTTGTTTGCCAGAGAAAGCGACAAAAATTTACGCAGGTTGTAAGACAGAACCTAGCATACGTTACTCGGAAATGGGGTAAGAGATTTCCAACTCCAGCATAGGTTTATTTGCTATCGAAAGTGCTACGCAAGTACGAACATAGCTTCGAGGTAAACAGAGGCCTCAGCGCGAGATCTCGATTAAGCGGAAAGAGAACAGGAAAAACAACCGGGAAGAAAGTCGTAGAAAAATTACGCAGAGAAATAGGGGCAAGAGCAGAATGCACGATGAACTTCAGCCTGTCACGTAAGACAGTGAAGTTCACTCTCTCTCTCTCTTTTTTGCGCTCAGTGGCGATCACTAGAGGTCAGTGAACATCGCCACACTCGGCACTGTGTCAGAGAATCGCAGTGGCCTGAACTTTTCCTCATCAGCAATAATCGCTTCTTTCCTTCGAGAGAGAGAGAGAGAGAGAGAGAGAGAGAGAGAGCGCACACACACACACACACACACACACACACACACACACACACACACACAAATGGGACAGCGGCATTGCGACATAGCACTCATTTCGCTCTCTCGTTTACCTAAAACTGCTGGACCGTTTTGATTTCCGCACGATGGCTTTTCTCTTTAGGAGTGTCAATTTCGACATTTTTAGGAAACCACTTTATTTGAACGAACATTAACGTATCGCACGCCGGCAGGAAAAGTGACTACAGTCAAAAATCGGCAATTTTTGGGATTTTGACATTGCCCCAACGTGCACGAAAACTTCACATTTGTATCTCGTTATTTGTCCACTTCAGGGCACTTGGGTCAGTTTGTTGTAGGCTACTTCATGATCCGCCACAGCAGCAACCGTATCACTTCAGCTTTGCTACTGACATTTCTGCATGGGTCGTTCAAGGAGAGTGACAAATTCGAAGTTGTCAAACTTTGCGTGCGTAGGTACTTTGAATGCAATTTTCAGTATCACTGATTATTACAATGTCTGTGTTTATATAGTGTCTGCATATAACATTAAAATGTTCTTTCCGCTTGCATTCTAGAAGAAACGGACACAGTTTTGGCCATTACAGCTGTTGTAAATATTATGAAATTTCGTACGTTGCAACGCTTAAGAAAAAAAATGGAAATTTCTGCTATAGAGAATGTTCATATTGAATCCCTCTTCTCGGCGGAAAGCATTCCTATATTACATAAGCCTACTTACGATTCTATGTTTTCGTAAATTATGTTCCTTGAATCGCACCTAACTGATGTTCCTTGTTAAATTAAGTTTCATAAATTACAATGCTGGATTTTGTATTTGTATACTGCAATTTGTTTTTCATTTTTTATTTTGTCTGATGGAGGTTAGGATGTCGTATTATATTACAGATAAAAAATATATTATTTGGGGTAAAAAAGTGGCAAAAGTATTAGACGAGAGGTCATAACAAAAAAAAAATTAGAAAATCAAGGAAAGTGACAACTCGAAGATTTATTAATTACCTGATAACACCCTACATTCGAGTACAGATTTACATGTCCATTTTACTGCTGTATAGACTATAATCTAATTTACTGCCAAAACTACTTACTTGAAATTTAAAGGAAGCTTTTATTATTTCAGTATAAGCTTTACAGAATTATTTAGGTCGATTTTTATCAAGTACTGCATTTTTGAGCTGTGTCACTGTTCTTGCTAGGGTGCGATATGTTGACTTCTGGAATTATTACAGTTGTCCGCGAGCAATTACGTGGTCCAGAGCTGTTTGAAACAGGAGATACAAAGCGTGGCGCTTATTTGGGACTATGAAGGTGACTGCCTTACTACAATTTGAAGTATTTATTCCGGCTGTCCCAGGAGGAGTGGTCAGTATTCAGGGATAAGACAGAAACGATCGTTGGAAGCAAATCAGTCCAGTGAACATGGATTCTAAACCGCATACCTTGAGAACTGTGAGCCCTTTATCGTTTTCGATACTGTGAAACAAATTTCTTCTACTGCAGGCTCTTTGCTTTCCATATTTTACGACGTGGTCGTACGGACCAAAATGTGAAAAAAAATGTACAGTAAACATGGCCTCTAAAGCGCGCACTTTAATAGTTATGAGGACTTACTCATCTTCGCTGCTGTGGAACACATCGCTTCCACTGAACGAGTGCTCATAACTCCTCAGGTATACATTTTAGAGCCCATCTTTACAAGACTCTTTTGCTTCGAATGATCGTTCCCGTTATATCCCTGAATAATGACCATTCCTCCGGGGAAACCCTATGCATAGACAGCAGCAGTTGGGACAGTGTTGGTGAAGACAGTGGAACTAGTCATCCAAAGCATGTCCTTGACAAGGTATGACTGCCTCTTAGAGTATTTTACTTCAAGAAAATTGTGAAGCTGTAGTGAATGTTTCTTATTTCATTGCTTTCAAAAAAACTAGTTGCCAAGTTTTAATGGTCCATTCATTTCATTTCTTAGTGAAGTTTCGAATGCAATACTGAATTTAAGTGGGACTTACCAATGCCATTATTTGTTTACATTGATTTAATTGCAACCAAAGGGTATTTACACATTACTCGCTGGATTTTTAAACAGGTGTTTTTAGTTTATTCGCCCATTTCTAAATTTGTCGTTCGAGAACCTCATTTCATCAACGTGTACAAAGAGAACTCTCCAACTTGAGCCGAACAGGTAAAAAAATATCGTCACTTGCCTTCCAGGCGAGCCATTCACGATGAGTCAAATCCACGCTGAAACTCCTCTCAATTGCAAAGGTGAATAACGTGAAAATTATGGATGCTAAATGCCGGAATATCTGGCCGCGCCAGTCCGTCTAACGTATGTAATACAGGGTGAGGCAGTGAAACGGCACGATTTCGATAGTGGTTGTCGGGCGCGGAGGGGGGTTGCGAGAGTGGGGGAAGTGACCTTGGGCGTCTAGAATGGTGGAAGTTTCAGTAGCCATGGAGCGTTGGTCGAGTGCGCAACGTGCATATGCCGTAAAGGCATATTACAAAAACGCGGATAGTGTGGTTGGTGCTCAACGCGCCTTTCGTCGTGAATTCAACCTGCCGCCACGGGCTCCCGTGCCATCAAGGAAAGCCATTCTCCTTTGGGTTAAAACCTTTGAAGCTACTGCTAGCACAACAAAGAAAAGAGGCGGCAGCACAAAAACAATCCGGACAACCAAGAACATTAATCGTGTGCGCGAAGCGTTGGGACGAAGTCCGCGAAAATCCGCGAGACGGCACAGCGCAGAACTTGGTCTCAGCAATCGATCAGTAAGACGGATTTTGAAGAGTGACCTTCACTATCATCCATACAAAATTCAGGTAGTGCAAGCCCTTAAACGTAATGACTACAATAACCGTATACGCTTTTGCCAGTCAATGCTTAACGTTATTGAACGAAATGAAGAAAGAGTGCATAACTTATGGATGAGTGATGAAGCCCACTTTCATCTTAGTGGGTACGTAAATAAGCAAAACTTCAGACATTGGCCCTCAGATAACCCGCACGAACTTCATGAAAAACCTTCCCATTCTGAAAAAGTAACAGTCTGGTGCGCAATGTCATCTCGTGGAATCGTGGGGCCCTATTTTTTTGAAGATGAAGATGGCAACACAGTGACGGTAAACTCTGGACGTTATGCTGACATGTTGACCATTTTTGGTCTGCCTGGAATTGATCGACATGATCCAGATGCTGAAACACTCTTCCAGCAAGATGGTGCAACAAGCCATACTGCTAATGTCTCAATGGAATTGCTCAGACTTGCATATCCACGACGTCTAATCAGCAGGAATGGCGATTTCCCCTGGCCTGCCCATTCACCAGATCTGACGGCACCAGACTTTTTTCTTTGGGGCTACCTCAAGTGCAAAGTCTTCCAGGAAAATCCACCAAGAACAAAAGAAGACCTGAAGGAGCGAATTCGACAGGAAATTAACAACATTCCAGTACAGATGCTACGAAACGTCATGGGACAATTTCATCTCAGGCTTAGACAATGTGTGCAAAACCAAGGACGACACCTCACTGACACCATATTTAAAAAATGATTGTTTTTAAGTTAAATCTTTAATTTCCACTCTTGTACTTGAGATCCATGTTCAACTATTATGATTTTACTTGTAAATAAATCTTTGGTGGTTTTACAAAATCGTGCCGTTTCACTGCCTCACCCTGTACTTCACTTGTAGCTCCATCTTCGACGGACGACACGAGACAAATCGACGCCATACAACCCCCGTGCGGGCGAGCCAAGAGGACGCTGATAGATCGTGGACATAAACCCAAAGCTCTGGCCCGAGATCCAGAAATTTATTCATCGGCTTACCAGAGTAAACTCAGTGTTTTATTCAAATTAACACCGCCAAGATCACCGCAGTTTTTTTAATATCATTACTGACACAGACTCGATCTACAGATAAAATCCTGCAATAGTGCGTCAAACACTTGATAGAGTCGCATGCGTTTAATGTTAAATACGAAATGCAAACCGATCTTCCCCGAGGTCGGCTTCTACAAGTTTTTCCATTCGTCTGCAAACAATTCGTGTTAGTTTTTTGCAGCCGTGACTTATTAAACTGATAGTTCGATAATTTTCACATCTGTCAACACCTGCTTTCTTTGTGATTGGAATTATTATATTCTTCTTGAAGTCTGAGGGTATTTCGCCCGTCTCATACGTCTTGCTCACCAGGTGGTACAGTAGTTCTAATGCAATGTTGTCAACTCCTGGGGCCTTCTTTCGACTTATGTTAGGTCTTTTAGTGCTCTGTCAAACTCTTCACGCAGTATGATATCACCCATTCCATCTCTACAAGAAAAAAAAAAAATCCGGGGTGGGTTGGGGGGGGGGGGGGGGGGAGGGTTAGGTAAGGTGATCGGGAGAGGACGCAAATTTTTTGAAATTACTCGGTCACCGAAGAAACTGGTTATTAGTTGTATGGAGGCTTTAGACGTGTGACACGTGGCTCAACCTTGTTGGAAATAACATTCTGTGAGTTCGGCGGCGTCCAGGTGCTCCACAAATTTACTGAAGCTGCCCATATAAACTGTAGTATCTACGATCGTATCAGAAGAAAATTGTGACAACAATCCTGGAAGCTGACACCACGTAGCACACTCCAGCCTTTTCATCGTGCGGTGGTCATTCGTGGATAATACGTCCGAAAGGACACTACGCATTCATATATAATTGATTCGCCTCGGTGGGCAACGAATCGACCTCCTTCAGTGCGGATGCACAAGTACATCTGATCTCCTGTCGTAATATCCGAGTAGCTAACATGGGGGACATAGATACTGCGGACAGGTGGCGCTACGTGGAAGTGAGAGTCGGCCGAGAAGCGTGCCAAATAGACCGCGCATTTGGAATAAACACTGTGTGCTGGTGGCGCAAGTGATTAACGCAACTTCCTAGTACACAGGAGATCCTGTGTTCGAATCCCGGTCCGGCACACAATTTCACCCGTTGCCGCTGATTCCGCTTTAAGTCGCGATGCCAATGAAATCACTAGTCACTTTCCTTTTCTTTCCTTTCTCCCCCCTCCTCCTTCAATTTACATAAGATACATGCATGTCTTCCTACATGTTTTCGCAGTACAAACCCGCTCTGAAAACTGTGTACCACGTGTTTCTGCCAGCTAAAGACTGTAAACGAATCACTAATTTGCTTGTTCGCGCGTCACGAACTACACACTCTCTCAGACCAACGCTGTAAACCAAGTTATGGAGAGAATGTATGGGCGTTTAACAAGAAACACCTGAAGCCATAGACAGTAACGCATTCTTTTCTCACAACCTGTGTCTTGCAGCGCTTTCATCATGTGCACTCTGCATGGTCGCGATGCGGATTTCTTTCCAGCTCTGACATGTGCCATATGAAATACCCGTCTCATGGCTCAGTCGACGAAACGATTTGCGTGCACAGTTCTCCGAGCGTCTTCCAACTTTATCAGTACCCTCTGCACCCAGTGTTTATCTATGTTTACCCGTGTCACTGTTCAGTACTCCAGATGTCTCCAGCTTCCCTACAACCGATGAAATCGTTGCCTATGTTGGAACATCGCGCACGTTGAATTCTCTACGTAATGCCCGTTGTGTTGTAACCGTTGAGTCTGTCTTCCTATATGTTTTCACAGTACAAAGCCGCTGTCAAAGTGTGTACGACATGTTTCTGCCAGCTAAAGACTGCAAACGAATCACTAATGTGCTTGTTCGCGCTTCACGAACTACACACTTTTTTTAAAAAAACACTGGCAGTTTTGGTCGTATCTGCGTAATTTCGGCCCCGGGTTGGAAGTCTTATTTCAGGTGACGCCACACTGGCCGACTTGCGTGTCTGTGATGATGATGTGGACAACACAACACTCAGTCCACCGACAGAGAAAATATCCAACCCGGCCGGGAATCGAACTCGCGCCCGCGGTATTATAGGCAAACACGTTACCACTCAGCTAAGCAAGCGGACTTAAGACTTCACAAACCGTGACGGACGAGGCTACGAACGAACCAACACAAGCCGAGCAAGAGCGGCATTATAACGGACGAAGAACCTCATGCGCAGAAACAACAATTAACGTGCCAAGAATGGGCGATACTTTTGAATCTCCCAGGGCTTCTGAGGTCATTGAAACAACTTTCTACGAAGTTTCGAAGGAAATTATGACCTACTCAAGTACACTGAAGAGCCAAAGAAACTGGTACAACTGCCTAATTCGTTTAGGGCCCCCGCGAGCACGCAGAAGTGCCGCAACATGACGTGGCATGGACTCGACTAATGTCTGAAGTAGTGCTGGCGGGAACTGACACCATAAATCCTGCAGAGCTGTCCACAAATCTGTAAGAGTACCACGGAGTGGCGATCTCGTCTGAACAGCACGTTGCAAGGCATCCCAGATATGCTCAATAATGTTCCTGCATGGTGGCCAGCGGAAGCGTTTAAACTCAGAAGAGTGTTTCAAGAGCCACTCTGTAGCATTTCTAGACATGAAGGGTATCGCATTTTCCTGCTGGAATAGCCCATGTCCGATGAAATGCACAATGAATGGATGCAGGTGGTCAGACAGGGTGCTTACGTACGTGTCATCTGTCAGCGTCGTATCTAGACGTATCAGGAGTCCCATATCACACCAACTGCACACGCCCCCATCATTACAGAGCCTCCACCAGTTTGTACAGTACTCTGCCGACATGCAGAGTCCATGGATTCGTGAAGTTGTCTCCATACTCGTACACGTCCATCCGCTCGTAACAATTTGAAACGAGACTCGTCCGACCAGGCAACATGTTGCCAGTCATCAACAGCCCAATGTCGGTGTTGACGGGCTCAGGCGATGCGTACAGCGTTGTGCCGTGCAGTTATCAAGCGTACACCAGTGGGCCTTCGGCTCAGAAAGCCCATATCGATGACGTTTCGTTTAATGGTTCACACGCTGACACTTTTTAATGGTCCAGCATTGAAATATGGAGCAATTTGCAGAAGAGTGCACTTCTGCCACGTTGAGCGATTCTCTTCAGTCGCCGTTGGTCCCATTCTTGCAGGAACTTTTTCCGGCCATAGCGATGTCGGAGATTCGATGTTTTTACCGGATTCCTGATATTCACGGTACAATTGTGAAGGGGTCGTACGGGAAATCACCACTTCATGGCTACCTCGGAATCGCTGAATTCCATCGCTCGTGCGCTGACTGTAGCACCACGTTCAAACTCACTTAAATCTTGATGACCAGCCATTGTAGTAGCAGTAACCGATCCAACAACTGCGCCAGACACTTGTTGTCTTATACAGGCGTTACCTACCGCAGCGCCGTATTCTGCCTGTTTACACATCTCTGTATTTGAATATGTATGCCTGTATCAGTTCCTTTGGCGCTTCAGTGCAGTTCAAGGCATGTGGCTCGCCCTGCACGGTTTACTACCATCACTAATGCGTCAGTGAACAGGAACACACCCTTCTGCTGTGCGTCCAGACATGTGTCGCTTGTAATCCAGCATCTAATGGCTCTGGGCTCTGCAGTGCCAGTCCCTTAGGCGCACACCAAACCAGAGACCACGGATCGCGTGCCGCGTGTCTCGAGGTCAGCCCGACCGCAGCAGCCGTCTACTGAGCCGTCTGCCGCCTAACCGCCTGTCTGGAAGGGCCGACCACACACCAAGAAGCCCTGCCACGTTGTTAGATATCGCCTTTGTTCGCTGCTCATCGCTCGGTTTGAATAGTAATGCACTTATCCGTAAGCAGTTTTTATGCAACCAGTCGAAGCACGAGCCACCAACATTCAGGTGAAGCCGAACGACAAAGAGGGCTACGACTATTTACTATTTTTTTCCGATTACGATCGCTTCTGAAATTTACACTACTGGCCATTAAAATTGCTACACCACGAAGATGACGCGCTACAGACGCGAAATTTAACCGACGGGAAAAAGATGCTGTGATATGCAAATGATTAGCTTTTCAGAGCATTCACATAGGGTTGGCGCTGGTGGCGACACCTACAACGTGCTGACACGAGGAAAGTTTCCAATCGATTTCTCATACACAAACATCAGTTGACCGGCGTTGCCTGGAGAAACGTTGTTGTGATGCCTTGTGTAAGGAGGAGAAATGCGCCCCATCACGTTTCCGACTTTGATAAAGGTCGGATTGTAGCCTATCGCGATTGCGGTTTATAGTGTCGCGACATTGCTGCTGGCGTTGCTCGAGATCCAATGACTGTTAGCAGAATATGGAATCGGTGGGTTCAGGAGGGTCATACGGAACGCCGTGCTGGATCTCAACGGCCTCTTATCACTAGCAGTCGAGATGACAGGCATCTTATCCGCATGGCTGTAACGGATCGTGCAGCCACGTCTCGATCCCTGAGTCAACAGGTGGGGACGTTTGCAGCAGCATGGACTATCAGCTCGGAGACCATGGCTGCTGTTACCCAATGGCGCCTGCGATGGTGTACTCAACGACGAACCTGGGTACACGAATGGCAAAACGTCATTTTTTCCGATGAATCCGGGTTCTATTTACAGCATCATGATGGTCGCATCCGTGTTTGGCGGCATCGCGGTGAACGCACATTGGAAGCGTGTATTAGTCATCGCCATACTGGCTATCACCCGACGTGATGGTATGGGGTGCCATTGGTTACACGTCTCGGTCACCTCTTGTTCGCATTGACGGCACTTTGAACAGTGGACGTTAAATTTCAGATGTGTTACGACCCGTGGCTCTACCCTTCATTCGATCCCTGCGAAACCCTACATTTCAGCAGGATAATGCACTGCCGCATGTTACAGGTCCTGTACGGGCCTTTCTGGATACAGAAAATGTTCGACTGCTGCCCTGGCCAGCACATTCTCCAAATATCTCACTAATTGAAAACGTCTGGTCAATGGTGGCCGAGGAACTGGCTCGTCACAATACGCCAGTCACTACTCTTGATGAACTGTGGTATCGTGTTGAAGCTTCATGGGCCGCTATACCTGTACACACTATCCAAGCTGTGTTTGACTCAATGCCCAGGCGTATCAATGCCGTTATTACGGCCAGAGGTGGTTGTTCTGGGTACTGATTTCTCAGTATGTATGTACTCAAATTGCGTGAAAATGTAATCACATGTCAGTTTTAGTAAAATATATTTGTCCAATGAATACGCGTTTATCATCTGCATTTCTTCTTGGTGTAGCAATTTTACTGGCCACTAGTGTAGTTTTTACCCACTACATTGCAATTCAGAAGCCATAACACGCACCTCAGTAAAACAGTATATGCTTCTTATGGCTGTTTCATATACTCATTGTCACCGGTGGTGTCGACCTTCTAAAATTTATGTCACTGTGAAAAGTATTGATGTTTCGCAGTGTGCATCGCGTAAAGTAATCTTACTGGCACGAATCCTGTGTGATCTCATGTGACGAAGGCTACCTCATTCTTGGGTGTTTTATTTTACATACCATGTGTGCCCCTCTAAGCTCCGTGGTTATATCACTAAATCATTTTCCACAGAGCTCTGTGTGAGAGACGAACTTTTTTCTCGTTTTGTTTCCAAAAACAAAATGCACAGTGAGAAAGGGCAGAACACTTTCCCACGCTGGCGCTCTTTAACAAGTCGCCTGATGGGAGGCCCGTGCGAAAATCCTTGCAAGCGCCTGAGAACGTCAAAATTGCCCTTCCTGCCTCGCCGGTGACTGCTGTCCTCTGGCACACGTGAAGGGCACCAGGCCAGGCGACACCACAGCCCTGTGGGAATCGACGACCTGAACGTCTGCTGTTCAGGAGATTCACAACGAGCCTAGATATTCCTGTGAGTACGTTATCGCTCATTTTGGTTTCAGAGAAACGGGAAACAAGTTACTGCGTAGACCCAAAGGCAGGAGAAATTTTGGCGAAGTCACGGCAAAGTCAGACACGCACTATCAATTTAACACCATCAGTTTGTTGGACTGTGAGCTGTTGTGTGACAAATCCCACTAGAAAAACGTACTACAGTAACAACGAAAAGTTTTAATTCTACTTGCTTTGAAATCCAAGTGTACGTCCAACTGATTTAAAGCCATGTACAGGGTGTTACAAAAAGGTACGGCCAAACTTTCGGGAAACATTCCTCACACACAAAGAAAATATGTTATGTGGACATGTGTCCAGAAACGCTTACTTTCCATGTTAGTGCTCATTTTATTATTTCTCTTCAAATCACATTAATCATGGAATGGAAACACACAGCAACAGAACGTACCAGCGTGACTTCAAACACTTTGTTACAGGAAATGTTCAAAATGTCCTCCGTTAGCGAGGATACATGCATCCACGCTCCGTCGTATGGAATCCCTGATGCGCTGATGCAGCCCTGGAGAATGGCGTATTGTATCACCGCCATACACAATACGAGCACGAAGAGTCTCTACATTTGGTACCGGGGTTGCATAGACAAGAGCTTTCAAATGCCTCCATAAATGAAAGTCAAGAGGGTTGAGGTCAGGAGAGCGTGGAGACCATGGAATTGGTCCGCCTCTACCGATCCATCGGTCACCGAATCTGTTGTTGAGAAGCGTACGAACACTTCGACTGAAACGTGCAGGAGCTCCATCGTGCATGAACCACATGTTGTGTCGAACTTGTAAAGGCACATGTTCTAGCAGCATAGGTAGAGTATCCCGTATGAAATCATGATAACGTGCTCCATTGAGCGTAGGTGGAAGAACATGGGGCCCAATCAAGACATCACCAACAATGCCTGCCCTAACGTTCACAGATAATCTGTGTTGATGACGTGATTGCACAATTGCGTGCGGATTCTCGTCAGCCCACACATGTTGATTGTGAAAATTTACAATTTGATCACGTTGGAATGAAGCCTCATCCGTAAAGAGAACATTTGCACTCAAATGAGGATTGACACATTGTTGGATGAACCATTCGCAGAAGTGTACCCGTGGAGGCCAATCAGCTGCTGATAGTGCCTGCACACGCACTACATGGTACGGAAACAACTGGTTCTCCCGTAGCACTCTCCATACAGTGACGTGGTCAACTTTAACTTGTACAGCAGCAACTTCTCTGACGCTGACATTAGGGTTATCGTCAACTGCACGAAGAATTGCCTCGTCCACTGCAGGTGTCCTCGTCGTTCTAGGTCTTCCCCAGTCGCGAGTCATAGGCTGGAATGTTCCGTGCTCCCTAAGACGCCGATCAGTTGCTTCGAACGTCTTCCTGTCGGGACACCTTCGTTCTGGAAATCTGTCTCGATACAAACGTACCGCGCCACGGCTATTGCCCCGTGCTAATCCATACATCAAATGGGCATCTGCCAACTCCGCATTTGTAAACATTGCACTGACTGCAAAACCACGTTCGTGATGAACACTAACCTGTTGATGCTACGTACTGATGTGCTTGTTGCTAGTACTGTAGATCAATGAGTCGCATGTCAACACAAGCACCGAAGAAGTACAGTACATACTGACGAAACTAAAATGAGCTCTAAAATGGAAATTAAGCGTTTCCGGACACATGTCCACATAACATATTTTCTTTATTTGTGTGTGATGAATGTTTCCTGAAAGTTTGGCCGTACCTTTTTGTAACACCCTGTATATCTCCAGTATTGGAATTGTATAGGGTAGTCGGAAACAGTCTGAAAAAGTTTTAAGGGCTTTGTAGGGCAGGTTGTGCTGGAAAGTAATTACTGAAGAAAAATTCCATAAGTTGCGTCTTTTCCGAGTTAATTAACATTGAAGTTAGCCAATTAGGCAGATGCGCGCCATAATTCACGCAGCCTGCCCGATACAATTAGTGTCAGCTATTCTCATAGCTTAGAGGATGGCCCAGGAGGCTGCTCAGCCTTTGGCTCGGATTCGGTCCTTACTATCGCCCCACGTTCAATTTTTGTATAGTTCTCTTGTTCGGTTTCTGGAAATCAAACGAGGACACGTTTGGAGATGCCATATCTGGGGGGGGGGGGGGGGGGGGGCGCCTTGAATTTGCATGCACAACGGCGGCGCAACGAATCGGATATTTTTATTGATAATTATTCCTCTGCATAACCTACTGTGGAACAGCCTTTTACTAGTTTTTCAAACCGTTTCTGACCAATATGTAGACCTTATTTTAGGATGCTGTCAAATATTACATCTTTTCGCCAGTGACACACAAGATTTCGTGACAGAATCGACTACCTTAAATCATTGATTGTGCCAACACAGAATGTTTAACAACTGAAGTGACGCCTGAAAACTTGCATAAATCAGCTTTTAACATTCACTGGATTTCCTTTGTTGCATTGAGGCGTGGACGCTGAAACCAACCAAATGCCGTACACAATTCAGGTGGCCGAAGTTACGGATATCAGCCACTAACCCATCTCGTTTAATCAGAATACGTCTCACTCTGACCTCATTTTTCCCCTTCTCTGCGGAAGTGCTGAGACCTTGCCTTAGGTGAATCTTTCATTATCTTATGGTACCAGCTATAGTTCTATTAATTGAAGAGAAAGTAAAAAGTGCAAAGAAGTGGAACTAAGACCACTTGCAACCGCTCCCCTTGCCTCTCCACATCTCAATATAAAATCTTTAGTATCACAAACAATTTTTATAAATTTTACTGTCTTGTAGACTGGAGATTACTGTATGATTTCTATTCGTCTCTGTTTGCCACATATACACAGTATTTTAACTTGCTCTGTGCATAGGGAGCAAGCTTACATACAGCAACATGGCTAAGAAAGACATCCAGTTAATTGAAAACTTTGTGTTCATCTACTGCTTATGAAAGGGTCAAGAGGCGTACAAAAAGAATACGACACACAAAAGCACTGATGCTGTCTAAGATGAATATGTGGAGTATTCTTATCCATATGGTAAACATATTTCAGGAACAATTTATGAAGAACGGTTGCGAATATTAATAATAATTTCATTCTGATAATGGAAATATCAACCTTTTTTGCACTTTTAAAAAAGCCAGAATGTACTTAATTTTGAGAACCGAGTTGTGACGACAGGCTGCTCATCAATATAATTAACAACGCTACACATTATCGTCCATTTGGGTTAGTTTATACATTTATAGGGGAGAAACAAACAGAACTCACAATAATTACCACACAAGCTATATCTACATCTGACAACTATTACTCAAGGTGGTACAGTCAGTCAAAACCAGTAAGCTAACTGAATAAATATGGGAGAAAGTGGAGAATAACTGCACAGAAACTACGTAAATATCACTTCTAACTAATTGTGTTGTAAGAGACGTCCACAGTTCTTTGACTCGCAATGATCACTATCGGATCTCCCGACCCACCTCTCAACGAAAATTTACTGCACCTCTGAGCTTGCTACTTCCTGACAAATACAGTACACAAAGATATTACGTACGAGCTACCTACCATGAGAGCTTAACACAAAGAAGGCTTCAATTCACAGATGTATGAGTACTGAAGCCTGAAAGAAATGTACTGTACAAGACCTGGACGACATTGCTCCATAGGTCAGTTTGTCAAATATTAAGTCAACGAACTAACCTGTAGTACGGCAAGGGGAAATGTTTTCGTCGTTAATTAGAATGAAATTCTGCATTTACCACGGTTGTACATAACGTAAAAATAAGGTTTATTAAGTGTCAACTTGACCTGCAGATTACTGTTACTTGTATGGATTATTAAAATAGACCTCCCCGTGTTCAGTTGAGACGGATAAATTTTCACAGAAAGCATCATAAAACCCTTTGTTTAGAACGACTTATAATCGACGGAGCCTGTCTGAAGTTGGTGAAGACTTTTTAGAAGAGCGTGGCTTCGCTTTCGACAGTTAATAAATCGAATTATATCATCCACGTGGAGGACGTTCCTAAGCCACAGCTAGAAATGAGAACACCGAGAAAGAGAACAATAATCTACTGACCTATTAAAGGAGTATGGCAGGGCTGACATCACAGTCATAGAAAAGAAATGATAAAGTACATTTTGCATAAGGAAATAACTCTGAGAAAAAATGTTCTACATGGGTGCCGTATGGATTGAGTGCTGTCCATTGGCACATGTGGAAACGAACTTCTCCTCAAGGTTCTCGCTATTTTATGAAAAATATCGCTAATATGGGGATTTTTTTACTGAAAACGAGATGTGAGTGCACTGCTTAACGCAAGAGACGAAATAACAATTACAATAGTTCTAAAACGCACTACAAACATGGAAAAACTTGACACAAAGTGCATTCATTTTCCTAACACGCTATCAGACCAAGGGATTTTTTCCTTGCTCTCGTAAGATCTGTGGTGTTAAAAAAGCAACTGGAAGATAGAAAACATGTCACCATGATACAGAGGTCCTGAATGTATTCGAAGAACAGTACTTCTAAGGCAACTCCCAACGATTAGCAGTTAGTGATGCCGACCTACAGTAATGACGTCTTTCCAGTATTATACCAGCAGCAGATTGTAAGCAGAGATATAGCAGTCATCTACCCATACGTGGCCCTCACTGTAGCACAAGATAAGAATTTTCCAATAATCTGACTACTAGCCAATAACCTGACTACTAGCAATTCTTATGCATCCATTATAGACTGAGTCTATGACAATTCACGTACTAATTCGGCATTCATTTTGAACTATTTCAAGGCTCTAGGCCAGTGGGTTGTAGGTTTTTCCGTTGACACACCAATGCATTGTATTCCAACACGATACTTCGCAGGTACACAAGTATCATGGTAGGCAAGCAGTCATGGGAACACGGCAGACTTGCCATCAATTCGACGCAGAGTCCCTCAGGAACTAAGCTGACAAAGTCTTCCCGTATGCAGCAACATTTTACAGTGGACCTGGATCCAATGAACGTATTAAACACATACCTGTATCGATTGCTTGTGCACGTGACGTTCTTACAACATGAGTCTACCTCATGATCTGTTCGTGTCTCTCTAAAAGCAATAACACCGAGGGCCGCATAGTGTTTCCTCAGCTACGTGACTGGCATGCACGTTAGAGATAGGGGGCCATTAACCAAACGACGGACACACACACACACACACACACACACACACACACACACACACAGTGAATTGCTGCTGCCGCGGTCTAACCAGTAGCACTTTGTTATTCCCAAAGCTCCAGATGGCCTCTTCGATACGCGTTCGCGCCAGAAGAAACTGAGCCGCCAAATAGACGAACAAGAAAGACGGTGTACTTCTGAGTAATCACAGAGCTCGGTAATGGCGAACAATATTTGCAGTACCACATGGCAGGACTTAAGTTCTGTAGTCGCGTCAGAACTGTGGTAGCTGAGAGAAATATAAAGTGCAGACTTTATGAGGAAAGCGGGAATGTGTTAGACACGAAGAAGGTACACGCGAACATAAAATGCACATAAAAAACTAAACTACCAATTTAACGTAGACCTGAACTGCGATAAAACCCATTAAGCTAGCACAGGTGGCGGGCGATAGGATACGGACGACAGTATTTGACATGCGGACGTGTAGATTCCTCCAGTGCGAAATTTAAGTTCGAATAATTCTGCCTTACCTTAGACAAGTAGCCGACGAAATAGTTTTAGTTTGTCATGAAACTTATTGTAAAGAAAACATTAAAAATACAGCAGATTGAAACGCTTGTGTGATAGCATGAGAACAAAATAGGGTAAAAAAATATAAAAGAGAGCTGTGTAGCAGCAATAATAATGATATAGACTAGAAACTTTTCTTTTCATTGCTGTACATTTATTACAGTATTTGTGAATATGTTCGTCCTTCATTTTCTCTTATTTATTCTGTGTTAATGATGTGTAAGTATGTGATATGTCTTGAACTTTTAGTACCAGTCTAACTCATCCTCTCTGGCATCTGCAACTTCGTTTCCCAAAAAATCGAGAGGAAAATACTCTGAGCTAACGAAATAAGTAAAAGGAACGACACAAGACAAATTTAGTGGTGATGGAGTACTATATATATAGAAACAGTAGCATTAAAGATGTAGATTGTTCAGTGAAATACTAGCAAACCAGCGTATCTAAAATGCGTAATTGTCATTGCAACAATTTTAGTCCTATTTTCGCGTGGTCGTACCGATTCCATTTGACACATAATCAAATTCAATTTCATTGCATCACCCTGTACGGTCGTATTTTGGGTTATGGCTCCAGAGCAAGCGCCGACAGATAGACAAACTGACGGGAAAACAGCTCACAACCGTGAGTAAAATCACAAATGTCTGCGAGGAGAAACAATTGCAAGGGTGTAGAAGAATTTCATACATTCCGTCACGTCAAAAAGTACTTCACATTATTAAGTTCACGTACCCATGCTGGCAAGGAAAAACAAGGAGCTGTGAGAAACGATAGAAAAAAGTTCCTATTTTATAGAAGTAGCTTGCAACCAAACGAGTACCATCTGAAATTGACATAAAAACTTTCAAAATCTCTCAAGGATAATAAATTCGAAAAACTAAATACGGACTGGATTCTGTAATGTCTTTCTTAGGAAGTTGTCTATCAGTCTCGTTGTTCGAGAATCTCGTGTGGGTGAAACGGAAAGGAAGGGAGGAACACTAGGAGTTGACGTCTGGCGACGAAGGGGGGAGGGGGGGGGATGGTTAGACAGGGAGGGCGAAATGAGGAAGGCCAAGTCATTGAACATTTGATGGGAGGGACTGTGGCACAGAACAACACACAAGTGGATGAAGTTCACGTTAATTCCGCACCATCGTTGAAGACCAGAATTTAAACGTGATCGGACAAGCACCGAAGACGAAGCACTCTCCGGCCGTCCAGTTGAGATCACCACAACGGAAACCATTGACAAAATCCGTGATACGGTAATGCAAGACGGCTGAGTAAAAATTCTCGAGACTGATGAGACCGCGGGCATCTCAACTGAGCGAGTCCATTACATCCCGCGCGGAGAATACCGCCTACTAAGGAGTTTTTTGCGAGGTGGGTGCCGCGATTGCTCACAATCGACCAAAAACACATCAGGCACAACAGTTCAGCACAACGTCTGGCGATGTTTAATCGCAACTCGCGAGACTTTTTGCAGCGATTTGTGGCTGTCATGAAACCTCAATCCATCGTTACACACCAGAAGGCAAAAATCATTGTGTCAGCTTGTCAGGTGATGGTCACTGCGAAAGTACATGAATTGGGCTTCGGAGTGGTTCCTCATCCACGCTATTCCCAACACTTAAGCCCCAAGTGACTCCGTCCTACTTCCTAACCTGAAACTTTGGCTTCCTGGGAAGAAATTTTCATAAAATGCCGTGAACGAGTATTTTGCGAAGTTTGACAGATCCTATTGTCCCGATGGGATGAAAATTCTGGATAATCGCTGGACTAAGTGTATGTCCCCCCAAAAGAGACTAGGTCAAAAAGCAAGGTAACTTGTTTACGATACAAACCTTTTTTCTTTCTTTTTTACAAGACTCAACAAACTACTCTTGTACAGGGAAATAAATGTGCGCTTTTTTTTTTTCAAAAGAGCAGTCCCCTCACTCACCTTAATCGATTCAGATGAACCTAAATCGGGATGGCCGGATAGAAAAATCCCTCTCCTTTTCAACGTGATTCTTTTGTCTGACCCACTGCGCCCCCTCACTCGGTGGGAAAATCACGTCAGAGCGCATCGTGGAAGTGCCCGAAGTAGAAAACAGGTGTCCGGTTTTGTTTTTTAAGATAAAGTATGTCACGTCGGTAACGAAAGTGAGCAAGTGCGGTGTGGCTGCGCTACCTCTTCTTTCTCCGAGTAAGCAGTCAACAGCCTCGAACAGCCCCGCCCCACTTTCCCTCCATTCCACCGTTCCCTCCCCCCTCCCCTCACCAACCTTCACCTAAGCGCAGCTGAAGAGACGTTGACGCCCCGTGAAGCAAAAGCAGCCACTTCTGCGTGCGGCAAGAGCGCATCTTGCACAGCGAGAAGGTTCTGCGACGATATCCCCCCCCCCCCCCTCTCTCTCTCTCTCTCTCTCTCTCTCACACACACACACTCACACACACACACACACACACACACACACACACACACACACACACACACACACACACAGAGAGAGAGAGAGAGAGAGAGAGAGAGAGAGAGAGAGAGAGAGAGAGAGGGGGGGGGGCGGCTGGGCTTTTGTGAGGGCTGTAGCAGGGGCAGCAGAGGGTGGTACTCCGGCTGATCACAACACAGACTGCTGCTCGCACAGGCTTTAAGGGACACTGAAATAGGTATGCTATAATAGCCTTGAGGGAGGGGCGGGGGGTGCTTCCATCCGATTAACAGGTAGTCCGTATGGTCGTACGACTACGGCCGACCGATGCTCGTCCATTGCGGCCGAGGAACATCAGACACACGGCCGGGGGCCACTCAGTCGCGAGGCAAAGCAACAGACCTGAATACTTACGTGATGAAACAATTCCCAACGTCGAAACTTGGACCAATGCAAACTACTTTCAGCAGGTGTCTTTCCAAGACTCAACAAGTGATAGAATATGCTTTTGGAGTAAAAACTAGTTAATGGAGATTGCTAAAAAAAAAAGCATTGAAAACGATACGCCTGACAACGTTGACATTGTACTCTAATATACTGTATATGTTCGTTATTCAACACGAAACTGACAAGGAAGGGGAAGGACCAGCAGCTGTATTCACTTTCCAGCTAACACAGTCGATAAAAAGATGCGCTTCTGTCGGCGAGAACTGTGGTGTCAGTGCAGTGCAGTGCATTCCATTTCATTCGAGAAAAACTTATGACTTTTTTTGCTCGGGGAAAGCGTACGAATGAACGCAGTTTGATTACTTTAGAGGATACTAGTTATATAGCGTGAACTTGTGGTTTAAGGCGTTCTTTTCAATTTTGATTTTAAATATAGTTTCTAGAATTTTTGAACAGTCTTACTGCATTTACACAGTGCGTCACCTAACAAACATTCAATAAATCTGATCGCACAGAATTATGTTTTTATTTGCTAAATTGTCACAAGCGTTTCCACTTACCTTCCACACACACGCGCCTGTCCAATTTTCAGGCAACTTCCTCACTAAGTCGTGGTGGTGATACGTCTTGTCTTGCATGTTCCGGACCTGTTCTCATTCATAGACTGACAAGGTTCTTTACGTCCGTAGTTAGTAATTAAGAGCGAAACACACCCAGACAAAAGCAACAGGTGCTCGCTTACGCCGAGTATGTCCGACAACGTCCGATCAATCCTATTTTTACTGGGATTCGTCCGTCAGCCGGCCGTCTGCAGTGGACGCGTGCCAATGCCACAAGATGTGAGATTCGTCGGCAGCGTGCGGGTTTACACGGCCGTTCAACTAGTCGGACCAATACGGTTCCAACGGACAGTCAGCCAAATCCATGCAGATACCGTTAACCGGGGGACTGAAAGGGTGTATGTGAATACCGAAAGTTCGAAATGACGTATAACTGCCAGAGACCGATTATGCTTCGAGAGATGTTAGCAGAACTACTGATGAATGTGGGACCTCTTAAGCGAACTTAAGCTGTGGAAAATCCTTACCAAATGAAGTAGGAAACAATTGTTTATTAATTACAATAATATGCAACTAAAGTGTTTCCGAGCAAGTTCCTCTCGTTTCGGGGTACAAAACACGAGGGAGGGCTCTTCGATGTTTTCTGTTCATCTCCTGACGGCTTCAGCTCTGACGACATGTCGAGGCTGAGATGTTTAAGTCTCGTTAACAAGATACTGAGGTATATAGTGACAAAACAAAACTTACATAAATTTTACTGGAATAAGGCTGTTAGACATTACGAAGTTGGCACCTGACTAATACCAGTTGATGAAAAGTTGAAGAGGGGGATGAACTAGTCCTGTAAGACGGAGGAGAATTGGGACGAAATCAACTGTAGATGAGGAAAACAGGAGTCTTTTCTGAGGATTTCTGGCAGTGAGAGATACGTACATATGGGTTAAATTTTGTTTGCACATAAAGTCGCGAATTCAAGTTTCTGGCGGGATCGTGCATTACGCATTGTCCAAGTAATGCGTGCGCCCTTGGGATTGTGATTTCCTGGAGCCAGAGACTGGCATTGGCAGCGCCGAAGGCCCCGCGCGGTTTTCTCTTCCCAGTAGGCTATTGCGTGGCGCGTGTGTGTAGCGTGCGAAATACCTTCCAGCAGCTGCAGCACAGCACAGCTCGAGGCCGCGACAGCAGTCGCTCGGGCGTTAGCCGAGCAGCCGTCCCGGTCAACACTTCCCGGTTGTTTCACCCCTTTAACAGTCATTTATTTACAGCCGCGGTGTATTTATAACAACACATTATGCTTAGGAGTTCAACAATGCTTTTCCTTTTGCTGTGGAAATAATCGGCAGGACAATGTTAGTATATACGATTGTAAATTGTAGTGCCTGCTGACGCATGGTTGACGACTTTTGGACGTTTGGGACTGGCCGTGAGTCGTACACGGATAGACAAACCCTAAGGCGACCGCTCGCGGTAAGCGGGAAATCCGGTTTTAAGTCCTGGTCCCACACATCTTTTCACCGTCGTCATTCCATTCTACAGGTTGGTAGTCCTTATTCGCAGCTGCGAATTCATCTGACGTTTGATGTGTAATGTTAGTGTAGGCTGCGGCCAAGCAATTCCTTTCTACTACAGTAAAACTAGTCTGCAATCAAATACTTCGATGATAATTGGAAACCTATACATTAAAATTCAAAGAACAGATTAAGCGATTTTTCTTTCTTTTTGAAGTAGTAGCTTCTATGCTTCTCTTCTTAAAAGCCTCCTATCAATTCTGAATTTTATCCGAGTTCGCTAACGGACGCCAGTACGACGGCGCTTCGAACACTGATGATGGAGGACATCACTACCATGAAATGTTTCCTTTTGAACTAAGAATGAAAGATCAGTCACAATGTCTAGTTATTTAGTCTAATGTGGTATCGTTAGAATTGTGACATCGTGATAGAAATTTATCGATGATTAGCGATACTGAAATGGCCTGTAGCTAGAACAAAACAAAGAAAAATTCTCTCTTGCTTTTATGTAAGAGCGCGATCTCACTTTTGTTTCGGCTTTTCTCCGGGAGTCTGTCGTACGGAACAGACATACTACGGAAGTTGTGTTTAAAATATATCGTTTGCAGATTAAAATAATTAAATGTGATATCAGTTTAGAACTACTGTCATTATTTGGACTCTACTTACTCCCAGTTCGGGTATTTACAAGACTTCCTATTATGCAATATTCTACAGGCTGGCGAAGTCGGTAGATCATTGTGAAGGGACGTAATGAGCGAACGCATATTGCGCCCAGTCATTAATGGGTCTGTGCTAACAGCAGTCAGTAGTCCTGAGATTAAATGCCGATCGTTTTAATGTATCTTGTAGTCATTTCATGCAAAAGCTGCTACAAATGATTGGGACATTAACATCCGGTCGTTGCCCATGTCAGACACCGGCCCCAGTTTTAATAGACAGATGGTTCACCGTCTTAAAATGATGTGTTATCCTTCTTTGAAATAAAAAGGATAAAGTAAAAGTAAAATACAATGAGACGAATAACGCGTCAACCACCACCACCACCACCACCACCACCACCACCACCACCACCACCAGTCGTCTGGCAAGGGAGGGAGACGCGGTGACGGTTGGTTCCCGATCTTCAAGCCCTGTGCCGACGTTTTTTGTCAACCCTCAGACTTCTCCACTGTCTCTCTTGGCATGTGACATGGCACATAGTTAGTTATATGCTGGTCGATTACTAATACTGTATTAAGATTAGAGACCTCCTGGGTTCTTCGAAAAGAACTGTCAAAAGCACACAATACAAAACCACTTGGTCCACTCTTAGTTTCTTGATAGGAAAATTCCTTCACTGCTTCGGCTACTGCGTTTTTCCCAGTTTTAAAGTTACTTGTCTCCCCTCTCATCACTCTCCACTCCTTCAGGATTGTTTATCATTAACGTGAAGTATGTTGCTCTTTCCGGGAATCAGGACTTCCTTCGTAGCTAATGGCTCAAATAAATGGAGAAATATTAAATAATCTTAATTTCCAACTTTCTTTTTTTCTTTCTCCACAGCAATGAAAATTTATATAAAAATATAAAATAAATAAACAAATTTATTTTTTCGCACTTTTTATAATTTTTATCCCTTATAGATTTTTAAGTGAATGCAATGTCTTTCACTTTTAACTTACATTGATTCATGTATTGGTTTTGCTGTTGAGATTTACACAAGTTGGTTAAATGGTTTTTCTTCCGCCATAATTAGTTCTCATTCTTGACCGTGTGTTATGATTCTTAATCGCACTTCCTCTTCTAATGCAGGAAGCTACAGTGACATGACATTGGGATAATGCGGGGAAGAAAAGAAAACTTTCGTGGTTTTGCACAAAAACGAACTCTCAGACTTCATATTTTCATAAAATTATTGTTCAGACAACATACTGTATCACAAGCAATACATCTTCTCGCCATGAGAACTAAAGACAGAGTCTACCTGACAACTGTAAAAAAAAAAAAACAGTTTCCATCATTTGCCTTTCGCCTTCCGGCGTAGCAAAATCTCTCTTTGCCGACGCTTGCACTGGCCGCGCTAGTGTTTATTGTCCTTGGTAATACCTTTTATCCTAGCGTGTCGGGGCTTTTCCTTTATGTACCTATACAAGGTGCACGTAATTTGCGCCACATGTGACTCCTACTACAGCATTCTCAAATAAGCGTGAGCTGGGACTGAGGAACGCATTTCTTCCGCTTATGACACGTAACCGTGACTCATAGCGTGACACAGATGCGAGCTGAAAGGCTCCCAGTTAAAAAAACATACGCTGTCAGGAGACGTATTAAGTCACTGGACTGACTGTACGTTCTGAGACAATCGAACGGTGCCATTGCACTGGGAATTAACAGGTACGCAACGATGCACTTAAGAAATCAGTTGACCTGCAACATGTGATGCGATCATTTATAAGTGACTACGCCGGCAATGTGAGACGCAACAGATATTTTGACCCAGCACTGTAGAGCACACCGTGATGCCGAGTGACCCGATCGAATAGAACTATGCAAATGGCTCTGAGCACTATGGGACTTAACATCTATGGTCATCAGTCCCCTAGAACTTAGAACTACTTAAACCTAACTAACCTAAGGACAGCACACGACACCCAGTCATCACGAGGCAGAGAAAATCCCTGACCCCGCCGGGAACCCAACCCGGGCGCGGGAAGCGAGAACGCTACCGCACGACCATAAGCTGCGGACGAATAGAAATATGCGTTAGACGGCGCTCCTTGGTTTTTCGGGAAAAGCAATGCCACACCTGAACGATCCTCGTCGGCTGTCTCTCAGCTTAACGTAGAAAATAGGCGCACATTCAGTTGGAGGAGTGTTTCCTGGGGGCGGCAAAGAAGCAACCTGAATCTGTAAGCCGATTTGACACCAAGGTACAAATTCGCTAAGAAATTGAAGTTTGGCATATACAGACAACAATGCTTAAAACAATACCACAGCAGCGAGCACAGTCAGTAAATTAATCGCAACTGGATGATCGCGAAGTCTGACTTAGCCAATATGAAACAGATAAGAAGTAGCGTTAAGTGTCAATGATTCCACGTAATTCAGGACGTAAAAACACATGTATTCAGGACATAAGAGGACGCATATAGTAAAGAAGCCTTGCAGCCGTAAGACGACACTTCATTTGCTCCAAAGAGTTCATTGATATCTCTCAACAGATACTGTCTGATGTTTTTCTTTGTGCCGAGAGGTGACGTGTGTCGAACACCATTTGCTATAAATAAGACGTGATGCAGAACGAACAATATGCGAGTGACAGTACACCAATTCAGTGAATTTAAAAAGATCAAATAAAAAACGATATCTAAGGCTCGCATGGATACCTTCCATGGATAACATGACAGTCTGCAGATGTTATTTCTTAACCATGTAGTAGGATATTTTTATGTTTACAGTTTGGTGAAGTGTACAACGTGAGATTTATACACATTAATAATATTTTGTTTGGAAAAGTTGATACTAAACTGATGCTTTTTTGTTATCTAACGGTATGTTGCCAAACTTTTAATCGAAAAACACTTCCTCTCCGATAAACGCAGTATCGAGTACTTTGTGAGATCGAAAGTAACAGAACCCGCTAAATCGTTAACGTACTTCACGCAGAACAGTTACCTTACATACATTCTCCGTGGTTCACCAGATACTACTGCTGTGTTATGTTCCGATGACTCTCTACAAACTAACTGGCGAGAAATTGTCAATCGAGTTGTAAACCCGGCAGCATATCCTACACTGTCTTATTCTCTTCAGCCGACGCCTGTACAGTACTAAATAAATAAGTTATAACTGTAGAAAAACCGAATTCGCCTAGTTACTTATGTCCACGGATCTTTATCATGATTGGTGTTTTCGGAAACTACGCTGGTCGTTTTGTTGTACACATGCCGTTAGCTTGGAACTCTGTGCGGTATTTTACAAAGATCGAGGTACCAAAAAAAATTCGCAACAGGCATCGATACCACAGACATTAGCGACGTCTCGCTGCAATCCACAACGACGAATGAAGGCACTCCCTCTTTCTCAGCACCGCAACGCCATCGTACAGAGCTCAGTGTGGAACCGAGCATCGACTCGGTCGGCGTCAGTTCGTCATCTCCGGTGAAGCAGTCAGCGTCATCTAGTTAGGGCAACAGTCCTATTCCACTCTTAGGTGGAACAGTGCTTTCATAAATGTTGAACTTGTACTTCAAGAGAAATGTTCGTAATTGTGTGCATCAAGTAATATGAATGTGCAGATACAGTTGCAAATATTCCACTCATTCTTGTGGCATAGGTTGTAGTAAGGTAAGCAAACATTTTTATCATTATTTCAGTAAATTGAACTACTGTTTGATACTGTAGTTCCTATCAGCCGTCTCCTAGAGCAATCAAAAAACACTCAGTAATGCCTGAACGACTGTGGTGTCTTTACTCATTACACTTTGTGATTTAACACGCCGGTTATCTCTCCTCCGTCCCAGTCACTGCAAGCATTTCCCTGAACAGTGGATCTGAGTTAGAATTTCGTTATGCGTACATGCAACTCTTGCCAGTTCGCTACACAGCGTGACTGACTGTGCTACAACCCGTGACTACATTTAATGTGATTTCCAGTATCACAGATATCAGCAATTACAAATTATTGCAAATGCTGAAGCTTCCAATAACAGTATTTTTCGACGTAAAACTGCAGAAGATTACTACCAATTAAAAAAATTTTTTGTTGCATCTTTTTCTGGTTTCTTCCTTTCAGAATAGAACCTATAGCTGTTACTGAAGATTATAACAGGCACCGGGAAACTGTTGCGTCTGATTTTCATCCGACTTATTTTACAGCAATGTAACGACACTTCACAATGAGGTCTCACGAAGACGCAGCGAGGGCCGCCTGCACTCGGCGACGGCCTACACAGTTCAGTTCCGCAGGCCGGCTCTGGGAGGGGAAACCACGTGGCCGGCCTACTGTGACGGAAGCACGGCTCAGCCTGTACTCGCCTTTCTCCTCGGAGACCGCAGAATCCGACCAACAGAGCGGGCAGACAACTGAAAACTTGCACAGCCAACAGCGGTTTGTACGAGCTCACAGAAATGACTAAGAGTTTATTACAAATCTGTCACAGTCACCTAATCTTAATAGCAACCATCTAAAAGTGGCAAGACATGCGTCATCAGACAGTGACAGTCGATAAATCTCACAATGTACATATACTCAAACTGATTTTGACTTGTATTGTGAGTATATGTATGCTGCGACATTTGTCCATCGTCACTGTGTTATGTGTGTACTGCCAATTTTGGAAGTGTGTCGTTGAGATCGGAAACTGTCAGTGAGCATCAGTAGGTCAGGCTTGGGAATGAACTAGTCGGTCCGAAACTAGTCACATATGTACTGCATCTGTGACGTATGCAATAAACTCTTCATGAAATTGAAGAGTTGCTGCACCTACATCAACAAAATATTGAAATTGTAGAAATGACTGAAGCAGAAACCTTACTACCAGCAACTGCTACAATTTTTAGCACACAAGGACAAAGTGAATCACTTTGGATCAGTTATGCGAATGGAGCAGTGTGTGGAAGAGAGTGGCTTTTATCACAAAATAGTTTTTAGAATTGTTTTAGAGTAGTACAATGAACAAACACAACGTGCAAATCGGCGGCACACAGAACCCCGTAAATAACGGCACGCTCATTACTCGCCAAAGCTCAATGTAGTCGACGCCTATTAACTGTTTAACGTCGGGGTCTACAATTTTTTCACAGAAGAGATTATAGAAAAGGTGTATTTGGAGATGCAGCAAATCCGACTCATGCCGTAGCCAGGGACAATAGTCTGGGCTTTATTTACCAACAGTAAGACGCTCTGCTTCACTTTCAACTACATGTTAATGAATCCCTAAAAATACCATGGTCGTGACAACGATACGAAACTCCCACCATGTCCATCTCCCTCCACTCTAAAGTGCCATAGATAGAAGCGACGTTTGCCTCAAACTTTATGAGAGAAACTCGAACGTCTCTGCCACCTTTGACTGTGGCTCTACCGAGACAACGAGCTTCCATCAACAGGAACTTCGGAACATACTGATACGAAAATTTTCTTTGGTCCTGGATATAATGTGAAATTAATCTGCTTGAACTTGGAATCGGTATGTGACAAAACACTTTAACAACGTTTCTTCAAAAATGGTTCAAATGGCTCTGAGCACTATGGGACTTAACTTCTGTGGTCATCAGTCCCCTAGAACTTAGAACTACTTAAACCTAACTAACCTAAGGACGTCACACACATCCATGCCCGAGGCAGGATTCGAACCTGCGACCGTAGCAGTCCCGCGGTTCCGGACTGCGCGCCTAGAACCACTAGACCACCGCGGCCGGCCAATGTTTCTTATTACCTTTACTGTAAACCTTGTAGACATTATGGAATAACTTATTTTTACGTTTATGAATGCAGTGCCTCATTGTATTACCAGCAACGTGAAAGCAAGTGCTCTAAATTCAGATTACAGTCTCACACACGTATTCCGATCTAGAACAGTCTTTTCTACACTGCTTTAGAATACGAACTTAATTGTGTGTATCACATTACATGCGTGTCATGCCAGTAATTCTAAACTTAACCTGACCATCTGTAAATGAAATTAAATACGAATAATGGAAATTAATAATACACAGAATGGCTTTCTACTCAAACAATCGCAGCATACTACCTGTCACGTACTGTATCTGTGTCTTGCTAGAAAATCCACCTACTGACTGACTTGAAAATTTACAAATGAATAAGCTTTCCTTATACCACCTCACGAAGTTCGTTTACGCTCTACGACTGATTCTTTCCTGCGTAACGGGCAACTCGTCTCTGTTCTGCTTTACAGCATAATACGAAATGACGAACTGCATGTTCCTGGAGCCACTGCGCGGCTAATTGCCTTTTTCTTTACTTTAAGCTGCTTTCAAATGGGATTTTTGCTATCTTCCCCAAAAGCAGCTAGCTGTCCACGCAATAGAGCAAGGTGTGGCAGTACAGTTTTGACAAGATTTACTTTTAAACTATGAGGAGAAACATATAGAAATGTTGGTAAATGAATCAAAACATTACTTTAAATTGAAATTGTATCTGAAGCTCTGTAATGGCACAGAAGTGAATCTTTACTATATAATTATGATCTTTCCTTAGCATTGTCATAAACAGTGAAAACTGATTCAGGCAAACAGTACTAAAGTTATCGGAAATTTACCCTTTGCTTGTATTATAAGGTATCTTTACCTGGAGATGGAGGGTGAAGAATAGTTACTAGACCTCTGAAAACGTCGCCATGTATACCAAATGTAAATATTGTTGATCGTAATGCAATCTTTACACTACAATAACTGGTGAGGAGCACTTGCAGCAAAGAGGAACACTGTTTATGTTACCATTTTCAAAAGTGCACTCACTCCATGAGAGCATCTCAAAAAACTATAGTCTCTCATCAGTTATATTGGGGAGCATCTCAAATATACACTGCTATGACAAGTCATGGGATAGCGACATGCACAGATACAAATGGCGTTGGTATCGCCTACAGAAGGTATAAAAGGGCTGTGCACTGACAGAGGTGTCATTTGTACTCAGGTGATTTATGTGAAAAGGTTTCCTACGTAATAGTGGCCGTACGACGGGTATTACCGGACTTTCAACTCGGAATGGTAGTTGGAGCTAGACGCATAGAACATTGCATTACGGAAATCGTTAGGGAATTCATTATTCCGAGATCCACAGTGCCAAGAATACCAAATTTCAGGCATTACCCCTCACCACGGACAACGCAGTGGTCCACGGCCTTCATTTAACGACCAAGAGCAGCGACGTTTGCGTACTGTTGTCAGTGCGAAAAGACAAGCAATGCTAGGTGAAATAATCACAAATATCTATGTGGATGTATGATGAATCGGTTAGGACAGTGCTGGGGAATATGGTGTTAATGGGCAGACGACCGACGAGAATGCCTTTGCTAATAGCACGACATTGCCTGTAGCGCCTCTCCTGGGATTTAGACGATATCGGTTGGACTCTAGACAGTTGAAAAAGAGTAGCCTGCTCAGCTGAGTCCCGATTTCAGTTGATCAGACCTGCTGGTAGGGTTAGAGTGTGGCTCAGACCCCAGAAGACACGGACCCTAGTTTTTAACAAGGCACTGTGCAAGCTGCTGGTGGCTCTATACTGATGTGGGTTGTATTTATACAGAACGGACTTGGTCCTCGGGTCCACCTGAATCGATCACTGTGTTTAAATGGTTTTGTTTGGGTACCAGGGGATCATTTGCAGCAGCTCATGGACTTCAGGTTCCAAACTACGATGGAATTTTTCTGGATGACAATGCGCAATGTCATCGGTCCACAATAGTTCACGACTGGTTTGAAGAACATTCTGGACACTTTGAGAGAGTGATTTGGCCATCCATCGAACACTGACGGGACATAATCGAGAGGTCATTTCGTGCACAAAATCCTATACTGCAACACTTTCGTAATTATGGTCGGCTATAGAGGCAGCATGGCTCAAAATTTCTGCATTTGGTTTCCTCGGCGTAAATCATCCTCTATTCGACACGTCCTCCGTTACGGTTCCTCAGGCCGGCCGGAGTGGCCGTGCGGTTCTAGGCGCTACAGTCCGGAACCGAGAGACCGCTACGGTCGCAGGTTCGAATCCTGCCTCGGGGATGGATGTGTGTGATGTCCTTAGGTTAGTTAGGTTTAATTAGTTCTAAATTCTAGGCGACTGATGACCTCAAAAGTTAAGTCGCATAGTGCTCAGAGCCATTTGAACCATTTGAACGGTTCCTCAGCCACCGACCACTCTGTGCCCTCTCTCGCAGCAGACTGACTGTGCCGTCATCCGCTCGTAACACAACTTCTGCAGTCAAAGGGAAACAAACCACTCATGTGTTCAGGCATCCAAAAACGCTCATTATGGCAGGTATTTCGAACAAAGCTGCCATTTCTCAACACATATAAATCTTTACAGTGTTGCTACGAGTCTTTTTAGTGACTCCATGATACGTTCAGCCTGATTTTATTTTAGTGCTTCTTCGTACTAATGTACAATTTGGGCCTTAGGCCATTTAAATAACAAAGATAAACATTTGCCCTTTGATCACATACATTGATGAGCGAAAACATTATGACCACCTGCTGAATAGCTTGTTTGTCCGTCTTTAGAACGAAATACATCACCGATTCTTCGTATCAGGGATCCGGCAGTTTGTTGGTATGTTTGTTTACCCACAGGTCATGTAATTGGGATAAATAACAGGCCGCTGATCTGCGTACGTGGCGATGATGCCCGTAGCGACCTCGGATGGGTTCCTTAGGATTTACATCAGACGCATCAACGTGTGTTCACTATAATGCTCCTCAAATGATTGTAGCACGGTTCTGGCTCCCAAACACGGACAATCATACTGCCGAAAAATGGAAACGCCGTCGGGGATGACATAAGCATGAAAGGATGCAGGTGGTTCGCAGCCGTTAGCGTGTCTTCGAGTACTACCACAGGTCCCATGCAAGCGCACGGGAATGTCTCCCATGGCATAATACGGCATCCACCACCCTGCGTTCGTGGCGCGCTGCACGTTTCGAGCCGCCGTTCACATCGATGACGGCGTTTGTGAAGCCAAACGTCGACCTAGAGTAGCGAAAACGCGATTCACCCGAAGAGCCGACATGTTTCCATTGATCGACAGTCGAGTGCCGATGGTCCTGTACAAACTGCAATCAGAATTGACGATATCGTTAGGTCAACATGTCAACAGTGGGGGTGGTCTGCTGTGGCGCTCGATGTTGAACAATGTACGATGAACGGTCTGCCCCGAAACACTTGTGCGTGCACCAGCGCTCTTTCGGCAGAGATGCCACAGATCACCACCTACCCTGCTTTGAAGAGTAGAAAAGCCCCCAAACCCCACGCTGTGTGAATAGTCGTGTGCGTCCAAACATTTAGCGCCTAGTGGTACTTCACTATCCTTCAATCTCTTTCCGTAGACGCTCACGACAGTAGCACGTGAACATTCGACCAGTTTCCACATTTCGAGATACTCGTTTCACAGGACTTCGTCAAAGTCGATTATCTCGATTTCACAATTTGCAGCCCATATCTTCGCTAGGGTAATCCCGCGTCCGTGTCTGTTGCGCTTACAAACTTTTGTTACCGCGTCACGTGTCCGCAACGCCATCAGGCAGCATCCGACGTCGCGGGGGGGGGGGGGGGGGGCAGTGGTCGTAAAGTTCTGACTGATCGGCGTAATAACGCCAATGGCAAATATTGTCTATTCTTCGGAAGATATTGTTACAAATAAAATACGAAAATATTACGAAGCACATCAACGCTTGCCTCACATATATTGTGAAACTGACGGACTGTAAAGCTCCGCAATGTTATGTAAAAAATAAAGCCATTGTAGATTTGTAATAATCGTGCAGAATATGAAATGTTGGTCCATGTCCCTTTCCGGAGAAACATTTGGAAAGAAACTTCATAGAATGCAGGTGTGAAAACGCTCCCGTGGCAGGGCTCGGTTTGGTGGTGACGCCGAGTCTGTGCTGCAGCGCCCTGTGTCCAGGTGGGCGGAGCGGAGGTCTTTCTGAAATCAGACTCCAGACACTGAGCTACAGCGAAGGTCAGCGGGCTGCTAGCGCTATACAGCGTACACTGTGGAGCCGTAGCTGGAGCTGGAGCTGATCTGCAGCCGACTCACCACTGCAGAGGCGGTACAACGCGGAACTGCGGTCAGTGGGGGCCCTGTTATCGCTGTTTACCGTACGATTCTCCTAAAACGTGCCGCGGTGCACAGCCTGAGGGAAAAGGAATTGTGCCGGTTTGTGTGTGTGTGTGTGTGTGTGTGTGTGTGTGTGTGTGTGTGTGAGAGAGAGAGAGAGAGAGAGACCGACGGCCAGAAGTGATTCGGAATGGTTGGCTATGGAATCCTTTCTGAAGCAAGCAGCTCAAAATCCTTTATTACGCATTTGACACGCAAAGGACATCCTCCTTCCTTTGAAGCCTGCTAATTCCCTGCAGACGTTCACTGATGAGATCACGGCAAATGCCGTAATATGATTTCCCAGAAACTTCGCTCTGTGGGAGAGGGGTCAAAATAAGCGAACACGTGTCTCTCCCTATCCATCGGTAATTATTTCCGACAGCCCGATACACTTTTTATTTTATTATGTTTTTTATGTTTCTCGTTTATCTACCCATGTCTGTAGAAGATTACTACACTAATGTGCGAAACAATGAATCAACATACGAATGAAACATAAAAATATGGAATTTAAGTAGATTGTAACCCCTGGAAATGACTATAAGCACATGTGTTATACAATAAATGTTTGACACTTGAAACGTCCTGGCAAATTAAAGCTGTAAGCCGGACCGAGGCTCGAAATCGGGACCTTCGCCTTTCGCGGGCAAGTGCTCCACCATATGAGCTCCCAAGCATTCAAAAGGAAAGGTCCCGAGTTCGAGTCTCGGTCTGGCACACAGTTTTAATCTGCTAGAAAGTTTCATATTAGCGCACACTCCGCTGCAGAGTGAAAATCTCATACTGTTTGACACTTATTTTGAAAGAAACTTGTAACCTTACAATTAATATAACGGCCTTGTATCCCTTATCTCAATATGAAACATTCGAGTACTAACCTTCTACCGACATCGTAGATACATGAAAAAATAAAAACAATTATCGGGGTTTCGAACCCGCGGCGTGTGAGTGTGAAGCTGCGACGCTACCTGCTGTGCTACCACTTCGGACGAACTAATGGCGCGCTAAAAAGCATCTCAGTTAGAAATAAAACTCTGACCGTCGTTTTCTCACAGGCGGTCTAGTATCTACTGATGAGCCGAGACACGTGTTCCCTTATTCTAACTCCTCTTCCACTGGGCGAGCTTCCGGGAAATGGGGGTAAGGCGCTTGCCGCGTTCTCCTCATGAACGTATTTCCCGAAGTCACGTGTCCGATCGGATTAGTAGTGTGAGACAGCTTTTCTCCGAAATTAAATAACAAAGCGTATTTTCAATAATAAACAATATATGTGATGATTTTATTTCGCTATAAATGTATTAATGGAGCTGAATTTAACAGGCATGTTTCCGCACACCGCAGCTGATCTTACGACAGACAACTCAAGTTACCGTTTCTGTAACATCATCACTTCCACATACAGATCGCCCTATATATTCAATAATTCGTAACAGTTTCTAAATCTGTAAATTTTCTATATAAAACCTGCTCTCGTTACAATCATGCAGAGCCATTCAGTTAAAATGGAGAAGCAGTTTATCGATCTAAATAGTTGTATAAATATAACTGTGATTTTATGTTTGACCCTGCTACATGCAAGTGTTAATCTGTGCATGAATGATTGGAACTAAGTCACCTGTCATAGGCTAGAGCGGACATATAGGTTTTGGGAGAGTATAGTTTAGTACTCACTCACTTTGACGAAACAGCAGCAGGTTTGCTGTTGACAGTGACTAATTAGTCATTCGAGCATACTCCAGTGAAATTAAAGCATACAAAAGCTGTACTTCAGACCTCTTTAGGCAATCAGTCAACTTATCAGTCCGCATATTAAATTATTAACCGTTCTAGTAGTACATCACATTTCCAATTTTTCAGTGTACTTCGCGTACTAGTGGAAAACGCCGATTCCGCTCCCATTTCTAACACGTCTGCATTTTGTCTGCTCTTTTAGGAACAACTATGTGATCAAAAGTATCCCGACACCCCCAAACACGTACGATTTTCCTATTAGGAGCATTTTTCTGCCACCTACTGCCAGGTACTCAATATTAGCAACCTCAGCAGTCATTAGATATCGTGAGAGAGCAGATTGGGGACTCTGCGGAACTCATGGGCTTCGAACGTGGTCAAGTGATTCGATGTCAGTTGTGTCGTACGTCTGTACGCGAGATTTCCACACTCCCAAACGTCCCTAGCTCAACTGTTTCCGATGTGATAGTGAAGTGGAAATGTAGAGAGACACGTACAGCATAAAAGCATACAGGCCGACCTCGTATGTTGACTGACGGAGACAGCCGACAGTTGAAGAGGGTCGTAATGTGTAATAGGCAGACAACTATACAGACGATCACACAGGAATTCCAAACTCCATCAGAATCCACTGCAAGTACTATGACAGTTAGGCGGGAGGTGAGAAAACCTAGATTTCGTGGTCGAGCGGCTGCTCATAAGCCACACATCACGCCAGTAAATGCCAAACGACGCATCGTTTGGTGTAAGGAGCGTAAACATTGGACGATTGAACAGAGGAAAAACGTTGTGTGGATTGACGAATCAGGGTACACAATGTGGCGATGCGATGGCAGGGTGTGGGTATGGCGAACGCCCGGTGAACGTCATCTGCCAGCGTGTGTGGTAGCAACAATATAATTCGGAGGCGGTGGTGTTATGATGTGGTCGTGTTATTCATGGAGAGGGCTTGCACGCCTTGTTGGTTTGCTTGGCACTATTACAGCACAGGCCTACGCTGATGTTTTAAGCACCTTCTTGCTTCCCACTGTTGAAGAGCAATTTGGTGATGGCGATTGCATCTTTTAACACGATCGAGCACCTGTTCATATTGCACGGCCTGTGGCGGAGTGGTTACACGACAGTAACATCCCTGTAATGGAATGGCCTGCACAGAGTCCTGACCTGAATCCCATAGAACACCTCTGGGATGTTTTGGAACGCCGACTTCGTGCCAGGCCTCACCGACCGACATCGGTACCTCTCCTCAGTGCAGCACTGCGTGAAGAATGGGCTGCCATTCCCCAAGAAACCTTCCAGCACCGGATTGAACGTATGCCTGCGAGAGTGGAAGCTGTCACCAAGGCTAAGGGTGGGCCAACACCATACTGAATTCCAGCACTACCGATCGAGGTTGCCACGAACGTGTAAGTCATTTTCAGCCAGGTGTACGGATGCTTTTGATCACATAGTGTATCTCTATGGCACGAAAGCAATTCTAGTGGAACTAATACGACTTTGTTATGTGATTTTCAGATGTATATAGCATATTTATTCGTTTTATTCGATGTTCTTTCAAGTATCCATAAGTCACGAAATTCAGCAACAATTGCAGCAATGTTTCGTAAGGTTTAAGAACAACGTACACTTAAGATCATCTTGTCATCAAATGCTATTTGTTCAGCGCACAATTTATTTTTCATCAAACGACTTTCCCTCAAAGCTGCTACATCATTTAACATTTATTTCTAGAAAAGCGCCGCTATCTGGCACACGCAAACATGCAGCGCAGTCTGTATGCCACCCAAAGGCATTTATGTCTTCCATATGACAAGAAGCATTTTTGTCGAAATAAAACTTGCGTCTTTAGTAGTAAATATATCGTTTTTAGGGTTTCCTACCTCAGTCCATAAAAACGGAACCCTTATAAGATGACTTTGCAGTCCTTCTGTCTGTTCGACTGTTAACAACCTTTTTTCCGAGGAATTTGTACACGTTCAAGTTGAAATTGATGTCACAGTAAACGTCTATGGTCCCTTTAAGACGCAAAAAATTCAAGTTTCTACGTGAATGCAATCAAAAGTTACTGCCATTTATGTCACTTATTTTGAGACTTGCAAAACCACTAATCAAAGCCCTTCTGGCACTTCCCATGAAATTTGGCATGAAGCGAGATTTCACAATAGAACTAAAGGTAAAAAAATCCGAAAATTGTTAATTTGTAGTTACATCACACGAAAAATGTATTTCTTTGTCATTTGTTATTCATCTGTCTGTCCGTTCGTCTGTTAAGATGCCTTTTTCTCAAGAACGATTATACGCATGAAGTTGAAATTTATGTTACATATTAAGGTCTACGGTCCCTTGTCGGTGTAAAAAAATTAAGCTACGCTAATACAATCGTAGGACACGCCATTTATGTCACGTATTTTGATATCTTGACAGCACCAACATCGGCAACAGACAAAAATCATCGAAATTCTCATTTCCCGGCATATATATATATATATATATATATATATATATATATATATATATAAAAAATTAAATTTTGTACGGGACCCTTGGTGCACGATTTGTACTCTAACTGATCCGGATTCTTAAATATCGTTAAAGTGTTAGAATACGATGGAGAGTAGTTTTTTCCTGCCTTATTATCAAA